>NC_060159.1:15886354-15986602 GCF_021292245.1 Micropterus dolomieu
CGCTCACAACTCCCAGGTCAGCGCTGCCACTGGTATGTCCCCCTTCATGTGCGCCTTGGGTTACCAGCCCCCCCTGTTCCCGTCCCTGGAGGAGGAGGAGGTGGCCGTCCCCTCTGTGCAGGCCCACCTCAGGCGTTTCCGCCGGATCTGGAGGGAGGCCAGGGCCGCCCTTCTCCGCACTGCGCCCCGCAACCGCCAACTGGCAGGCCGCCACCGGGCCCCTGCACCCACCTACCGGCCTGGGCAGCGAGTCTGGCTCTCCTCCAGGGACCTTCCCCTGCAGGTCCCTTCCAAGAAGCTCGGCCCCCGATTCATCGGCCCCTATCCCATTGAGGCCATCGTTAACCCCTCTGCAGGACGCCTAACCCTCCCGCCCCACCTGAAAGTCCACCCCGTTTTCCACGTCTCTAGAATCAAGCCTGTCGCCACCAGCTCCCTCTCCGTACCAGTGGCAGCGCCTCCCCCTCCACGGATGATTGATGGTCACCCCGCCTACACGGTGCGCCGGCTCCTGGACGTGCGGCGTAGAGGTCGGGGATACCGCTACCTGGTGGACTGGGCCGGTTACGGCCCAGAGGAGCGCTCCTGGGTTCCCTCCAGCCAGATCTTGGACAAGTCCCTCCTGACTGACTTCTACAGGGCTCATCCTGACAAGCCGGGTGGGCCGCCTGGGGGCGTCCGTTGAGGGGTGGGGCCCTGTTGTGGGGACAGCCCAGCTGACGGTGAGTGTCCTGGTTTTACTTTTCTTTTTTTTTTTTCTCACTTTATTTCACCCATTGTTTTGCTCTGCCTGCCTCCCTGTGTTCTCCTCCTCCTCTCTCCCTCGGCTCCTGAGCCCAGCCAACTACCTACACCTGCACCTCATCAGCCACCTCGTCAGCCTGCCACACCTGCCAGTAATCAACCTCATCCCAGCCTGCATTTCAACCCCGGTTCTCCACACCATCCTCGCTTGATCGTCGTTGCTCCTTACCCGGTGCCACCTCTATGTCCAGGCTCTCATGTTCCTTGTTTTTTTTTTTCTCATTTTCCCTGCATTTTGTCGCTCCAGTCACTAACCCTGTCTTTCTGTCTGTTTTCCCTCCCAGGTTCACTCACACTCGTCGTCTGTTCAGTCGGCTGGGCTCATCCTCCGGTCCTCACCTCTCGGGCTTCCTCCACGGCGCCCTCCCGTCTCCTCCCTGCTCCTCGCCTCACCACCCGTGCCTCGCCTGCTCCTCGGTCCTCCGTGCCCGCGTCCCCTGGCATCCACCTCTCCTCCCTCACCTCTTCCCTAGCCCCCTCCGTGAACCCTCAATAAAACCTCCTTCCCTCTGAGTGTTGCATTTGGGTCCTTTCTCTCCCGTCTCCTAACAACATTACCCTTTTCACGGCGGCTGTGGCTCAGCAGGTAGGGCAGCTCGTCCCCTAATCACAAGAGGCTTAACTCCAAATTGTTACCAGTGCCTTGCACAGTTACTTGCTGCAGACTGTGTGTCAGACAGGATGACTAAATATACAAATGCACATATTCTTCATAATAATAAGGTGGTGCCTCATAGAAAGCACTTTTTCATGACCACAGGAACAGCTTTGGAATAGATGTGATATGTTGAAACAATGTGTGGAAGGGCAGGGGAAACAACATGATGCAGGTGAAACAAGGTGAAGAGGAGCGGAAGGTACTGTAGGTGAAGGGGGGAAAAGAGGAGTTAAGCAAAGAAAAGTGGATGTTATTGCTTGTCCTTCCGACAAGTAGCACCCCAGAATCTACCTCTCTATCTTATCGTCCACATCTACCCTCTATCTCGTCTGTCACTCTGTACCTCCCTCTTCTGCCCTTTCCCCCCCTTTAATCGGAAAACTTTTGCATCTAACTCTCTATCCTCACCTATCCACATGACTCCTCTTCTGAACCATCTCCTGCTCTGCCCTCTGTTACCTGCATTTATCCCTCTGTCACCGCTCCATTCCTCTCCTTCATCACTCGTCCTCCCTATGTGTCCTTTTCCCCAGGCAAAAGCCCTGTCTCACCCATTCCACTCCTGTCTCCTCTGTCATACATTCTGCCGTCTCCTCTCTCTCCCACCACTCACTCTCGCCTCTTCTTCCCTGCAGCGCTGTTGACGAGACGTCTGTGAGTACCATACACTGATCTCGGCAGACACCTGTTCCACCCCCTCTCTCCCTCCCTCCTCCTCTCTCACTCCCTCCTCCTCTCTCCCCTCTCTCTGCACACACACACGCGCACACACACACACACACACACACACACACGCGCACCGCACGCGCGCGCGCAGGAGGGGATGAGGGGAAAGCGTGAAGCAAAATGCTCCAGTGAATAATTTAAGTCTCTACAGCAGGGAACCAAAATGGAGCCTGTCAAGCAGACAGATCCATTGAAACAGCAAAGCGACAGGTCGCTCACTTCCTGGAGTCCGATACTGTGCCTGGAAATGATAGACTGACTAATGATTCTTGCTTATCTCATTACATTAAAACTACAATAACCTACTGAAAGGTAAAATGCTGAATACACAGCATCCCTCATCTCACTTAAGTGCTGCAAGGTGAGTCAATAGACCCTGAGATCAGTGTTGCAGTGCTGGCGATATCAGTTTGATTCCTACAGGGTTCAAATATTGATCTACTTATCAGTGACTCCTTTTGGATAAGAACACCCTCCATATGGCACAAAACCTATACTGCATTAGAAATTGTGCAGTATATGAAGAAGAAGAAGACGAAGGAGAGAGCAAAAGCAAGGAACTTAAGGGGCATTAAGAGAGCAGCATCAGTGGGCAGTAACACTCACAGTTCAATGGCTTTGTTCCACATGATGACGTAGCCTGAGAGCGTAAAGGACTCCACGTTGACGATGTGGATGTTCCCTCGTTCTGTGCCAATGTACAACCATTTGCTCTGGAAGGGCAGGTGGCAGAAAGTTATTCTGTGAAGAGAAGGACAGGAGACATGAGTTGAAAGAGCAGAGAATGACAGAGGGGAGGAGGAAAAACGGTGGACAAACCAGGGGGAAAGATGCAGACATCCGAGAGAGAAAGAGGCTTCTCAAAAATCGCTCGACATCCAATTTTAACAAGAGACAAATTATGCGAAACTTTGAGAGGATTATTTACCACTCCATCAGGTCAAAGCAGTCGAGATGAGAGTGGCTAACCAAAGAGATTTTTGAGCCATTCAATCAGCGCCTTCTCTCCAGACCTACAGGATACATGAGGGCAGAGACACCCATAATTCTCCTGTTTTCATCATCACCCCCCTCCATCTCCTCTTTTCATCCATCCATCAGACTTAAGTTTAATGAGAGGTTATAAACTCTTCCCTCCTTAACGGTGGCTATCCATTCATATTCTCATCCCTTTTTCATCATTTTGTTCTTTCATCCATCCGCTGCTTCAACCTCCAATCCGTTTGAGGAATAATAATGTTCAACCTTGGTAATCCAGCTTGCTAATGTTTCAAGGTCGTCCAGCTCCTCCAGTGATCCTTGCACAGTGGTTTGAGCTACACCTGAAGACTTCAGTGGCCTGTATTTTTAAGACAAAGCCCCTGGTACATCAGAAATAAAGTAAATAAATCTTCTTCATCCATTATTTCCAACAAGAAGGACACACTGGAGTACTTGCCCTGCGTTCGTGACAGATTAGCTCATGTTTGGCAATGGAATCACTCTTCACATCAAGTTTAATATTTGAATGCAATATCTGCTGTCAAAGACGGATTGAGTAGATACAGTGGTATGTCAGAAGAAACAAAATAACAGTATGTCAAAGAAAAGAGAATATTACATTCATTTAAAATAAACTGAGTTTTCATTTTGTAATCAGATCAAATGTTATCTTCGTCAGAGATTAATTGATACAACTAGTTTTACATTTATGGCTTGGCCCTGTGCAGTATTCCAGGAAAGATCATGATAACCCCTTCCCCTGTAACCCCGTGTTTCAATTACTTTTTCCAAACTACAAATATGTTTTGCAGGGAAAAATATGATTATCTACATAAAATAAATAAATATCAACATAACTAAGACACATTTTAATTGAATGTATCTGGAAAATATTCACTACACATATATTTCATTTGTCTTCCACACAATATCCACTCCTGGCAACTAAAGCATGATTGATGATGACATTTTTAGGGTTAAAGACAAGTCAAAGCAGCTGGGTATAGTTGGGGGGGAAAAAATGTCATCTTGGTTAAAAATTAACCAAAACGTGCAATCTTCACCTGACATAACCAAGTGTTTTAGTAGCTTAAAACAAATGACATGTGGGATGCAGGAGTCCCACTCTGGTCTCTGAGTCTCTGGTATAAATGTCATGTAAGTTGTACCTAACACATGTAAGGCCTGGCACTTCCTGAACTGGGTTAAATGTTTCATGTGAATTTAATGTAGGCAGTAATTATATTTTCTCCTAAACATATTGGGCAAAGGATATTAGTTGTATGTATATGTATGTTGTTGGAGAAAGGGTTAAACAGGAAAATTATCCTACAGACATACTGTACATACCAAACACGGATCTGTGTAAACATGACCTTGCAGTGACTTTGACTGTCATATCTGTGTGTTTTAGTGCTCAGAAAGCCTTAAACCCCATCCCCATCTCTCCATCTCATCTATTACATCTCTGCCCCCAAGTGCTCTGCTCTTGAATGAATATGTTAATTTTTATTTTGGAGGAGAGGGATCAGGCCTCTTGACATAAATCTCATTCACACAGTCCAAAAATGTGTACAGAGACACACCAAACCACACACAAAACAACTCTTAACCCACATTTACATGCAGAAAGAAAAAGGCCTAGCTTAAATATCAAATAAAGTATTTAAATCTCAGTGTAAGTTGGCTTAGAGCAATGACTTTTCTTGCAATCCTTTCTTCTGCAACATACTAATTTGATTTGCTAAACACATTTTGTCTACTAGATTGCATTCAGGAGCAATGTTGTTCCAAAAAAAAAAATCTTTAAACACAGAGGTCATTGGGACTAGTTTAGTGATAGGTGAAAGCACAGGACTCTGATATAGGAGACTGTGTTCTAGCACCCAGCCACTGCTGTAAGTGATCTTGGTTTTGGTTTAATATTAAAGTCAACATGTCCTGTCTCAAAGTCAGTGATGACTTTTCCATTATGTAACCAAGAGCACAACTTTCCCTAAACTTTAACTGAGACTTAGTTGGCTTAAGATTAACATGCTGAAAACAATCGGTCAGAAAAACAAATGAAATATGTTGACAAATACTTTCATTTTAAATGTTTGTCGATTAAAAACGTAATGCAGGGAGCATTGTTTCGAAAAATTGTAATTTGTACATGTATATAGTAGGGCTGGGCACGTTTACAAATTAATTAATTAATAAATAACGCCAACAGTTATTTTATAGCGCATTAATGCAGTATTTATTATTATTATTTTGAAAGTGAATCTGAATACACATACAGTCAAACCATGAGTCACAGGAGGGGTGGGATTTTGATCAGCCTGCAAATCAGTCACCCAAACAAGCAGTGGAGGGAGGCTTCGGCAGACTACGCTGGATGCAGCATGTGGGAGAAGTAGGTAAACAAAAGCAAGACAAGCGATCAAATGCCACAGCGAAGTGGATAGCTACACACTGCATGTTGATTAGTGTAGCCTATTTAACTCAGGTTAGAATTATAGGCTACATAACTTTACCTGATAAGCCTTCATCTAGTTTTGCGAGGATGCTCTGCGATGCGAATTCCTATTTATTAAAAGTAATAGATTCAGCTAACTCACAAACAGGGGGGATCAGTCTCTCTTCCAATGATTTGTGCTGCGCGTCAAGTTCAAGACAATTGAACTTCGGCGGTGGGCGGGCATGTGCGTGAGGCGGCCACTTCACCTCACTCTAAGAGGGACACTTGCTACTGAACATAGACTGTTTCTGCTGCTCCCTAATAAAAGAAAAATGTTTCTGCTGATACCTGTTCAGAAAAAAAACAACAAGAAAACAGATTTATAGTAAAACTTTGATTAATAGCCCAGGCATTTATTTGCTAAAGTCACTGAATTGACCCTGCATATATTTGGGTCAGGCCTTTAATTCCACTTGCACAAAACTGAAGTAGGCTACTATGAAACAGTTTATTTATTTCAAACAGAATATTACTTGTACAAAAATTATCCAATATCAAATACACTTCATTTGATCTAGCGCTGAGCTATGTGCTTTTATTTTGAAGGCAGCAACGTAACGAAAACAACAATGGGGTGCAGGATAAGAGAAATGTGACAGAAGTTAGCAGACAGAGAGCGATAGACTTCACTTGACAGTATTCACAACTTGGACAAATTTTTATGAATAGCTGTTTTGATTCTTTTGACCTTTACAGACTAAAGGAATATAAATAATCAATCACATCCGGACTTAAGGAACACTGTTTTTTCCTTTTCATCTCTTGTAGCATGTCGGTTACACCAGTAAATCTTTAAGAATTAGACTTCGGGGCTTGTTGTTTCCGTTACTTTAACTGAACGATTGAATTGTGAAGAATCTAACCGATCTAACAATGTGTAGCATATCCATACTGACATATTGATCATACGTTTACACATTAATGTTTGTATTAACTTAGAAGCAGCTAAAGCGGGTGACTCCGCAGTGTTTAAGAAGTTTTATACATTCAAAGAACTTATTTAAAAACCAGACCAGGCGTTTAATGGAGTTTATTACTGCGTTTATTTGTCAAAATGTGTTCCCACACCAGGCCAGTACACGGGGTAGGCTGCTATTTGGGACTCGGCTATTACTTGAAGTTTTACGATATATATGTTAACCTGTTGCTCAGAAGGTAGCTGTTAAGATGTTATGATTGTGGCTCTGGACTCTGATGGTGACTTGTTTTAGTTAGATAAAAGGTAATGCCCTGGCAGTGGCAAATAGCTTTTGTTTTATATTTGATGTGATTACATTAATGTTTAAGTTGAGACTTACAAGAAATATTTTATTGCTACTGTGTAAAGGGAATACTGCTGGTAAAAAGCACCTTATTTGTTTAAAATGTTTGCAAACCATATGATATTGCACTTTTGTGTATATAGCCGTACATTTAAATTAAAAGTGTGCAATACACTACTTTAGAATTCATTATTGAATTTTGCACATAACAATGCAATTAATCGCAGAAAATCATGCGATTAATCGTAATGCAAAAAATTTTAATCTTTGCCCAGCACTAGTAGATAGTTGTATAGTATATGAACAAAATTCCTAGGAGACAGAGTTGCAAGAGTATGAGCTGCCTTACTAACATGGACAGTTGATCACACACACACTTAACAAAGCAAGATAACTTAAGAACTACATGACTTTTCATGACAACTTGTGGCATCTTTATATCCAGTAGGCAGACTGTCTACAGACAGATGTGCCTCATCTATGCATACGAGGGCCCAATGAGAATGTTGGTTTTGTAAAATACAACCACTCTGTGTGCATGGATGTCTATTTGTCTCGTATTTATGTGCCTGTACATGCTTGTGTGTGTTTACATTTGCATGTGTACATGCTACTCAGCATCTGATATGAATTAATGTTGTATCTAAATGTTTGATCTGTGTATGTGCACACACACAAGATAACTGATGAAGTGTTCGGAGAGCCAGCATGAGAGAGCCAACTGAGAGGCAGTGTCAGGGGCATAATTATACAAATTTGCTCGCAATTTAGAAGTGTGTGTCCCTTTCTGTGTGTGTGTGTGTCCCTTTCTGTGTGTGTGTGTGTGTGTGTGTGTGTGTGTGTGTGTCTCTGTGCATGTAAATATGCACCCAATTGTTTGTGCAAGTGTACTTATGTGTGCGTGTGATTGTGTTCACACTTGTTGTTGCATGCACGTGTCTCCTGGTGAAATCTCCGGCTTCAAGTGGTCACGACACACAAAGGCAGCTGCCAGCTTGCAGGCTCAGGGCCAAATACATTGCCTCGGAAATGACAGACGCCTGCCACACACACACACACACACACACACACACACACACACACACAACTCTGAGGCTAGCTGCACTGTAGGCTAGACATATGAGAGCACGGTTCACTTCAAATGAATTGGGGACTTCAGAAAATCATCATTTGTAATGCATGGTTTTATGTCATGTTCCTATTAAAGAGGACCACTGCTACAAATGGAGTAATCTGTACCCGAGTGGCATTAGAAAGACACCAGTTTGAATAATTTTGGAACACAGGAAACAGGGGATATAGACACAGACGCAGAACAACAGGCAGAGTAGATGCAGTTTTACAGACTTTATTGACAATATGTGTAGCTTACAACTGAGGTTAGACAGGCAGACCAAAATAAGGCAACAATAAAACACCCCAAAACTGTGACACATTTGATGTAAACTTCCTTGATCTAGTGTTGCTTCCCTGTTTCTGAACAACTTTTAATAAAATGCCCTTGAGCAAATCATTGACCACTAACTGCTGAATGGTTAAAAAGACAATAATGTACAAAAAGGATATTTCTTTGTTCCTGTAATGAGAGTGTCTTTGCTGCAGCAAAACAGTGATAATACAGTGACTGAGCTTTAATATTATGTAAGAATATAATGTATCAAAACATTTTAATTATGTAGGTATGCTTGTGTGCACAATAACTTTAGGGAAAGCTTACAGAAAGAGGATGAGGAATGATTTTGTTTCAAAATATAATAATACTTGTCATATACTGTATATTAATCAAAGCTGTATCTGTTAATCCTCTGCTGTATCATCTGGCCAATATTCTTGTTTAAAAGGATCAGAACATAAAGGAGTTTTAGAATAATTGAGAGTGCTTTTTTTTTGGAATTGGTGATTCGGGCAAAGACAATGCAAAAAAAAAGCTGATTAAAGAGGTGGTATTATGCTTTTTGGCTTTTCCCCTCTCCTTTATTGAGTTATCTCTCTTTTTTGTGCATGTAACAGGTTTGCAAAGTGAAAAAGCCCAAAGTCCAGCCCAAAGGGAGTTCCCATCTCCCACAGAAAGCACTGCTCTGAACCGCTTGAAAACAGCTCGTTTGTAGTCCAGCCGTTTCCCTTCCTTCACTGTGACGTCACAATGAAAACACGTCATAAAGCTTGCCAAGCAGCTAGCGGGGGTCAGGCACACACCAAGCTAGTCTGAGCACAGGCCCTTTTATTTTAGTTAAGCCCCTTTTCCACTGCACAGTACCAGCTCGACTTGGCTCGACTCGCCTTTGTAGAAATGTTGTACCTGTACCTGCTTCCAGGTACTTTTTTCATATCACCTCACATCCGTCGAGGTTCCAAGCGAGCTGAGGGATACTAAAATGTAACCTGAAAACACAGCAGACTGCTGATTGGTCAGAGAGAATATTCACTATTCACTGCATCATCATCGCGTGCGCCAGAGAAGAGGCCAGCAACATAAAGTTTTATATTTTACAGTTTCCATATGCAATTTCATCACTAAATCCATTTCTGAGAAGTTTTGAGGTGAGAAATCAACTGTGTAGATTTCGAATATTGACAGTTTTATGAGAAGTGATGGCGGAACAAAAATGTATTGAATATTTTTGGAGTTGAGGAGCTCCGCAAGTGGCTGGGTGGGATGCCTGTGCCAACCCGCGGGAGGAGCGCGTGAGGCCGGTCAGCCGCCCGCTCACAGACCACTGCAGCAACAACAGCAGAGGAAAACACAGCTGGAAGGTTTTTATACCGCTTACCTGTCTTTACATTCTGAGTAATGTTGAAACGTTTTAACTGCTGTGTGGATCGCTGGTGTGTGTCGCATTGAACATTACGTTACGGCAGTTGTGTGTGGCGTCGCTATGACGACAAGCTACGTACTATCTCCGGGTACTATCTGCAATGGAAAACGGAGCAGGGCCGAGTAGAGTCGAGTCTATCGATTTGCGCTATGGTAGCATTTTTCGGCAAGGCAGCATAGATCGTCAGAACACCGGCAACAGTTCAACGTTTAGTCCTAAAAGGCGATGCAACTCCGACTCTGTTTGGGCCTGGAAATTCACAATCACAACCTGTAAGTATGCTTTATTGGTTGTGAATTATATTCAAAATAAACACGGCAATGTATGGAAGATTTAATTGGACTTTAATATTTGTAACCCACAGACAATCTACAAATGTGTACAATGATGCGCAAATATTTCACAATCTGCAAATGTGTATTTTTACATTTGTGATGTGTAAAATCATATCCACAAAAATACAGGGTGATGTGTACACACAAAACTGTTTTTACACATTTGCAGATTACTTCGTGTGAATTTGTGGGTCATGTTACATTTGTAACTTCCTTTTTACACATTTGTGTAATTATGTCCAATGTGTACTGCGGAGATCTGTAAATAAATATATACACAAATATCTCACAACCTAAAACATGTATTTTTACATTTGTGTTGTGTAAAATCATATCCACAAAAAACAGTGTGATTTGCAAATACACAATTTAATCTGTACAAAGACCTTTCTATTTCACATACAAAGTGCTATTTACGCATTTGTAGATCCATTTCTACACACAAAACTGTTTTTACACATTTGCGGATTGCTTCCTGTCAATTTGCAGGTCACGTGAAATTTGTAACTTCCTTTTTACACATTTGTGGAATTTTGTCCACTGTCCTGCTGAGATCTGTAAACAGAGATGTGTAAGTTTGAGAGTAATTTACTAGCTACACCAGCAGGTGGCAACAGCGACATCCTCTCCCATGAATTGAAAGGATATTCACGGCACCAGTGCACTCTGCACGGCACTAGCTAGCTTCATCCTCATCGGTAGGTACAGAAAAATTTAGATGCAGTAGAGTCCAGTGGGCCAGCAGTTGTTGTAAACGTTGGCTAACACAGCTAAAGTTATAGCTATAATGCTAATGTTACACTGATGTCAAAGCTACTGAGCAAACGTTCAAATTGTTTGGCCAATTTTTATGTAAAATTGAGTTGAAATATGGTGATTTTTGTAGTGGTTTATGGTAAGATGTGGAACAATGATGTTGTGTGGTTGTGGACTGGTAATAACTTATATCATCTGCTAGGTTACGGTCGCAGTCTGAAGCGGCTTTGATTTGGATCACACAACCTTGTTACTTACGACCCGCCCTTCTCTGCTTCTGATTGGTTAGTAGTCCTTACCTGGGAATTGCGCATGTGCAACTCCCAAAAAAGATTTTATACAAGTAAGATGCATCACTATGTAGCTCAAGAGCGGAGCGAACAACACATAGGGTGAAAAGAGGAGCTGCAGCAATGTGCAGTATGAGAAAAATATGGTGTTTTTTGAAAATTAAACATGTTCTGGTACAACCCCTAATTAAGATATTTAACCTGAAAATGAGCATAATACCACCTCTTTAAGGTTGAATAGGTTTAGGTGTTGGAAAAATTGCCCATCAATGTTGAAATAAAAACACAAATTAAACAGAATTCAATGACATACAGTATTCATTTGGCAAAGATCCACACTGGATGAAGCAGTCTGTTCTAATCTGAGAGGCCAAAGACCCCAATCTGCCCACAGGGTCTCAATTAAGAAGAAACTAATCTGATAACACACCGCAGACACACACACACACACACACACACACAGATTGTCTCTACAACACGTCTCCTGAGCACTTTCACACACACACTCTCTCTCTCCGCCTTATATACACAGAACACCTGCGAAAAATCAATCCGAGCCTGTGACTTTATCGTAATTAAAAAATGCAGAGGTTCATTCACCTTCACAGTTTTTAAATACATGCATTTGCACAGTTAGAAGGTTAAGTTGGAGAGAAAAGGCAGGCAGGAAGAAAAATGTTCTGGAGGGAATAAATCCTGTATCAACAGTCCAGCAGCAACCTGAATATCTCAAGAATAAACTCTACTCGGCTAAATAATTACCTTTTTCAAGTGCTTTAAGTATTTTTTATTGATGCACTACCAATGTCGACAAAATACTAAGTAGATATTTTAAGGTTTCAGAGTCTTTTACCTCGAGGGTGCTTGTGACTCCTGCTGGGATCAAACATGAGATTCAGGCTATTTCAATTCAAATATTAAGTGACTGATCAGCTTCCAGTGGCAGAGATTCAAGCAAATATCAAGAATACAATGACTTACTGTTAGTGATAAAAACAAAATCATCTTAAAACTTCACCACTGAGCAATTAAAAGTGGAGATATCAGGCCTCATTAGTACTGGCGTGAGTGTACATGTGGTGACTCTGGCTCCCCCTGTTATTATCTCCAATCATATTGCCCTGCGTTGACGATTGCATCCACATCTGCAGTGCATTCCTGTGAGGCCAGGAGGTGATGAGAGCATCCTACGCCAGAATGACTCGGCAGGATTTCTTTTGCGCTCCTTCCATCCCCATACTCCTACCCACAGACTGACTCACTGCTCTCTGGCTGAGGCCCAGTCCGTCTCAACTCCTCCTTTCCTCCCTTCTCTCCTCTCTCCTAAAGCCTATGATCTGATGTGAATGGATGCTGACGCTGGGGGGGGGGGGCTTTCTGCAACACTGCTTTCACCCATCAACTCAAATTCTGATCAGGAGAAGGAAGGAGAGAAGAAGGAAGGAAGGTGGCAGAGAAGGATTTGTTTCGGAACAGGTCCTCAGATGATAGGAAACGTATATATATTTCAAAAGGTGAATTAGGGTTATGTAGAAAATAAATGTCTTTAATAAAAAAAAGTTAGTGTAGAGGCACATCCAATTAAGATTTTTAGATTAGAAGTGAACCAACTACAATATTTTTTCATTTATGTTAGCCTGCACTGAAGAACCAAGCCATGCTAGCAGGTAGAAAAAAAAGATACTATTAGCAAGAGAGCTGTGCCCAGTTAATGGCAATCCATTAACGTAATAGTTCAACATTTTAAAATACAGTTAATCACTTTTTTACCAAGGGTTGGATGAGAAAATCATTATTACTGTAATGTTGGTGTGCTTAGTATGGAACTATGAAGCCAGGAAGCAATTAACCTAGCTTAGGAAACAGTTAGCCTGGCTCTCTCCAAAGTTAAAAAACTACTAGCATCTCTTAAACTCACTGATTAACATTTTGTATCTTGTTTCGCTAGTCTGTATACAAACACAAATGTAAAAACAACAATTTGTGGTCCTATGGTGAGTTATGTATGCTGGAACTTGTTTACTTTTGTTGTCACCGGGAGGTCAATCAGTAACCCGCAGATATGCTGCACAGAAGTGCTGGTTGGACAGATAAACTGTTGTTCGATATACTACCAAGCTCCCTCTAAAATCACAAATTGTCATGTGTTAATTAGTGAGAAGTTTCTGTTGGTAGCTGTATTTTTGAACATTGGAGAGAGCCACGCCTATCCCAGTTTCAAGTCTTTATGTTAAGCTAAGCTAATCAGCTCAAGGCTCTAGCTCAATGGTTAACACACAGACATGAAAGTGCTTCCCATCCAACTCAAAGCAAGAAACGATTTGGTAAATTTCCAAAAATGAAAACTATTCCTTGAAATACAGGTGAATAATACTACAATAAACCTTTTTATGTGTGAATCTCAGTGATTATTGATGTACCTAGAAGTATGTGGGGTATTTTAAACATGACCGTTTCATTTGAATAGTGGCAGGCTGTTGTTTCTTTTTTATTCTGTCAGGAGGCGGTCGTGGCGGTTCTGGTTGGGTGACTGTCCTTTTGTTGACAGAGGAAATGGCTGCCTTGTCCTCTACACCCTGACAAGTTAAAGTCAAGCACTGAACAAACAGTCAGAGAGGGGAAAAATAAAGGAGCAAAGGTAAAAAGTGGGAGACGGGATAGTTTGCAGTGGAATTTTATAGGTTTTACAGCTCTGTCAGATTCAATCCTGTAACTTGGCGGTCTTAAAAACTATCTACACTGTTTCTTGACTTCACTTCGACAGCCATTCTTACATTCAAACTTTCAACCTCTAATAGCTATTTCGAAATGTAACCTGATGTTATTTCTTTTGACAACTATATTGAAAAGTCTTCATTAAAGCAACAAAGGTGTGCACACCTTTTATAAAAAGAAACAAAGCAGAGAGATATTTAGCCTTTAGAATCAGAAGAGACCTTAAAAGCTTGTCAGACTGCAAGAAACTTGGCTAAACTGCATGAAAGTTGAAATAAGAGGGGCCCAACAAAAGACTGAAACACTTGTTGCCAAGGAGGATTTTTCTATGCTTTGTTGAATCAGCAAAGCCATAAAATTTTTAGAAATAATTGTATTAAAAGCAAAACATATGACTTGTTCCAAGCAGGTTTGCAGGCCCAATGGCACAGAATAACCTATGACAGTTTGGCCAGTATGTCACAGAGTTAAAGGGCAAAATATATGACGATGAATGATATTATTTTTTACAGAAGCCCATAAAGAGGCTGGGTCAAGCAGCAATTTTATCATATTCACTTCCTTCCTTCTCGTCCCTGCTGCTGTACTTTGACTGCTTCTGTGTTGCACTTAACACATAGACAAATACAATCACACTTTTAAGATTCCAGTTCAGCTGAGCTGTATGACTTTGAGATGCAGGAGGAAACCAGAAACTTGATATAGAAGATGCAAACTTGTTATTATTAAGTTGAATGATTCCACACTGTCACATGTACACAGAGCAGAGTGACTGGCAGTCTGCGGGACATCAAAGCTCTCATTTGAAATTGGTGCAGAACTGCAGACTGATGTCTAATGCTCAGATCAACTAATAAGACTGTCCCACTCATGAGGTTCAAGTACTGTATTTATATTTTCTCCCTAAAATGTCCATATATTATGCTTTATGCATGGATGAAGACTGAAAGCCTGCCTTCGTGCTTTTGAAATTTTAATGGGATGAGAACAGGTAATGCGGAGTGGGATATATGGGCCCTCTCAAGCACTCCTACTGCTTGAGTGACCTGTTCCTCTTTCTCCTTTTGTCTTTCCAGTCAATCCTGTTACTCTTCCATTCTCAAATTCTCTAACTACTCTTCTGCACAAGCCTCTTCTTCAGCTTCTTCCCACTGCTTCCGTCTGAAATGACTTCGCAGCTCTTCCATCCCATCTTGACGTCTCTTGAGATACAGTCACTACGCTCCTCTCTGTTCTGATTCTCTAGGTCGCTGCGTTGGACGGCGGTGCTTACCAAATGTCAGAGGCGGTCAAGCGCCTCCTCAAGAACAAAACGCGCCCTAAAAGCCGCTGCCGGCCACCTGTCATTCAAATCAGACATCAGTGCTGTCTCAGATCATTTGCTCTGACGTTTAACCCATTCACCACTTTTCACTGTGACAGATCACTGGCCAATGATATGACTGGCTCTGATGGGTAATCACTGTATCTGTGATTGGAAGAGACAGTGGACACTGAATTCCTTGAGGTGAGGTGATTCTGCACTGCACTCATTTTGTATCTCAGAACTTAGACAACATTTGGTAATGAAAAAAAGTGACGTTGGAAGAAATTGGAGGGATGATGTCATGGCTGTTTTGCATGTTTTTGTCTCTTCCATATATTATACCATCATGAATTTTTCAAAGCATACTGTTTGGCTTTATCTTCATTCAGTTTCTTTAAGAAGACATTTTTTTTTTATTTCAATGTGACATTTTTAAATCTGCAAGATCTGCAAAAGGATGTTTTCCTCATGTAATTGTTGTTGTAAAAGTTGTAAAAGTGTTGGTGCATTCAAGGACAGTCTGAAATTTGCAATTTGAGAATTGACTGCTGAACATTTTAATATAGGAAGGAACAATATTCAAAGCAAATCTCTTAAACCAAAACACATGACTGCTAGTTTGTCTTCTGAATCAGGTTTGGAGATACCTTAACTAATGCGATGCTTTTTTTGCTTGTCAGCCAGAACACAGTTCTTGGATATTGGATTGTCCTTGATGTAGCACCAAGGAGAGTTTTGGAAAGGCCCCCTGGTGCCAATGGTATAACCAAATGTAATAACACTTTTCTGGATAGTGGAAAGTAGAGGGGTGAGAGCAAATTAAGGGGTAGAGAGCAGAGGGATGATGTGCACCAAAAGTCCCTGGACTCAAATCAGGGACGTTGCTGCTATCATATGGTCAGTTTCCCAAACCCCTACTTAGAGCTGCAACGATTAGTCAATTAAACCAATAGTGGTCAACAATTAAATTAATCGCCAACTATTTTGATAATTGAATAATTGTTCAGGGTAATTATTCTAACAGATTTCTCTGATTTCAGCTTCTTAAATGTGAATATTTCTTTGGGTTGTGGACAAAACAACAAGGCTTTGGCAGACACTGATCGGCATATTTCACCATTTTCTCACATTTTATAGACCAAACAACTAATCGATTAATCCTGAAAATAATCGACAGATTAATTGATAATGAAAATAATTGTGTGACAAAACAAAGAGTTCAGCCTTCTGAAATTAATTTTACAAAACTGACTGCCTTAAATGTAATCTAATACCTCATGGTATGCTTTTAAATAAAGGAGTTGGAACTAATATTAAGTATTAATGTACACAATAGACTAAAAATGCAAATTCAGCACTATGGTTCCTAAAGGATTTCGGCCATATCATTCAGTTGGCTTCGTCTGATGAAGGTAAACCGTATTTCTCATCATGATTATCAAATCAATCTGAATCTCAGACATTTTAATTTCATACACCAATCCACCATTTGTGTGCATATGTGTACTTGCATAGCTGTGTGCCTTGTGCATATTAAATGCTTGTGTGAGTTTATGTTTATGTTCTGTGTGTGTCTGTGCACATAACAACCTGCTGGTATAAACCTTCAGGTGTTTGGGTGGCTTCACACCTGTGCCCCAGTGAGGGGAAAGCCTCAAAGGCCGAGTAAGTGACCCAAATAATGAGTGTTCAGAGAGAGAAACCGGGAGAGAGAGCATCAGCCTCTCTGTCACCTCCTGTGCTCTGTGCACAGTTTTGCAGGCGCGCAGACACATTTGCCTAATGAAATGTTGTCTGTTTGCATACAGTATGACAGTCAGCGAAAACTAACAGTTCCCACAGGCGGCAAAACTGTGACACTGGCCCTGCTCGGAAGGACACAGTTCACGTTGCATCAGAGCGAGTGTGAGGGCCTAACTGAGTAAGGGAGAGGAGGAGGAGAATGGATGTGAGACGGATACATTGACTTAGCTTTCCTTCTTGTCATTTGTAGTTTTGTGTGCAGCTCTTACCTCTCTCTGTTGAACTTGAGAGAGTGGAGGATGGCTGGTCTCTTCTGCCTCAGGTTCCACAGGTGAACACTGTCGTCAGCCAGAGCACTCACCAGCGCACCCTGTCATAACAGAAGGGGCATTTCATTTTATATACGGACAGCACATTCTCTCTGTGAGCATGAGTCACACTGCATTCCCTGGAAACTTAAATCAGGCAGCTTTCTCCCAGGTAACGATGATGATTCATAAGATGTATATGAACGTATGTGTGCGTGTAGGAGGCAATAAAAAATCTCCCTGAAGGTTTATTTGAGCTGCTGAGTCACAGTCACACAGACGCTGACACACACACACACACACACACACACACACAGCAAACACACACAGCTAAACATGAAATACCACATTCCTCATAAATATATAGTAAATCATCAAACAAATTTTTTCTCAGTTTTTTTCCTCATATGAATCACAAAGTGCTGCAGGTACTCAATACGCATAGCATGTTTCCAGCTTGACACTTGACAAAATGCTAAGGGATGTTCACAGAGCCTTGTAGGTTTGCTGCCTGCGCTAGCTTAACATTACTTATATAAAGAACTGCCCATTTTAGCTGAGCAGTTACTTAATACAGGTTGGGTCAGTCGTGGGTTGAGTCACATCTGTGATTTTATAAAAGGACAAATGCAAACAACTGTAGGTTATACAACGTTGTTCCCATGCAGTGTCCTTTGAAGAAGAATGTGACCAGGTATTCGGTGCCACATTTTGATACTCAAGGCTATGAACACAGTAATGCTCAGTACTCAAAAAGTATTGAGGATTGTTACCCAGCCCTGCTGATACCAGGGGAATTTGGTCAAATGACTGATTATACTCTTGGTATACAAGCATATAAGAACGAGCGTTGATAAAACATTGAAAAGAGTGGAGGGAGATAAGCAAATAAGGGAGGTGAGTTACTTTCACACCTATCTTTCATATACCCTTCCCTACAACAGCACACAGTACAAACTACTTCTGAACATTTTAAGGCGTAAAATGCGATTACCAGGGATGAGCATTCATGAATCAGTCCGTAAGTCTTTATTAAATGATATACAGCACAGTGTACTTTTTTTATAGAAGTGGAATATTGGTGCAGGATAATAATTTTCTTTTACAATAACACAAATACCCACTGAGCTACCTGTCTTGGCTTTGTAAAACAAACTGGTGAGTACAGACGCCTGAGAAGAAAGCAGTGTGCTGTTTCTCTCATTTTTAAATTTTTTTTTTTTTACCTACCTCATTGACGAGAAACTGTAGCTGGATGACGGCCGCTCCACTTTCGTGCTGGCAGTAACACTCCACACCTGGGCGCCCAAACCTGAAAGGTTGTCTGTCAAGGAATGTAAAGTGCCACCAAAGGGATGTGTCACCAAAACCACTAGTTTTTGTTTGCGTAGGCAGCTCAGTACGCACTGCATTGCATGAGGTTGAATGTACGGTAGCCCAGAACAAGTGCCTCAGGGTCAATTGCACCCCGCTACACCCAATTCAAAAGGTCATGACATCTGTTAGCCGGTTGCCTGCTTAGGAAGGAAAATATAATATCCAGTGTGACATTTTAATGGTCTTTCATCAGACCTTGAACATTTTCACCACATATGACAAGGAAAGAGCTTCACATTGCAGGGCTTCAGCCTTTCTGACTCCTGGCATGCCTGTGAATCACATTCCTTTATCGAAAATACTGTAATAATTCAACATCTCATTATGTGCCCTACAATTATACACCATAGGGTTTAGTGTTACCATGGAGTATTTTATTTTAAGACAATGTTCTTGAATAAAAGCACTTAATGAGCTAATTACCAAACTCTATATGTAATTCAGGTGTTCATAATGATTTGGAAATACTGACCCACTTAATGCAGTAATAGTAGTAGTAGTATGGAGTATATAGAGATATACTGTACAGATAGATAGATTGATAGATGGATAGAGTCAAATCAAAACAGGGCAACATTGGCATTGCTGCAGAAAACTAACAGGATTGAGTGGGAGAAAATGGAGGGGGGGTTCAGATATTCAAATACATAGAAAATGAATCAGCATAGAAGAGGTGGATATTACGTGAGCAGATGAGAAAATAATAGCATGGAGGGAGAGAGAGACAGCGATGATACAGTTAAAGAAGAGATAGACAACTCTGATAAAAGATGCAGAGGAGAGAGAAAACAGGCAGAGAGGGGCGGGGAGGATGGAGGCTGGAGAAAGAAGAGAGAGAGAGTGGAAGGAGAAGGGACTGACAGAGAAAAACAAGCTTCTCTTCCTACGGACAGTGAATGGGTGAGCTTTTTGATTATATCCATTAATTCTTCCAATGACTCAGGACTATGGTGGGGGTGGCAATTTTTCATACAAGGGGCACATAGAGGTGTTAAACACTATTGCTCATCATTAGGGTATGTGTGTACAATAAATTGCCTGCAGAGGCATCCAACTAAGACACAGTTTGAACCACGCATTGACTTATGAATACAGATTAATCAGATATTATAAGAGGATCTTTCATGCATCTATATAGGAAACACAGAAAACAGGGAGGAAGACAGAGAAAGAGGTATTCCTTTAATTAAGCAGGGAAAACAACCTCACATCTTGGTAGTGACAATGGTGGCAGCAGCAACAGCCAAACAAGCGCAGCCCACCTAAAAATCGAACTCAAACTCCAATAATCAAGTCCTCCTTTCTCCCACAGTGCAAACTGTGTCTTCAACCCCCAGACAGGCACCAATGTAATTTATTACGCTGTTATGCATATAATCATTCCTGAGGTGTGTTGTCACTATCCCAATGAATAAAGCCACCACATCGACAGAGCCAGCACCACACACCTTTTCTCCCAAGCCAAAAGCCTCTAACTCAGCCCGTGCATTATGTTTTTTCCTTTGGACTGAATACACAACAAGGCGTTTATAAGTAAACAAACACACAGTTTGCATCATTTGGTCCAATATATTAACCTCTATGCAGTGGCAACTATTTAATTTATAGTTATATTAGACCACAATGTGCTGTATTGTACTCAGTTTCCCTCCCTATGCAGTATTTCAGTGTGTTTCAGCTGACTGTTTTGGTTCTCTAAAGTTACCCCCAAAAAAACAGCACCAAATGGCAAACAGACAACGTTAGCGACTACCTGATGTCCACAATGGAGCATTTAAGCAGCTGAAGAGAGAGGTGCTTGATGGAGTCTTTAATGTTGTTCTGGATCTGCTGGATGTGTAAATAACAACTGTGATAACAAGTTAAATCGTGAATTCACAAGCATATATGTAGTCAGTGCTATAAATCACTGAAGAAGTTGTAAATGATATATTAAAGACTTAGATCTTTGGGAGAAAAATATATAAAAAGTCTGAGAGACTCATGGTCCTCAATCCAACCAGATTTATCAGAGAATGCTGACGGTCACTCTTAAATCACAACGGTGCACATGCTACTGTATCAGAGTAATACATCAGAGTGATACAGTAGCCTCTGTGCCCCCTGAAAAGCTGCCCCTCAACTCTCCAGGTGGATTAAGCTTTGCTCTCCCCCTCCTAGACATGCAATTAAAGGACTACAGCTCTGAGCCAGCGATGCCCTGACCAAGAGAAATCTACCAGCTCCACTGGATTTCAGCGAGTAAGCCCCCAGGAAGATTGAGCAGACCTAAACTATGACACCGGGATGATGCCAGCAAGTCAATGATGTATCTTCCCTTATATGACACCTGAGTCAGTAACCACTGTCATCTGGATAACTTAGCCTCAAAAGCTTGAAACTTCTAATGTTGCCCTGCCACCTTTTTGACCCTAAGTAAACCTTCAAAACCTTCTGTTCTGCCTCACTCCACTTTAGACCACCTGGCAATACCCTAAACAAACGCTGCATGGGCTGTATGGGAAGCAGAGTTGGACTGAAAGTTGTCAGTCCTCATCTCTCTTTTCACTTTTACATTGTAGGGACAGAGTTCAGTAAGTAATAAGGATAAGCCAACCTCTCGCTGCCAAATTTCAAATTCTACTATTGGACATTTATTAGAATATAGAATTTAAATTCTCCTCAAATGTACATACTGTACATCAACATCTCTGATGTTATCAGGTGCAATCAAAGAGGTAAGTTGCATCTAGAAATTTCTATAGTGTGAACAGTAAGAGAGCTTCAATAAACCCAAGGTGATCACTTGAAAGTAACAGTGTAAGTAGTCATTAGTATAGGATTTGAGAAACAGAAAAAGGGAAAAAGGAAGAAACATTATTGGAAAATTCCTAGAAAACTAAAGGAAACTCAATATTACTTAGCACCTGCTTTGTAGTGAAGCAAAATAAAAGGAAGAGGCACATATTTGCATTTTGTCTCCATTCAAAACTTTGTCCTCTGCTTTATCAAATACCCCATTAAAGATACCAGTTTCTCAATAAATCACAGCATGAAGTTGAATCCCTGAGGTTGTGCACACATGCAGTCCATGTCCGCTGCCACAGTAGCTGCATTCAAAACAAGTGCAACTTCACCAACTGTCAAACAGAGAGACCTTCCAGAGGAAGTTCAAAAAAAGAAAAGCGGCGATGCTGTTTGGAGGTCTCAGCAGTGGTGCCTCAAACAAAGTGAAATATGTAGAGTGACAGAAGGTCACTGCTGCACTGAACATTCAAAGTTTAGAGCTGCGTACACTGCAAGAAATTAAAAGCCAAAACAGTACTCTGACTGTAAGAGAGAGGCAAAAAAAGCTCATCAGCGCGCACCAAATCTCTGTCACAGCCAATGGATGAGGACAGAGGATCCCCAGTGCTCTCTCCACTTGACCTAGCATGGCCGTGATCCTCGAGGATACTGCCGTTGGCTAAACTGTCCCGGACTTGGAGAGAGACACTAGCGTCCATGTAGGTCACAATGTGCAACGAAGAGCAAGCTTAGATCAGCTAATTTAATGAGGATCATAATGTACGGTACGCCTTGGAGCTTTAATTATGCTGTATTTAATTGTTTCCAAACTCAGAAGGGGAAAGTGATGAGAGAGAACGCGGTGCCAAAACATAAGAAATAGTCTATCACCAAGTGTCATTTGAACTACTGACTGAACATGAACATAATCAATGGCAATTTGTTTCCATAAGCTGTGGAGAAATTGATGTGCAGTAAGTTAATAAATGCTCCCTTTTGAGAAAAGAGTTAACTAAACTTGGACAACCAAAATATAGTAATATTACTTTTAATAATCTAATCAAACTCAGATATTAGGTAATCAGACTGAGTAAGAATATCATGTTTGGGCATATTTCCCTTTTTCAATAAGCACTAAATATTCAAACTCATCCCATTTTCCCATAAATCTGTAGTTGTTTATGACAGTACAACCTCTGTACACAGTTTGTGTTGAGCAACCCTTTTTCTGTGTAACCGTCATACATGCAACAGTGCTTGTGTGGTGTTGATCAGGATGATTTGTGCCCGGCGACAGTACAATCCATCTAACTAAACTGAATTAATTGAAAATTCTTTCCTAATGTTGCCTGGCAACTACATCTTCCAGGGCCTCAGAAAGAAAGATTTAAAGCCCCCCTCCAGTGTATTTTGACATTTCTATGATATTTCACATTTTTCTGAGTCATTTCCTACAATGTTGATTACCCACATAGTTTGCCAAATATTTTGTGACAAATAGCTTAATTTTGTGCTCAACGAAGCAATTTGCAAAAATTGGGTTGGGACGTATGACTATAGTAATTCCATAAGTTCATTCTTCAAGCTTGCGCAGGCGCACTGTCATGCCTCATTAAAAAACTGTCACGCCTTGTTAAGTCAGAGCATCAAACCGATAAACATAGTTGTGAGCTAGCTAACCAATTTATCATGTAATTTACTTAGAACTTACAGTAGGTCTCTCTGTGTCTGATTGTTGGTTTGTCTTTCTAGTTCAGTTAGCTAAGTAAACTGAGTTGTAGTTAGCTAGGTGTAGTTTGCTAGCATCCCCCAAACCCCTGCGGTAAAGTAAGCGCACCATAAAACGTAGTGGGAGTTATTGTGTGCAGTGTGTGACAGGACCATCAACTGTATGATTGATAACAGCTGATACTCACACATTAATTTCTGTCATGGGTAAGTAATAGCTACTCCTGCCAGTAAAGTGTACTAAACGTCAAACAGTCTAGTGATGTTAACACAGCATATTGTTGAACACTCCAGCCGGTCAGTTTTTGGTTGTCATGGTAATGTATTACATCTGACTATTAACCACACCCCCATTCTCTGTTTGACAAAGAACGTTCACCAAAAATGGCAGTTAAAACTGGCTGGAGGAGGGCTTTAAGGTTTTGCTTTGTGAACGGCCCACATTGCCTTCTCTCTGTAGAGAGGCAGCCATCCCACAAGCACACTATCATGAAGCGCACAAACACTCTGGCACAGACGTGCGTGTTTCAAGTGAATGTTGTCACAATACTTATCATAAGAATGCAGCAGCCACAATAAGACACTTAATCCAATGGGAGAAGACTTAGCTTAAATATATAAAGAGGTGTGAAAGAATTTGGCAATGGACTGAATTTCACCACAACTTAATTTTAGTAGTAGTAGACTCCTGCTCTGTATTCCTCTCTTTCCATTTACATTTGTTGAATGAAGAGACACTAGTACTTGCAACAGAGTTTATACTTCACATTAGGAGGCTGGTAAGTACATGTAAACCACTAAATCCTTTAAAGAATGCAATAAGTGTGTTTCCACCCCTTTGGTTTTATCAAGCAGGAAAGTTAGTCCAAGTGCCTTAAACCTGCATTCTTTCTAATGCTGAGCAGCAACTCCATCGTCAACCGCTTATCCTGCATACAGGGTCGCGGGGGACTGGAGCCAATCCCAGCTTACATCGGGGCGGCTACACCCTGGACAGGTCGCCAGTCCATCACAGGGCCACACATAAACGACTTTGATAGCAGAAAAATAAAAAATAAAAATATTTATAACTAGTGCTGAAATAGATCTCAGACATGACAGCTACAGTTACTCACATAACCACTTCCTCTTAAGTGATTGTGCTTCTAAAATAAAAGCGCAAGAACTTCTTTTGCAGCAATGCTTCATGTCGAGTTTATTAAGAGCTTTTACTTTGAAGAGTTCTGAAGAACATTCAAAAGAGTCTCTGACGTGATTGACACACCTCTGAAAAAGCCGTTAGTAAACGTGTGATTGGATTCCCCTGAATTTTCTCAGGGAAATTAAAATAAGTGTCCATAGGTTTAGAAATGCGGATCAAACACCAGAATGCGCACACTGCGGCACATGCTTTGTGTGACCATGTGCAAAAGTGTCCTTCATTCAATTTGTTTAACAAGGGAGAAAAAAATATCCGCAATGAGATGGAGTTGATCTCACAACCAACCCATCGGGAGTCCCGCACATTACCGACTGAGGTAAACGTGCACATGATTTCATATGGTTTGACTTTACTCTGGCCCGCCATATAACGGCTTGGAAAAATTTGGCCCGATGCCAGACTTATTTCCCGACCCCTGATTTAGAAGTTTGTCACAAAATGACCCTACTTCTTACTTGATTGATTACCTCAGTAAACACTTTCCTAATGGCTTTATGGTCTCATTTGCTAGTTTCAAGGCTTCTTCCATACAGCATGATGTTCATTTTGTAAATTATGGTCCCATTTGGAGGAAAACAGATGATTAACCAGTGTATGCTTTAGGGCTTGGGATTGACAAGTCGATTCCACAACAACCTGTCAGGTACAGCAACTCCACCCTCTCATCCAAATATGATCACTTCTGGTTCCAAAAGACCAAGATGGCGACAGCTAATATGCCACACTTGAGGCTTCAAAACATTAGTCTACACAACTGAAAGGTGACATCATGGTGGCTTTGTCCACTTCTTATTAGGAGGATTTTTAAATGACAAATGCTTTATCAAACATGCAAAGGGTTTTGGCAACCCCGATGTTACACTATTCAGGACAACCTTCACCAGAATGTTTCTCACAAATGAGTAGTAGCCAATAGGAAGCTTTGAAAGAAGGAAGCAGTTAACATTGATCGAGTCAAACTGACTATCCAAGGTAATGTATAGAGAAGGTTTACAACATTTAAATAATAACTAATTATTTAACAATTGTTTACAGATGGTTTGTTAATTAATACTTAAAGTTTATGATTTTGCATTTGTTTTATGATAAACCACTGTATAATTTATTAATCATTTGCAAATGATTACCTCGCCATTAACTGATGACTTTAAATGAATAAAACATTATTATTTAGAGATAAGACCACTCCATCTTAACAGTAATACACTCTCTGTGCTATGCATTTGAATGCCCTTTGGGCTGCCCTCAATATTTGATGGTAATTCAATTTTTACGGTGGATGTAAGCTTCTGCATTTTTTTTGTAGACCTCTGGCACTGGGTAGCTATTTCCACTGTGTAAAAATGTTTCCTATAAAATACATGTTTCCTCTGGCGGTGTGTCTTTGCCTCGATTTCATGGCAGGGTGGGAAATAACATAACTTCAATATCTGTGGGTTGTTTTCACATCATTGGCTTTTGACATGGTATAACAACATTTACAAAATATTTCATGGGATTCAAGTTAGAAAGACAGTAGTAGACACAGATTTCTTATAATGAACATGGTCATTCTTTTTTATTGAACCTTGAACCAAGTGGACGGTGCATGAGCCTTTATGTTATTACCGTAAGTGAATGCATTTTACCCACTATATTTCACCTTGGGGAAAACATGTTAATACTCCTGGAAAATATCCTCATGTGCACAGGAAGAGTTTGATTTTATATTGTTATTCTGTTATGCAGTGTTTGTCTGGAACTAACATAGGAAGATGGGAATGAGATGTCACGTTATTGGTCACACTTTGATTGACAAGTGATATTGAACTGCTTACAAATCTTCCATCCAAGTCTTCTGAGAACTACAAATGCCAGTAAAATAAAATAAACCTTTAAAAAATGTGTTCCTTGATATCTCAGTTGCCATAGTCACATCCCCCCCCCCCAGTATTTCAACAAACATGACCTAAAGTTACTGCACAGTGCCTTAACTCCATCCACATGGGACAGGCTCAGTAGGAGATGTGTCACAGTTGCTGACAAGAGCATTCCTCATTCCTTTTTAAACCAAGCGAGGTCTCTATCTCGCCTCTCCCACCACACTGCGCCGACGCTAAAAGTGGACAGACAGCGATAGGAGCGAGACAAGAAGACAGGAAAAGAGAGGAAGACAGAGAGCGAATGCAGAAAAGTGGGTCAGCTTCATGTCTTGTCAAGTCAGATGAAAATTTCCCAAACTATTCTGGAAGTCAAAGTTGACTGATAATTCACTCTTAAACTGCTCCTCCTCTATTTATTATGTCAAAGCCACAGGCAGCTTACCTCACAAATAAAGGTGAGTCACTGGGCATCTGGCAAAGCAAAGTTGTCATAGAGGGAATTGGCTAGGTACAGTGGGAAACAGACTGCAGGTTTTATGAAACCATCTTATCCAGGAATAGAGTTGATCTTGATATGTGTAATTAAATAGGAATGAGCCTGTATGTCACCTGAGAGAAGGGTTTTCTTGCTGCTTTGTCATGCCTCTGTATATTTGTATGTCTGTGAGAGGAATAAATAGAAAAATGACGGAGAGGATGCAGGTTTAGATGAGAATAGAAAGCTCATGAAGAGTGAGAAAAAGGCAGAGGGTGGACAAGAAGAGAGGCAGAATGCGTTTTAACATGAGCCAGAGCAATGAAAAATTATAGACAAGATAAAGAAAGGGATTTGGAGAAGGGGAACTGGTGAAACGGAAGAGATATAACATGGGAAGAGACACTGAGAGGAAACAAAGAACAGAGAGGTGATTAATGGAGGATAAAAAGGAGAAGGAGGAAGGGAGAGGCACTGAGAGAAAGCACCAGAAAGAGCATGCCTGGGAGCACTGAGTTGCTATGACGTTGGGCCTGAAGTGACGTCAAAGCGAGCCACTCATACATCACTCTGCCAAGGAGGGAGGTGGAGCCACAGGGAACAGGCTGCTCTGCACTGGACCCAGAGACAGCAATGAGGCGATGGAAGTTGGGAGGGCAGAAAACAGAAGGAACAGAAAGGAGGCAATGCAAAAATAGTAATCAAAAAAAAAGAAAGATCGAGAGAAAAAGAAATGAGGAGAACAGGAGCAAGAATAAGAATGCCAACGCAACGATTAACCAAGGAAACAAAGCCGTAATAAGCTCGGTGAAACAGCAGTCTTGCAAAGACTCCCACCATAGCCACAAAGGACCCGGCTTAACTGCTTGTCCATGCATTACTCAGCTCCCATTTGATGATATCCCACAAATCATCCATAATGCTGCAGCCCACCTTAACCTCAACATGCCTGAACGCTCCCATGTCACCTATCTCCTGCACTCCATCCGGCCGCCTGCGGCTGTTTACCTTTACCAAATTTAAAGGCTGAGGGAGCTGCATCGCCATTCCTTCAGGCCATGATCCGGCCCTGCACTGTGGCCGGCACTCAGCTATTACCAGTCACTTAGCTCTACCTTCCTTAAGTCAGCCTTTTTTTCGCTCCACCCTGACGTAGCATATTTGATGACGTTATATTTGTACAATTCAAAGGGAAAGTAATGTTCTAAATGCTCTTTAATGTATCAGTTAATAAACAGATTATTGTTCTGATACATTCCATCTCCTGTAACCTCCTTACAATTTTTTCTTTTACCACAAAACATTCGTTTGGAGATGTACTACCTCAGATCAATAAGGCTCAATTTTTTCTGTCTTTACAGCACTGTAGAAATGAAAGCATATCCTGTGTGTCCACCAGGGACCTCTCTTTACAATGCTGACATGGTTTTCTTGGTTTAGATGAAAAAAAAAACATGCTCTGGACAGAGAGGGTCAGTGCAGGGCAATTTTTTTTTTCGCTGAGCAACACAACGGTTAGTGAAATTTGAAAACGTCTCAACCTGAGGTTAAATGTGCTTTACAACAGCAGGAATAAGAGCTAGCATCCTACTAAGCTGCTGGTGCACGCTGCAAGCTTGAAAAGTTCTCTGGACAAAGGTCTTCACCCTTTCACTTTACCACATTGTAGCTCTAAAGAGACCCTAAGACTTCTTTGTGTTCATTTGTTTTCCATTCAACTCCATGTGCCAGAGCATTCGACTAGCACCAAATACATCAATGACAGAGAGCACGAGGAAGCTTTGAGATTCCTGCTCCCTCATGAATATCAGAGCATTGTCATGCAATCCTCCTGAAATGCAAGCAAATAACACAGTAACGCAATCCGCAGGCGCCAACACGGCTCCACACACCAAGAAAAATCTGGAGCTGAGCAAACTGGTGATTTATTTGTTTAACACAGTCCTTGTATAAATAATCTCCCTTGACACATTTGATTTATTATGCAGGCAAACAATTAAACTGCGATGGGGCCGCTGAGTGTTTGTCGCTGCCTCAGCTTCCACACATTCGCCTTGGAATGCATTACAATGCACACACAGACATACACATGCATCTGTTCCAGCCCTGCCCCTAAGATTCATCTAGATGACATTCTTGACAATGGCCATTTGCTGAGGTGCACAGTTCAACTTTGCAGTAATCCAAATTCTAGTGAAAAATGAGGCCCATTCCTTGGGTTTGCAGGTAGACAGCTGATTAGGGGCAGAGATGCCCCAAAATAAGGATGGCACTGGCAGGTTCCATGTGTTTACAAAACATTACCAACAGGCGCATGTGTGATCTAACTGACATTGTACAGATAACATTTAACTTGAATACCGATTTGAATTTGTTGTCAAGAAATTACAACTAGCTACCATCTTCTTGAGCTCATACGGCTAAGCACAATGCTGAAACACAGGGCCACTTGTACTAGAATCACAGCTCTATTAAGAAATATTGTCTATGAATTAGTCTGGGCCTAAGCCAACACAGGCGAGGCAGGCACAGTGGTGATACATAGTAAAAATTGTAACCCCCCTATGCTGTAGGGATAATGTGGATTGTTGGTTTCTGGAGAATGTCCAGTTCTGCCCAGTAGTAGGGTGTTAATAACCCCGGACATCATCTAATGTTAGCAGGACAACTCAGAACTGTGCCAATGTACGGCCACTGCGAGGCAAATGTTTGAAAAGATATGAGACAGAGGAGGGAGAAGGAACAGAATAAAAGCGTGGAAAGAGGTTTGGAAATTCAGTTGCTGTAGGGATTGAGGCGGGAAAGAGGGAGGTAGGGTGGGAGCGAGGATGAGATAGAAGGGAAGCGGGAGGGACTAAAGGGGTAACCTATGAGGGAACAAATGTTGAGTCAGCAGAACAGCTTGTGGCCAAACCCTCCAATGAAAAGGCATGCATAGCATAGGAGAGAAAATGAGAAACGTCAAGAGAAAAGAGAGGAAGAGGTGAAATAGAATGGAATAGGATGAGGGAAGAGAAAGGGGTGCGACAGAAGCAAGATTAAGTGAGTGAACTCACCAGAGAGGGAGAGGTACTGTATGAATGGAAAAGAGAAATACAAGATTATACAGTTTGTAGGACAAATCTGGACATTCCTCTACCCTGATCATCGCACAGATGTGTGATTTTTAGCTATGCTACTGTTAATCTGTTTAATAGTCTCATTTACATGACAGACAGATGATGTGACAGACAGCAGCTTAACAGAAATCACAAGTTGTGCTGTTGTGATAGCAATGCAAAGCCAGTTAAAGGATTATGTTCCAACAGGCAGTAGAGCTAAACACAACAGGGAGGCATAACAATGTCTCCGCAAGGGGCTGCAATTTCTGCTTAAAAGGTGACTTTAGTATTGTTGTGGCCTGTTCTGAACTGATTCAGAAGAGAAGAAGTAAGATGTCATACATTTAGAATTAGCAATGTATGTGTTTTTCACTGGAAACAACTCTAGTGGAGACAATCAAACACCAAATTGAAGTAAATTACCTGTTTGGATGTGGGTAAGAACAATTTACACCAGTTTAGTGTGTTGTTCATTGTTAGCCTAAATATAACCATATACCATATCCATGACGTAAAATCTGAGCTGAATTCAGTCTGTTTCAAAGTAATATACAGTACTGTGCAAATGTTTTAGAAGAAAAATCTAAATCACATAAACATTTGGTGTGACCACCCTTTGCCTTCAAAACAGCATCAATTCTTATAGGTACACTTGCACAAAGTCAGGGATTTTGTGGCCATATTTTCAGGTGTATCATTAAACAATTATACCAAACAGGTGTTAATTATCACCAATTCAATATTTAGGTTGAAACACAATCATAAACTGAAACAGCAACAGCCGTTAAGGCAGACAGGGGTTTCCAGATGTGCTGTCAAAGCTCTTTTGAAGAAGCAGCAAGAATCGGCCAACGCTGAGGACCATAGACACAGTGGTCAACCAAAGAACCTCACTGCAGCAGATGAAAGACACATCATGCTTACTTCCCTTTGCAAGCAGTGCCATCAGCTCAGAACTGGCAGAAAACAGTGGGACCCTAGTACACCATTTACTGTCCAAAAGAAATTTGGTCAGAAGTGGCCTTCAGAAGGACTGTGAGTAGTTCTCCAAGATGTTTGGTCAAACTTACCTGCTGAGTTCTTCCAAAAACATATACCTAGAAGAATTGATGCTGTTTTGAAGGCAAAGGGTGGTGACACCAAATATTGATTGAATTTAGACTTTTATTCTGTTCATTCATTTTGCAATTTGTTAACTGATATTTAAAATCTATTAACATTTCTACTTTTTGAAAGCAATCTTACTTCACACCATTTTTTCCACACCTATCTGAAACTTTTGCACAGTACTGTGTAAATTTATTATATTTATTAAAATCAAAAGCTTTCCTTCATGGTTTGAAAAAGTAAAACTAGGTTCAGTTATTTTAAAGTAACAAAGAGAAAATCTTTATATGTGAAGCAGCAACAGCAGAAAAGGTTCGGTTTGCGTCAGCAGTAACAGCCAAACATATTGGTACTGTGCTGGAAAGCATCACAGGTATCATCTATCATGTAGCAAAGGAGAGTCAGTTGGTTCAATACGTCTCCTCTGGAGCCACATGTTCACCCGCTGGCCTTAGATTAAATCCCACCTGAACTACTTTCCCTGCTTTCCGTCTTCCTCTACTGTCCACTGTTCATCATCCATCATGAATAAGAACTGAGAAGTCAAAGGAAAAGTGAGTCAGGACTAAATGTCCCCTGTGAGTCTTACTGATAGCTCTGACTCTGTAACTACAGTATAATTAGTAAGGAGGTATGTCCTATGTTTAGCTGTTTAATGTTAAACCTGCATTAACTTTTTTTTGGCAACTTGGGGGTGGAGGAAACAAGACAAAAGTTAAATAAGCAAAAAGTGGCTTTACACTAGAGGTGCTCCGATCAGAATTTTTTGGGCCGATTACCGATTGCTGAAAGCAGCATCGGCCAATACCGATCCCAGATCACTGGGTCTATTTGGAGCCTTTTTATTTATCATGTAGCATTATACAGTATACTGTATATTTATTTAATTGGTCCTAAAAACAATGTATTAAGTGTTAAAGTTAACAGATGATAAAGTATCATGAAATGACAACTGTTTATTTTATTGCCAGGAAACATGGGCAACAAATTCCACTTAATCTGTGTTAGAGACTTAAACCATAGCCTGGTTACTGTGAACATCTAATAGCTTGACAAATATAGCTTTACTGTGGAATAACTACAAAAACAGAACAAACAGCATCTTTATTAATTTACTACAACCATAAAAACTGCAACCAAAAAGGCTGTAGCCAAAATAGTTAGGAGATAAAGGAGCACAGGCATCCTGAGTCGATGATAAACTCTGAAGTAGCTGCTTTTTGTTCTGGAAAGCTCAGGCAGATTCTGTGGGTTTTAGGGGGGAGAGAGAGGAGCAGAGAGAAGGGCTACAGAGAGGAGTCATAACTGCCTTCAATGAGATTTGAAAATAAGGAAAATTTAAATAAATAAAAATAGGCTACAATGTAAATTCCATATTATAAAGTCAGTTGTTAATATTACATAGGCTACTATATTCATTCTAATTTCATATGGTTTGCCATTAGTAGGCTATAGGCCTTATATCATATCAGTGGATTGTTTTCATTTTTAATCCTTGTGCAGGAAGCACAGTCTACATATCTTACATGCTGCCACCGACTTTACCAGAGGGAGAGTAGCAAACAAGGTTTTTATTTGATTTACGGGGAAACATTTAACGGGTGGATACCGGGTGAGAACAGAAAAATACGGGAGAATCTCGGGGAAAACGGGAAAGTTGACATGAGAGTAGTAGAGAGAGGAGTGGGGTAATGTGAGGCTACATCCACACTGCTACTTTTTTAAAACAGTTTTATAACGAAACCGATCTTCTCCGTCCACAGCAGCGTTTCAGCTACGTTATCAGAGTTGATCTCTGTCTATATTAGAATGACTGAAAACACACATCTAGTGGCCGTTCAGGTAGCTACACTGGGCATGCGCGTGCCAGTGTAAACATGAAGCAGATGGTCTACTCCCCAGTAGCAGACGATTTAGCGAAAGAAGAAAGTAATACAGACCAAGAACCACACCAGGCTTTTTTCTTTTTTTTTGCATTGACCGACAACGAAGTGGAACTGTTACTGAAAGTAACACGGGAGTACCAGAGACGGCGGCGGAAAACAGACTTGGAGTTGTCGCAAAGTAAATACAGCGACATGCACAGTAGGCTATAGGCTTAACTGTTCAGTGTTATTTACACAGCACTTATATTTTAATAAAAATACCAAAACTAAAACTCTGTAAAGCATCGTGTTTTTGCTTTGCATGACTGATGAGACCGACTCACAAAGCCAAATGTGAGAGTGTGTCATCGTTTTATAAAGTCCTCTGTTTTGTCCACCGGGTCAGCAGCGTTTTCAAACAAACATCTTCTGATTCACCGTTTTAATCTGGACGGGAGGCGGAAACGTAGCAAAAGGACTCCGTTTTTGTAAGGAGAACAGAGAGAGAGGCAGTCAGCTGATTGGCACCGCTCTTTGCATCAGGAAACTCACAGTGAAGGATCAGTCTCGCTCTGCCTGATGCGCTGTGTCTGTTAAACTCCGGTTGCGGGTGGCGTGTGTGAGTGAGATGAGCACAGCTGCGACACATGATCGCTCCTGCATGTTGCTCCACTTGTCTGATTGCTGCTCAACTCTAATTGTAAATGATTATGTGGGCGCGTTAATCCCTTCTGTCTGAGAAGGACTTTGGTGCTAGCTAGCTTAGAAAACCGCTCACACAGCCTAGTGAAACCATTTTAGCTGCCGTTGAAAATTTGTCTGGCGAGTATTGCATCATCTGATCGGCTTTTCTTATCGGCCTTTTTAGCGACCACCGATCAAACTACTTAAAGCCATTATCGGCCGATTATGATCGGTGACCGATCGATCGGAGCACCCTTACTTAACAAACATCCAGCTTATGCAGAGCAACATCAGCATTAGTTTGGACTCCTGTTTCTGGCCACTTGACAACTGTAAGTCCAGCATTCACTCTCTGTTTAGATCTGTTTAGGTCTTAGGTTTAGCTCCTGAGAAAAATATCTCTTTAGCTGCTGACTGCTCCACTATGTTCACCAGTTAGTCTGTAACTTTGTCTGCGTGCCCTTTTGGTGGTAGGCAGGTGGCGTACAGTCAGTTTCTAAAGCATTTTCTTTGAAAACCACCTGCTGCTACTGAAAAATGACACTGATGACAGCAGTAAGACTGAATCAAAATAGTAAACGTGTGGGCCATAAAACCAAAACAAAGAGCTGAAAGATGCTAAAATGTTTCGTAGATGAAATCATTGACTATGGCAGCTTTCAACTTCATTTCTGCGTAAAGATAATCAAGAAATTACTTATTGTATCACATTATGTGATTGTTCTCAAGATTAGAGCATGGAATTAGTAATATTGGTGGTTATATTTTTTAAGAACTCATCTAATGCCCTCTTTATACAATTACTCACTTTGCTGCACCCTGACTTCAAATACTTTGCAACAATAACTCCATGTACTTCATTAATAAAACAATTAACTACTTTCAGAATATTAACACTTAAATGAAAAGGCTTCTAGGTTTATTTTCTTTTTAAAAAGGCTTTCCATCTGTGTATATACTCCTAATTTCTTATGTAACATGTGAAATCTACGCCAGGTCTCCAAAGGGATTGGTCACTCCTATTTCACGCCCACTGTTGTCATTGGATTGCACATATTGAACATGCTCACTATGAAAACAGATCCATAAACAGATAGTCTAAACAGTGGTGTATCTATTGCCAGCAGGACCAGGAAGAGGAGCATATACAAAACTCAGACATCTGATCAATTGTAAATTGATGTGTAAACGTAATGTTTTAATATGATACCTGCCCGTTATTGGATGATGGGGAGAGTGAAGAGGGCGGATACAAATGAAAAGCTTGTATTACAAATGTAAAATCTAAACATAATATTTGTGTGTGACTTGCAAAGGCTTTCATCCTCCATCCAATTACGATGAATGTCTGCCTAACACGACTGAGAGATGTAAGGACTGAGACAAAAGACACCGTAAGTCTGAGGGGAAGAAAAAAAAAAGGGAGAGAAAACAAGTATAACAGTTTTAAGACAAAACCCAATTGGACATTTATAATGACAAGGGGGAGAAACATGGTTTGGCTATATACTGAGAGAAAAAGAAGGAAAGAGAGATGGAGAGGAAGACAAAGCAACTGCAGGACTTAATGTCTGTGACTGGGTTTCCTCCTGTTTATGAATAATGGATGTGGCGAATGGGAGCCAGCATATGCATTTAGATGGCTTTATGTATTACCCTCTCAAAGTGGTAGGGAGGAAAATGTTTGATTAGAATGTAACTTAATGCCAAATTAACCTTTAACACATTCACACTGTGAGATCATGAGTCTTTGTTTTAATACAAGTGCCAAAGGTAATAAATGCATCCACACTGAGGAGCTTTCTCATCAAACACTTCCGTTAATCTAATCTTAATTAGAACAGTGCCAGGTACTGTACTGTACTATACTGCACTGTACACCAGCAGGTGTAGGTAGTTAGAAGTATAAACATGAATGTTAAATCATTTACAAAGCTGAACACATCTTACAACCCAACACAGCCATTAAGCCTGTTCCTGGAGCCATCCTCACCATATTCCCAACACTATCTCAAAGCAATCAAAGTGTACTGCACTGTGTGTGTGTGCTGCTCTTTTGTTCCCTCCTCCCTTCCCTCTCCTGACACAAGCGCGCACACACACATACACCCTCTGGCACTGATATCAAACAAATCTTTTCAAAGGTAGGACCATGGGAGATTAGCCACCGTTGGCCTCTAATATGTTTCAGTGTGCCAACCAATGCAGAGCCAGGCCCTACTTTCAAGGACAGGTGCCTGTAAGCTGCCAGCACAGCAAGAGTCAGTATATTGCCAGCCGTGCAGTAACACTTGACTGACTGTATACTCACACCTCAGAAGCTGGGGGGGGGTGTAAGAGAAATCGACTGTTAAATGAAAAGAAATCGTTGCATAGAAATGCCACAAGAGGGAGAGGGAAAGATGGACTGTGTGTCTCTAGAACCCGTCAGGGCGTAATCAGGAATGGATTTGTGGCGTCGAAGTTACTCAAACACAAATAGTTAGGGAGATCAAATGAAAAGTAACCTTGAGGCAGACTCACCTAGAAGAGGAAAACATAAAAAATATACCAGATTGCTTATTTCTATATGCATATTCTTAATGAAATGAAAGATCAAGTGACACACACATCACATTTATACTGAGATTCCCATACACCCCTTCAACACCAGCATCGATAGATTTGTCCAGACTGATGGATTCTGTTGTGTCCGCTTTAGGACTAATTAGACACACCGTTGTTACATTGTATGGTTGTCACTTTGCTAGTAGTATACTGCAGAAGGGCATCTTGCCAAAAGTGTCATGCAGCATATAAAATATTAATCGTAGTGCTGTCCTCTACTGTTTGATTAATGCGAGACAGAAGGCCAAGTATCTCCAGCACTGAACTGCAGGCGTCCAGTGAACTAGCATGCACATACACACACACAGATTAACTGCTGTGTTGCAGTTTGTGAAGCATCTGCATTTTCTCTCTGCCCTGATCTCTGACACACACATGTACCCAGGGGCAGCGGGGTGGCACAGTCAGTAAGGAAGATGTCCTTCAACTTGAGGACAAAGGTTCAAGCCCCTGTGTTGGTGACCATCTGCCCTGCTGAAGTGTCCTCGAGCAAGATGCTAAATCCCTAACTGTTGCTATTCTGCAAACTTCTACAGTTTTTACATGTCCGACATTTTTAAACCAATAAACAGGCAGTGCAGGAGAGAATAATGTACAAAACAGGACACGTAATGTACATTTTGCTCTAAGCATGGCACTAGACTCGGGGTTAAGGGGTCAATAAAATCAGAATGCTTTCTTCCCTTAGGAGCGTGAAGCTAAAAGCTAAAACTTTCATCGTCTACATAGCAGTGAGGGTCCGCATAACATATTTCATCAGGCCCATCACAGACATGGGCATATATTTCTTAAAGATTTCCACAAACAGAGCAACATTTAATTCTTAGAGCGTTGTGAGCATGTCTACCTACACAGACACCCAGTGTAGTATACACAGAACCGTGAGCACGTCTGTTGTCCACCCTTCTGTTCTTGTTCATGTTGGAGTATACCAGAGCCTTTATTCTGCTCCAAAAATGTCTTTTGAATTTGACATTATTTTTGTACAAGTAGAAATTTTGGCCTGATGGTGACACAAAAGGAAAATTTAAGGGGTCTTGAAAAACAAATATTAATCATGCTCCATCGACCTTGAACATCTACAACAAATTTCATGAAAATGAGGCCACTTCTTTTTGAAGTGAACTTGTCATGCAAGATCGATGGGGATTTTTTTGACCTGCCCATGGCACAAGACTAAAGGTCACAAAAATCATTAGAAATCATTGTTCGAGTATCATGAAAATCTAAACCAGATTTGATATCAGTCTTATATTTGCCCTGAACCTGTTGACTAGAGCTCATTTACTGAAATAATTAAGTGTTTAATCGATTGGTCAATTGACAGAAAATTTATCAGCAACTATTTTGATAACTGAATAATCATTCAAGGGATTTTACAAGACAAAACGTCAAACATTGGGTTGTTTTGGCTTCTCAGTTGAGAGGAATTGCTGCTTTTCTTTATCCTGTGATGTTAGCTAAATATCTGTAGGTTTTCTGACTGTTCAGTCAAAACAAGTAATTTGATGACCACCTAGACCGATTAATCAACATAATAATTGCATAAAGGTCGAAGAAACAGACTTTCAGATTTTTCTACTTTTCGGTCACACCAATAACTCACCAAAATACCTCCAGTAAATGTATTAAAATCCTGACCTGGACAAGTGGCTTAATGCAGGTGATGAATTAGATTGGATTAAGTAATTCGGGACTCCAAAGTGAGACATTCTCTCTGAATGACAGGATTAATAAGATGAACACACAGACAAACACACCATGCACTTAATTAAATAACAGCACTTTGATGACTCACACCTCCATCTGTGCAATATAAAAATGCGCGCCTATGACACAAGCGCACATATACCACAGTACGTGTCACATATTGTGTGCTACCTTATTTCTGTAGTGTAGGGATTATAACAAACAGGTTAAGAGAAAAGAGAGAAGACAGGGAAGAGACAGACACACATAATCTCATCACACACCATATACAGGCCTTCGGAGGGAGGGGTCTAGAGTGAGTGCATTCTGCAACAAAGGCGGTTACATAAGTCAAGAGGATTGTCCCTGCTTGTGAATGTGTGTGTTCATAGACATGTGTCGTGCAGTGTGGAGGGCACATAGGCCGGCATGTATTCTGTTTCATCGCTGTGTGCCAGGCAAAGTGCCTATAGTGTGTGGACGGGGAAAAAAGAGTGAAGGAGTGCGAGCACGAAAAAGAAAGAGCGTCTCCCTCGCTCTGCTACTAATCCCCCCTGTCGCCCCGCCGCCTCTCTCGCGTGTACCATCTCTGTCATTTTTATCTCTACCGCCTCTCGGTCTGATCCCCCCCTCTTATTTCATCGCTCTTCCAGGAGGAATGCTAGGTAGCCCGACCATGACGACTGATATTCAGCACACACATACACATGCATGCACACAAAGATCATATTGTAACTACAGTTTGTGAGCTATGCATATGCAAGCCTGGCAATATGGTGACACCTAAGTGCTGGCACCTCACTGATACTGTTCTATGAAACCAACAGATAATGACGGTGTGAGTGTGTGTGTGCATCTGAGTATATAGATGTGTGTATACAGATTATCTGCAGCATGTTCATCATATGTCATGTCCTTTCTTTCCAGACATTATACATCACAGCATCCCCCAACAGGGTAGTTGACATTTCAATGGTTTTACTTCTCCATCTCTGCCTAACAGTGCACAGGAGGGATGATTCAAGTCAAATGTCTTTTATAAGGTGCATTTAAAAAATAATGGAATTCATCAAAGTGCTGCTATGAAAGATATCAAATAACAAGCAAGTGATGATGTACACAGCTTCTCTAAAACTGTGTATTCAGTTGTATTGTAGAGCACTATTCTGTAATGGTTTCTTAATGTTTTGCCCCCATATATGCACAATAAACGAGCTGGACAATTACTAAAAACACCATTTATTATAATAATACACAATCAGAAAAGTACTAACTCAAAATATATCAAAGGACTGAGTCAACACATGAACAACTGAATTAATCATTTCAACAAAGCAGAACGTTTTAATAGAGCACTCCACCCATTTAGCATTGTAATAACATTGTCATGCTCATGATCAACAGTTTAAAAAATATTAACATTGATGCAGCGGAACCAGAGATACTGATGTTTTTTTTCACACATTCTTCTTCCTTGTCAAAAACAAGCGCCTACATTACCCACAATGCAACTTGTATGACCAACAGTTCGGTCAGTGATGTGGGTGTGTTATGCTTGTTGCAGCTAATATAGCCTTGAGCGGCTAGCCTCTAACAAAGATGAGGAGCGGGCTTCTTCTTTCTAGCTCTAGCTCCCCAGCCTATTTCATCTTCAAACTTCGTAGTCTTCAGCCCCAACCGATGCCAACTCAAATGACATTATTTGAGGCAATTTATGAAATTCCCCAAAGCTTCCCTGGAGCCACAAAAGGCCTTTTTTTACATGCAGTAGTACTCTCAAAAACCTGTAAACAGACTTTGAAGCATAAAATCAGTTCCCCCTTTAAAGTATATGTAACATTTCTGCATTAAGATGTCTAAAAGTGACTAGACCAATGTTATATATTGTTTGTGTACTTACAGTATCCCAAATGTTTCTAACAATGTTCAAACCCAGAGATATCAAAATTTTATTCTAGCTAAAGGTGCATTTCCTTTGGTCACCTTGTCAATGGCGTCATATTGCAGGGCTATTGTATTGCAGTGCACATCGCAAACGTTTTATTAGTAGGCTACTAGTACTTTTAATACAAGTTATTTGCTTATGATGCTTATACATTTCAACGGTACTGGCATTATTCACAAACTGCATATACTGACATTTATTTTGTGAATACATTTTACTGATGCAATATATGTACAAGTTCGTGCTGCGTTTGATCATCTCTCATTCTTTGCAGAGTTGCATCACATAGTTAATATGCTTTTAGGTAAGACATTCTGCTCTTAAATTATCATTCATTACCAAGCTGCAGTAAAACATGCAATGGCTTTAATTGTATGTGAAAAAAAAGCCAATCATGTGGCAGTTGATCCTGGTTTCGGGCTCTCTAGTCATACTGTATTCTAAAATGAGAGCACACAGTTATCCAAGATTACTACTTTCAAGTTGAACTAATCTATTTGCCCTCTGCATTCAAAGAACTAAGACAGATGAGGATTAAAAGATCGTTCTGTGACCTGGCTAACGCTACATTATCCGGGATTAATTAAAGCTTCAACACATATTTTTCTACATGTTCTTTAAGTGTCAAGATAATGGAGTATCATGTTTCTGTAGTTCTTTCCTATTGTTGTTGATATGCAGTAAAAATGTTATCAACAGATCAGATGAAATGAATGCAAATGATAATTAGAAAAAAAGGGATTTCAGAGTTAATCAACGTATGTATAACAGGACCAAGATGGAAGATATTTTTACAAACAATGTTAGAACGAAATGTGAACCGACATTGATCTTATCAAATGTTTTGATAACATGCGCTTTTTTTTGGCCATTCTATTTTGGACAATTCCTGGTTATTTTAAGCTTTGGCCAAGCATCAAATTAATTTTTCAGAGATGCACAGGAGCCATGAAAGCATTAATAGAAAGACCTCTGGGAATCTGAGCCCACAGGTTTTATTCAAAATGATTCAGGGAGTGTGTCTGAGCCCCAAAGCTGTCGTATCTGATCAGCGTCCAAATCACTGTTAGCAAACAAAACGATGTACTAACACAAATGGAAACAGACGCTCACATACCAATGTACTCATATGCTGACAGAGTTCTTACACACACACACACACACACACACACACACGTACAACTGCATACATCTGTGTCTTACCTGGTTCTTCTACACACACTGGAGCTCAAGCTTCTTCATGTATAAAGAACATACACGTTATGTACAAACACCTATGAACACAATTCCAATAGACACACACACAAATACACTGCACACACACGCAGAACACAGCCTGCTACAATGGCCGTAGCCATTAAAAATGCATGGCAATGCAGCAACAGTTTCTAAAAATGAGCACCAGGGCCAGCTGCGGATCGGTACGCTGAGAACTGCCTACCGAATGAGAGACGGAATGGGAAATCTCTCTCACAATGTCACTTTAGTATTATAAAATACAAAACACTCTATATACTCTATAGTGGATAAAGTACACCATAGAGCTAATCACATTAAAAGCAGTCCTTGTTATATTGTGTGTGATTTAACGGTCAATGGAAGGGTTAACAGCGTGTGGGCTGGAGTGGGGGGGTGGGGGGTGGGGGGGGGGTTGGTTTTAGCGGCCATGTTTTTACTATTTGAAGTAACTTAGCTTGTTTCTTATTTCATCGTTTTAATAATACTTCATTCTCCATATTAGGTGTCACTCACTTATTGAATCTGCCTCCTTAAGTTCTCTTCACACTCACAGACCTAACGTACCTCTGCTGCAAACACATCAGTGTGCCCCGCTTCTTTCCGTCTCTCTCTCCCTGTAGGCTATGTCTGCTCCGGTGATTTCCTCCATCAGTAGTAAGCTATGTTGTATAGAGCCGCCAAAACAAAAAACAGAACTCGTCTTCTGGACTTTTCCACACGTGATTCCGTTCACAACAGCAGCTGAGCTGCATGTTGAGGAGGCGTGTTGACGACGTAGCCTTTCAAAACAAAACCAACGTGGTAGCTAATGAATGACATCTGACTGGTGTGTTCACTGTCGCTTTACTTGGTCTGCGTATGTAAAATATCCACCATGTCGTGACTTGTAACGAAATAACTCTTTGTTTCTCTGATAAATGCTACAATGTGTCGCCCAACTTGGGCGGACCGCTGGAGTAAAGTCTATGTGTGGGAAACACTGAACTGTTGTGTTTTCGACACCTCCATGTTGTTAGTGAGTTGGTGAGTAGACCGCTGCGTGCAGACGCAGAGGGAGGGGCGGGGCTACGCAATAAGGTAGAGAGAGAGGAGCAAACGCTGGCAGGACTTTACACAAACATATTTATTAACTCAACATCAAACTATATTGGTATAAACGGTATTGTCTAATTTTATATCTCTTTTGAAATTATATCGCTGTACCTCATTATACCGATATACCGCCCAGCCCTAGTCTGTGGCAGTGCCAGCGAGGGTTAATGCACTCACTGTTGCAATCATCGACACCCGCATCTAATGTGAAAGCAAAAGCCTTGCCAGGCACAAGACAGGAAGAGAAATCACACCAATAGACCCCAATCAAGGCTTAATGGGGGCCTAGTGGCACGGCTAGCTGAGACCTCTCGCACTGCCTGTTCATCATTCACTCCCGCTGCTGTCCGGGAGATGACAAGGGCTTCTGGCTTATCAAACAAATTAGCTGCTTCATCAGTGAAATGTAAGTGGTGATGCACAAGCTGCAAGGTTGTCCTTTCCTTCACACACTGTTCTTGTTATGAATCAAAGAAGTAAGAAGGAATAAGAGAGGATGCTCTGTGTATGGTTTAGTGGAGACGGGGGGGATCTGCAGTGCTCCGTGTGCTGGGTGAGAAATAGTGGGCGTGTCCCGTCTCCTAGGGGTCTGACATTTCATCCTGCTCATGCAGCGGGCAAACAAGCAACATGTGGTGGCTTCTGCTTCGTCAGCAGTCTGATTCCAGGTGGGGTGAGGAGCCAGTTGTTTTCCTTCCAATCTCTGCAAGCCCTACCCACACAACACCGGGATTGTGAGTCACAGAGCTGAATGTCTGCGACCACTTTGGCTCCACTCTGTATGCAGACACTCCCACAAGTACACTCTATCTCCTTCTAATTTCTCTTCCTCCTCTTCACTTTTCTAAACTTAGATGCAACTTCGTCAGTCTGCAGTGATTTCATGCCTCCACTCTTCCTGTTGCTTTCCCTCCTGTCTCCTGTAGCTGCAGGGATTCAGGCCTAGTTGTGCTGCACTGAATGACAAACCAAGGACACATCTGCAGCACTTTAAGGTATTTGTATCTTAACAGATTTGCACCATGTTGATGCTATTCTAGAAGAAGGGAAGAACAATCACAGCATACATCCCTCCTGCTGGTCTGCCAACTCCCACTCTGGATGATGTTAAAGCAAACAGACACAATGTACTGTAGAGATTTGTCTTGGCACAAATGTTAAGTGTAACTCCCTTCTTATTCTCGACCCCCCTCCTCCCCTGATGTCCCCTGAAGTCCTGAGACCCATTTTGCCCTTCCCCCGCTGTTCCCACATTTCACATCACAACATAATCCACATTCTGCTTCAATCAGACGGAAGAGTACAAACAGCCCCTCAGCCACTCACATTCTACACACAGACACACATGCTGGACATACAGTACATAAAACTCGTACGTACTTAAATATAGCCCTATATCACACACACCAACAGGCTGAGAGCTGAGGAGGGGGGGAAGGGCTGTGCGCATGACAGCCAAGTGGCAGGGCATTAAAGCCTGAGTCATCACGTCATGCGACACATGTGTGTCTTTCCTGCAGGCGCTCAGTATGGCTGCATGCTAAAGGGCAGTGTACAGAGGAGCAACAGGAGGATAAATATCATCGCAGCTACCAGCAGGGCAGGGGAAGGCAAACGTCAAAATTTGCATAGCTCTTATTGACAAGCAAATGCGCTGCCAAGTCCTGGGCAGAATCACAGCCTCAGCTGGCTAAAGTTAGTCTAGGACATTGGCTTTACTCAAGCAAAATCCATTATAAATGTCATTTATTTAGGCTGGCAGCAGTGAGCCTTAAATAACTGAGCGGATATTTAGAGCCCTCTCTGTTGGGCTGGGGAAAATTTCTATTATTTGTTTGTGACGCCAGTGTCAGCAGGAGGAAACAAAAACGCTGCAGGCCCACGATGGGTTGTCTGTCGAGGGAGACAAAATAAATGGCAGATCCCAAAGTGAGGCTGTGATAAACTGAGCTCAGCTGTGTTTACACTAAAAGTGATCATTTGTGGGTTCAGCTCAGCACACACACACACTTTGTCCTCAACAGGCGCTGGGGTTGAAGCTGCTTCAAGCATCGTGGTGTACCAGTTTGTTTACTGACAAATACGACACAAAGATTTCTCCCAAAAATTCTAATTATATTAAATTAAATAACAACAACTTATTGTTATAATAAGTCACTTAACTTAACAACCTCACATAACAAATAATTTTTTTCTTGCAAGTGCAGATGAGTGAATTTGGAGAATTTGAAATTCACATTGTTTATATAATCTATAAACCTGTAATGACCACTTGTGGGCAGCGGAAACAAGCTGGCATGAAAACAACACTAATATGGCACACTTGTTGGCGAACAGCTGCTTATTCACACTTCTGTCAGATAAGGAACAACATTAGCATTCAGTTGGAGTCTTATTTCTGTCCATCTAATGAAAACCTAAACAATTACTAAAAACATGCTGTTAAGCGCCATAGAGCTATAGAGTGACGTGATCCATTGTTAATGTAGAAATATTGATTATAGCAGCGTTAAAGAGTAGTTAAACACAAAAAGATTTTTTTAGCCATTATAACATTTATAGAGGAAAAGTTAATATTGTTTGGGTCTGAATTCCCTGAATTGTACAACACAAGTTTACACTTGTATCGAGACCTCGGGAAGAAAGCCCTATCTTGGAAACACATTTCCAACCAAGTAAGCAAATCAGGTGTGTTTTAACAGGTAGCTTGTAGGTAGATAATATGTGTAGCCTATATGATAGCTGTTACACTGCCTGTCTGATTGGCCTGGTTTAGTTTAGGTATCTGTGAGTTTTGTTCATTGGTCTGTTCAGTATCTGTTGTTTAGTATGTGTTTTGAGTTCCAGTTGGATTCTTGCCTTGTGTTTTGAAACTTGTTAGTATCTGTCTGTTTTCCCCTGCTGTCTCTCTGCCTGCCTGTCTGCTGTCTTTATTAGTATGACCTGTTTGTGTTCCCGCCCTCCTCATTAGCCAGTGCTTAAATGTGTGTGACTTCTGTTCAGCTGTTGCTGGTTCGTTGTATGTTCGTCAACTGCCGTGTGTCTCACTTGCCTGCCTGTTTCCGCCTCATTTTTGGATTACCCTTTGTTGAATTCTGGACTCTGCTGTAAGTTCTGTGGGCTTAAATAAATACCCAGAAACTGTACCTGCTCTGCCTCTGTGTCCTGCATTTGGGTCCTAGAACCTGTTCCTGCCAGCACACACGACAAATCCTGACAATACCTTAGGTCTGTTATGTGGTTTACAAAGTGTCCCCCCTCCAAAGCTTTACAGACCTATAAAAGTTTCTTTTCTGAGGTAAAAGGAAACTCTGCTTACTCTGCTCTGTCTTCTGTGTGTTCCCCGAACACCTAGTCAGATGTGCGCTAACCCAAGGACAGCTTGAATTACATGTGTCTGAAGGGCTTTAAATGCCCTCGTTTGGTTTGGAAATTTAACCAATATTGGAAAGATGACTCCACCCAGTCTGACATCATTCTAAAGATTTCTAGGTGGTTTTACCTAAGACCCTTACTGTTAGATGATGAATATGCCACAACCCCTGACACCTCCTGATTCCGCACGAAATTGCGTGTAGAAGGCAGGGACCGGCTAAAAGGCAGTCTTTGGTTATTCTTAAAATGCAGTTTCAGAGGTCTTTCCACCTTGATTAGAAATAGCCATGAGTGGAACAAATGACCGTGCCAAATATTATCTTGAGGTAAACATCACAAGCAATTTGTTAGGCTCTCGTGCAAATGTAAACACTAGCTAACATTTATCTTGGAACAAGGAGCATGTGCTGCAAGGTGGGCAGTCCTCGCCTCCGCTTGACAGGATTTGGTGCAGTTAAAAGTGAAGTAGAAAGTGAAATCTCTAGTTAAAGTACATATTCCATAATATACCCATAAGCAACTTTACCCACTCGGCCACACTGGCAATCTAGGCTTGTTAGCTACAGCTGACAGAGACACTAATATTCTCCAGCTGGAGTTGGTTTAGTTGAGTATGTAGAAATTTGCCTTTAGCAAAGAAGGTAAAAAAGCATGAAACAGTCTGACTCAAATTGTGTAATACTACATCTGGGACTTACACTTTTAAGGAACAAAAGTATAGAAAAATTTGTGTCTGCCATAACAGATGGCTCACCTGGACGCACATTTTGCTGGACACTAAATCCTTTCTGAGGCTAAATGCAAATAAATATAGAACCACGGGCAAGGACACTCACCTACTGTTTAGCAGCTGAAATCACATACAGCTCAGTCTGTCTGCAAGAGCCTTGGTACACACGTACATCCACATCTCTGCACACACAAACCTGGTGACAGGCAATTCCTCAAGGTCTGGTACCTTGGGAACCTCTCTGTCGTTCCTCCTCTGTGTGTGTGACTGTGTGTTCAGAGCCGTGTGTGTGTGTGTGTGCGAGCAGAGGACCTTCCAGACAGAGACAGAGTGCCTAGATTTTAGTAAGGTCATAACCAACCATTTACACAGCCCACGGCCATTAGGTGCTCATGGTTTGTCGTCTGTGCGCCTTCAAACCACAACCATCTCTGTCTCAGCAACACAGGTAAGGATTGTTGCAAAGGTACAATCTTATTCTGAGCTAGTACCTGACTAACAGAAACAATATAAAGTAGCATAACAATATCACATCAAACAGTACTGGAAAAACAAGATACTGGTGAAGAATATGAGTGCTCCACAGCTCAGTAAGTCAGTGGTGCAGGCTGCCAGGCTAAAGAGCGCTTTCACTCATTTGTTATGTAACATTAGTCCTGAAACAACAATCGATAAGTCCTTCACCTGACAATTAAGCAACAAGTATTTTAATAAGCAAACGAAAATGCCAGACATTTGCTGGTTCCAGGTTCTCAAATGTAAGGGATTGGCTGCTTTGTATATGAAATACCTTTAGGTGTTTGAAAAAACAATCCAGTTGAAGACTTCACCCTGGGCTCTGAAAATAGGACATTTTTTAACACTTTCTGACATTTAATAGACTAAACAATGAGTTAATTGAAAACAATCAATAGATTTTGGCACTCAATCTAGAGAATAAAAGATTATTAAATGTCCAGCCAATAGGAGAAGGCCAGTTCAATAGCTCACATTTCACCTATAATCATGGTTACACAAAGACTAGGATTTCTTTGCCCTTAACTCCACGACTACTACGTATGAGGACATGCAGCCATTTTTTAGGCTCGAGGTATCGATGGAGAGCAAGCACCTGCAAACCTTCAAACTCACCTTCAAACTTGCATGCATACTTTTTATGCCCTGCAATGTTTGGTACACAGAATGCCAAATATCCCATCATCACGAGAGCACATCCTAACATTTTGTACCCCTACACGTACAGCGTAGATGATCTTATTAGATATCGGCACACCTCACTGCATAAATGTGTGCATTAATGACAAAACAAGCTCTGTAATGCTTTATCAAATGAACATGAGGATCATAATAATACCACCCGTAATGTAAAAGAGAGAAGAGTTTGCTAATTAATTATACTTAACTGATCATGATGGTTGTGGTAGGGCATGAAGTGCATGTGGTGAACATTAAAATACACATAAGCTCTTGAAACATATTCTTGTGTATGTTTGGATAAGACACTTGGAAGAGAAGATGGTTACAGTAACAAATGATAAGAAAGCATATAAAACATTAAATTGGGGATGGAGTAAACCCCTCTAAGACAGTGGAAGATTACCTACAGTCGCAAGACAAAAATAATGAGTTGTAGAAAATCAGCAGGGGGACCAGAAGCACAATGAAATCCTATTAGAAATATCCCACAATCTTAAAGCAACTCAACAATCATATCCCTGGGAACGTGAATTATAGAAAATAGATTTTAAAACAGCATGTGGTATAACATGAGAGGAAGTAAGACGAAGAATAAATGAGGGAGGAACCCCCTTCACAGTTATTTCAGCGGTGTGGCCCTGTGGAGACCTAGAGGTCACGTGAAGGACGGGGAGAAAAGCAAGACGACAAAATCTTTGTGCTTCACAGCATTCTGTAAGCCAGTCACCTTACAAGCACCACAGGGACTGTGCCAACCTGACAGCGAGAGTTAGGGTCAACCCTGCCACACTTCCACACCTCAAAAACCATGTGAGGCAAAACCACCAAGTGCCAGCCATCGACACTAATGTTAAATAAGCACCTGAGAAGGGATTCTTTTATTTTTAGCCTTTTTTTGCCTCATCAAATGCAGTTTTTCTTCAGTCAAGGAGACGCCTTTGAGTCTGTCAGGTCACCTTGAGACTAAACAGGAACAATTACACAGTTATGATGTTTTCCTACACAAAACCTACATCTCACTTTAAAATTCAGTTCCTTCACTATACAGCAGGAAACATAGAAGGCATCCGCCCGAGACCTGTGGACGAACATGTACTTACAGACCAGATGTCACTACTCAACAATGCCCCAGCTTGGGGTGTGTATACCAAAGCTAATTGAAAGGCATCGCATTTCTCATTCAACCTCAAAAATGCATTTAAATTGATATCATATGACTAGTTCTGTGTCACTGTCATGTACGATTTGATACATGACAGTGACATTTCACTAAGGAGCTAGATTAACAGCATGTATGATGAATTGATATTTATATCACTAGACAAGCGAGAGCTATACATACATGCCATAATCTGCTCAGGGCAAGTTGAAAAAACAATAAGCAGCACTTGACAATCTCCCCTATTTATAGACAGAAGGCAACCAGTGTCATTTGTTTTAGTTTTGACAGTTGTTAAGAAATTGCCATTAGCATTATTTTAGAAATACTAGCATTTATTCTTTGGGGAGTTCACAAGAGTCTTATGATAAAGAAAGCCTTAGACTTACAAATACCACAATTTGAAATCAATAGGATTCATAGTGTTACCACATGCTAATGCACACATACCATGACTCCCAAATCAGACGCTGTACACAATGACACCGAATAAATTCAATAGCGTGCACAGGCTCGGCTTTGGAAACATGACTCTCAATGTTGAGGGACATCTGTGGTATAGGGACTGGACAGTGGTCAAAATGTTTGGTCGTTTTGCCAACTCAGGATGTGGCCTGGAGGTCAGTGCTCCCGCCTTGTAACCGTTCGAGTCCACCTCTCCACAATCAAACACGCTGCTGGGGTGGTGATGGAACAGTGGACAAGACGCATGCCTTTGGTGTGAGAGACCCAGGTTGTAATGTAATGGTCATGAGAGTTCTGTTACAGTATATACAGCATATTGACCAGGACTACTATGAGAGCAAATCGATACAGAAGGTACATGGGCCACACAAATGACCCCAGCAATGCTGAAGGGCAGTTGTGGGAAGTAAATCCTGTCATAAATCAGGAGGACAGCACTGTGTGTCACTCTCTGCAAGGCAGAGGGGTGCAAAATCACTACAATCACCAGTATCTCCTCCAAACAATTAAAGGATAATTCCGGTCTGGGTTTTATTTTTGTAATTACTGTATTTATAATTATAACACTGTACGCACTTAAGGTATTTGTTATAGAAATTATTGGGAGCAGGCCAACTCTTTTTTTTTTTCAGACAATCTCAGGAATCTCAGGATGTCTTACGTGCCATTGTTTATTGAAGTGGAGTTGAAGACAGTTCAGCACCAAGACCAAATCTGAAGATTTCCTCTTGGTCCACAATATTTATCCCTCTGCTGTTCCATAAATTATAGGGAGTATCCTTACAAGGTCAGTCTTAAATGGAGACTCTGATGCCTTACCTAATCTACATTGGTGGCTGGAGGTTACATGCATTACATTCTAAAGAGAGCCAGCCACTCTGTCTGTAATGAAACAAAATAAAGTTAATCTTGACCTTGGGTTACCCAGGAAATTGATCACAGAGTGCATCCTTATCAAGGCAGCTGTGGCAGATAGACAGTCAAACCAACAGACGGAGAGGAGGGACAGAGTCTCGCCAACTGTCACCTTTGGTTTACTTTAGCTCAGCAAATGACCCCATCACGAACTGGCGAAACCTGTGTGATATTACCCTTAATGAAGGAAAAAATCCTTCACAAAAATTTGGGATCGAGGCAAAGTTGTTACAATGAAGTTAGACAGAGCAGTTAACAAATGCTCAGATGATCCGATTTATTTAGAACTAAAACTGAGAGTACACCTGAAATGTTGTCAGTAATCTGTCATCGCATAGAACAAAGTCCGACATCTCTGAATTGACCCTTCGCTAAGCCCCGCCCCCCATAGTTACTGTTGCTAAGTCCGACAAACTGTCGGCACTGCCACTGTCTTACTGCACTCCCCGGAGAAATATTTTCAAATTTGTTGGAAAAAGCGTTCTCAGAAAGAAGCAGACAGTTTTGCAGTTGCATTATACATTTGAAGGTTGTATTCAGGCTGTCAGACGGACTCAAACTTGCTCAGACGGACGTGAAAAAAATGAAAGATAGAAGCTAAAGCCTACAGATCACACAGTGCAAGTGAACCACTGCATCCCTGACGACTGAGACAAAAGTCAACGGTATTGAGGATGAACACTGCTTCTGTAAAGCTGGGTAGGCCCCTATTCATTATTACAATCATTAAAGAGCAGAACAGTAGGGCTTTATTACGTTACATTCAGTAGGAAGTTAGCTAGCGTTACCTAACTAACATTACATTAGGAACAACCCACAGCCGACATTTTACTGGATTTATTTTAGGTTTGGAAAGACAATAAATCATACTTCTTCTATCAACCTCTCTGGGTAGCGACTGTAACTATTGCAAGTGCCCCAGGAACAGCGTTTGACCAGATCTTAGAAAAATACGGCAGAAGAAAGCTAGAAAACAACTCTTTTTACATTACAGTCAATGGAGTGCAGCCATGAAAGTGTTGAACCTCAGTTAGAGCGAGTCCTAAACGGCGCTGTGATTAGCCAGCTGTGTATTCGGGGCGTGGCTTAGCGAAGGGTCAGTTGTGCCCGCTGACAGCCGTTTCCAGCAGGTGGAGAAACAGTCGACCAATCAGAGCTTTGTAGGCAAGATGAAAATTGTCAATGTCATCTTCCTACATAGCTAGATAGCTAGTTAACAATTCTAAAATTTCTTTGATTGTTCTATTCTGAAAACGTGAACTGATCCAATAAATTACTTCCATGTCAACTAAAAAAAGACATCAGCCAGTCACTTACTACTAATTAGTTTGTACAACAACAAAAAAACACAATTTCAGGCTGAATGAAGTGAAATGAAATGACAATTCTTGTGTCACAAGCAGGTCTGAGATGCTTCCTCATTTCCACTGCCAAGTTAAATACTGCAACATCTCACGGTTCTCAACAACTTCTATCTGAAATGATGCAAATGTTTAATGTAAAATGATGCCTACAGAAGGAAGAAGAAGATGCAGCGTCCATCATCGGGTCTGATGTCAATTTTGAAAGCATTTTTTGTTATTTCGTGTTTGCTTTCAATTAATTCTACCTAATTAGCACTTCACATCATTATGACAAGCAATCTCAGAGCAGCAAACACTATATAATTTGCATGGTCTAAACATTATAGCTCCACTCATCCACAAGCCAGAATAGAGCCAACCATCAACCAGTGCAATAGGTACGCCCTCTGAGTGTATAGTATGTGTACAAATCGGAGCCAGCCAGCCCCTACTTATCTGTCTGTTGGGAATAAGTAGTGCAGAGGTTGGTGACTTATTTTTGTATGCAGGCAGTGTTTTTTGAACATTAATTCTTTCCTCCTGTATCAAAGTTGAATAAATGTTAAATGTGTCTTTGGTTAAATGATTATCCTAATTTACAAAACAAAAAAACCTTGATGACAGGGCCAAAAACACACAGTTCACAGATAAAACATCTTTAGTATTCATCCGCAACAGCAGCCCTCGCTGTTAACCTTTCTCCAGGTCATCAAGATTACTTGTCCTCCAATAATATTGCTTCTAGTGAACAAAAACGTCACATGGCTTCCTGGATTGTGATGACTCCCTGGAGGAAATGGAGGACTATCACTTCTTGCAAGACGGTAGCTCATAGAGATAAGGAACAGGGAGCAAGAGGAGTAAAAGCTGGAGTTAAATGTACACAAAATTATTGAAGAGAAGCAACATGGCAGCACAACTTTAATCATCCTAAACCCAGATTCCATTTGTGGCTTGTCAAGGCTAAAGGACTTAAGCAGGACACACTGTCAGAATATTGGACAGAGAGACGCAGCAACTACATTGTTGTGGTACTGATGTAGCAAAATTCGTTTTCCAATTCTCAGAACTGGTAAAAAGGAGGAAGCTGAGTGCTCTTGGAGAGCATGAAAGATGAAACCCAATACACAAGGGGTCTTTGATTAAGAGTACTTCACTACAGTAAACAGGTACATGCGCGCAAAAATTCTGAGGCCTGCAAACACACATTCGTTGTCCCAGGAATGGTGTAAAGTTAATGTGCACTGAACTGACATGAAAGCGACATGTCTGCAGCTCTCTGGTGACCTCACCACGGACTCTTTTAAGATTTTTTTTAAAATACCATCTGGCAGACACAAGCAGACTCCTTCAACCCACACACAAGCCTCATTAAACTCTCACATCAGATGCAATGAGATGACTTAATTTCAAACTCTTCTCTCTTTTTTCTCTTCCCCAATCCTTATCCCACTTGTGCGAAAAGTAAAATGAGGTCAAGTGGGATGAGACACTAATCCCTCTCGATTTTGTGCGATACCTCTCCTCTTTCCCAGCCGTTCATCTGCCATATGCTACTGGTAGGTAACCCACCAACCACTGACACAGGATTGACACACTAAGGAATATTCCTAGATATCACCACAAGAGCACAGACGCAGCATTGCAAGTTTTATATAGTTATAAGTTTTCCATCACTCACACATAAAACATACTATATAGAACACAGTGGCGGCAGCAGCAGCTTAACTCCTTTGATTAGACTATTGCTGTCTCAGTCAGCCTCGACTTTGCTGTGCCAAGCTCCAGCACATTGCATAACTGAACACAAACACATAACCCCAGGCTCGGTCTGCACTGTGGAGAGCCATCTAGAAGAGTCAACTTGCAACTGGCAACCCCAGCGAGGAGAGAGCAAAAAGGGGGAAGAGAAATGAGATGCACCAAAACAGATAAAAAGAATAAACAAATGATCTGTGACCTGAAAAGAATCTCCCACACTCTTTACGCAACAGACTGGAAAGATCGCATGCACTTTTTTCACCATTTACATTTCCTCGGTCTCTGAAGATGCTGAAGTCATACAAAAAGAAGGAGCCAGTGAGTCACCGTAATCACTCATTACAATCAAAATCCATTACCATCATCACAGACATGTAAATTATATACAGCCAGTGTGTTGTGAATGGCATTAGTGGCATCTTTGAATTAATTTAAGAGCATATATCACATTAGAAACTCCCATCAAACTTGGCTCACAAAGAGAAATATGCATGCACACACTGTAAAGCTCTCTAGAGATTGTAAGCTCCAATTGAACACTTTCATCTGTATGTACTATGTCAATGAAATTCCAACATCTTGTGCTGAGCTACAATTTCTATTTAATTTCCCATTCAGTAGTCCAGTTAGAGGACTCATGGCTCAGTGAGGTTCTCCTGTGACTGTAGACTTAGCTTGGAGGGTAGCACAGTTACTGAGTGAATCAGAAGGAAGATAATGACAAAGATATGTCATAGTCAATCTGTGCTACGACCAAAAGCTGCACAGGGTCACTGCCAGTCACAGCAGTTACTGCAAAGCTTTGTATATATGTGTGTGTGTGTGTGTGGTTGTCTCTGCAAACATGTGTGCACCACTGTCCCCCTGCATGTGTAAAGGTTTGCCCTTCTACGTATGTCGGTACACATACAGTATTTGTGTGTGCACATTCACTAACATTTGTATAAGTCTTCTTCCATCATATGCTTGTGTGTGTGCGTGTGTGTGTTTCCTCCTGCCATTTCAGAATGTCTATCCTGAAATAATAACTCTGTGTGTGTTTGTGCCCCCATTTGTATGTGTGAGTCCTATGATGTCCTGCGCCTGCCGATGAGATAATCTGGCAGAGCATGGAGTGACAATTTGATCTATTGCTGGCTCACAGGGAGTCTCTGAGTTATAGTGCTGCCATCTCCCCTGGCCACCACCAGTAAAGAGCCATCTCTCCGCAGAGGTGTGCCGCCTCATTGTTACACATGCAGCTGCAGACCACCCAGCAAACAGACACGCACACAAAAATACATCTACACACACACAGATGACTCTAGTTTGATGACAGTAAGCTGGCAAAATCACCCTATAAGGCCCCAGCACCATGTTTTCAGTCAGCGAGTGAACACATCTCCCACTACATAGTGCCAATTTCCACCTACATTATGCCTGCCTTTAACACACAAACTGAACCAGCAGAGTATACATTTCAATTATCAAGGGTGGTAACTTTTTCCTATAAAAAAAAAAACACCCTAGATAGATTCTGTCCAAATACTAGATATTGGTTATTAAAAGCGTGGGATACAAGTTCAGGTATTGCTGGAAATCTTTCAATTCCATTGTTATAAGATACATTACTGTGGTTTGACGAATAAATATGTCAGACCAACCAGTGCATTAGTATTTACTGTTGTTTTAAGCAAGCAGCCATACAAGAAATTACAGTCCAAAATTTGGAGGTTTTTTAGGTTTTTGACACTCAGTTTCTCGGATGCCTTTTGGTTGGTACTCAAAAGCTATTGAGCCATTACCACCCAATGAATCTATGAATGAATAGATCAATTAACATCATATTTAGGTCTGATGAAGGCTCATAATATTACATTACGTGGCTGATACACAGATGCAGCTCATTAGCCCCACTTTTTTTGTCTGTTGCTGCTGGCTTTATGATACAAATGCTCCATGTCAACAACCTGCTGTGGATGTTGTTTAACAAGTACCAACATTAAACTAATGGCCAAAGAGATCTTGTGTTTGGTTTGAGCCATATTAGATAAACTGAGTATCATCATTGCAACATTTTTAACTTGGAAAATAAAGGACATACAGACCAAGATGGGATGCTCCTTCCACTTTTTTCAGGCCTACCTCATATCACAAACTGCCTCAACACAAGCACGAGCTTTTTTCTTTCAGCATTTTACAACACAGCATTTATGCTTATTATTATAACTACACTGCTAATCCCGATGGATAGCTAATATGCACGGACTGCTTGCACAGCAAAACCTGTTTTTACGAATGCTCGCAACTTCTTTTCGCTGCTGGGATATTGTACAGAAAACAACTGATAGCAGTGTGTGCATGCACTTGGGCATATCTGTCTCAGTGCATTACCACACACAGATCAATAAGGATTCTATTCTTGGCCATTAGATCTTGAAGCAGGGGATAGCCTGCCTCTCTTGCTCTTTCCAATCCATTCCCTCTCTCTGCTCTCCCTCGCCTGTCCGCTCCGCTGGCTCTCCTGCCACCAACCTCTTTCTCTATTCCCCTCATCCCCTCCTCCAGACAACACCAAAGGGACATTGTCATCTTCCCAGCTGGACAGTGGAAGCAGCAGCAGAGTCAGTGGCGAGCATCAAACACGGGACAGTTTTGGGGGGGATCACAGAAGTGATTGGCTTTATGGCTGGAGGGATCAGACGTCTCCTCGGAGGATTCATGCACACACGCAGGCATGTGCGCACGTATTCACTCGCACGCATGTACACAGCCACACACACACCCGTGTTCCTGCTGTAATTCTCAGTCCTCTGCCACGCTGCCAGGCTGAGGCCCTTGATCTGCCACTTCCTGTAATCCTCCATGGGAGAGAGGTGCAGCCAAATGCCCTGGCAGGCCAGCCAGGCAAACAAATACACACACACACAAACATGAATTGACGCCAATAGTCGCTACTTGCCACTAACTGGAAAGATACTTACCTTCAGGACATAGATTTGTATTAGCGCAGGAGTCACAGGATTCCACAAAACATGACACCTGCTAAAACTTTAGCTAAAATACGGAAAAATATGAATCGTGAAATCTCCATTATGCCCCCTTCATCTGTGCCACTGTAGTATCGTTGTCATCAGATAAAGAGACAGGTCTGACTAAACAGCAAATGACACAGGAAGAGAAGCAGCACCAAAGAATAGATGGATGACTCACAATTCACCTTCCCCTGACTGAGATAAGACTCTATCTGATGCATCACTCAAACACACGTGAGATTCCTCTGTTTGTTCAATTTCAAAGTGACCAGTTTCAGCCAGTAGGAACCATCTGACAACATCATTTCATCCGAACTCAGGATCGTCTGTGGGAAAATACATTTTCATCTCTAAGCTGATTGGTTATAGGCTTCTTTTACAGCATGAGTACAGCTTTTTTTCTCACTCCGAGTTTACCCAGTCTGGAGCTCACAAGAGTAATGTACCAGCCCGCAAGACATAAGCCCCATTAAGCTTATTCACCAGTTCCTGCATCAGCCCTAACATAGTACTTCCACCAAGGAAGGGATTTCATCGCCTATCTTCTAATACATGTGTACCGCCAACAGAATTTGCTCTGCGTTTGCAGGAAGAAATGCATGGTTTCTGTTTCTATCTTTAAATCTTTAGGAAATTCCAGTCATCTCCAGAAAAAGCGGTAGATCATATCTTCTGTCTCCCTCATTCTGCTTTTAAGAAGAACAGAGAAGATACAAAAGGTAAATGGACTCCATCTGGTAAACATGACTCTGTAGACTCTATTCCCATCCTCCTCTGCCTGAGTGTCTATGTTTTTATCCTCACCATTCCAGCACAGGTGAACGAAACAGAGTCAGAGCCATAGCTGCCAGCAGGTGGGAACGAGGGACAGCCAGGCGAACTCTTTATCACAACGTAATGAGCTGGCAAAGGGTTGTCGGACAGGCAGGAGAACACATGGAGGACCTGTAAAAGCAGCCTGACACAAGCGAGCACGCGGGCGTTCTCTGAAGCTATACGACTCCCCACGGTGCCATTTCAGCACAAGCTGTTGTCCCCGTTTGTGTAAACGTCCTCATATTGCAAAGAAGCCGAACAACCACTCACTTCTCCGGCTGAACTGCAGCACATACTTCAGCCTGTGCCTCTAAATGTGAACTTTTCAGTGACATTTCTAATGACTTAAAGTGTGTGAGCAATTGTGCAACAGTGTGGCAATGTCAATAACAGCAACCGAAATATGGGATTCAAGAGATACTGAGTCAAGCTTGTTCTTGGTCTATGGTTTAAGCAAGGTCTTCCCATGTGACAACATCCGGGACTTGTACTTTAAAAGTAAAGACAAATCAAAGATTTAATTTCTGATCCTGAAGCTCATAAGGACATACAGAGGTCAAAGTGGCAATCCATGAATGCTACCGAAAACATTCTACTTCGACATCTGACTGTGGCAGCTCGGGCATCTTTCCACTTACCTGCTGTTGCCTGCCAAGGATGCAGGTACCAAAAGGAGCTGCGACAGGTCACGGTAACCTAAAACAGCTCAATGGCAACTGAAAGGATACAATCTGAGAGCCCCACTCTGGGTGCCGATGGCCAGTATCTTCTGCACGGGGTCAAAAGCCATGGACGACGGCTGATAGGGAAATCCATGACGGACAGTCTGAGAGATGTGCAGAAAAATGAAAACAGAGAACGTGTTAGAGACTATATCAATTTGCATTTCACAGCAGGGGTGTTGTTTTGTCAAAGGATGTCACACACATGATATTGGTAAACAAATAGCCAGGATGGATGCCGAAAGTGTGGAAAAAGGAACAAGGAAACAGAAATGTAAAGCCTGAAATTCCGCAGACAAGAGAAAATGGAAGGAACAAATTCTCTTTCTTAGCATGGTTACCCTGTTCCTCGTTGATATTTGGCTTAGCCATTCAGGATCATTTTATAATCATGGGCCTATTTTGAGATTTCTTCTCTCTTTTTATCTCATTTTCCTTCTCTCACCGCCTCCCACATGAAGTCGTGATTACTCTGAAGTCTGAAAATAAAAAACATGGAAAACACATCAATAAGGAGCATTTGGTTATGATATGTTGCAGGGCCTTCTATTGGAGAGCATTGCACTGTCAGATGTTTCTGTTTTTTTGTCCACCCTCGGTATATTCCTGTGTGTGTAACTGTAGCTTTATGGTATAAGTCAGCCGGTGGTGGGCTGTTGGATTTGTTTGCTTAGCGGCAGAAGGCTAAAGCACGTTACATAAGAAGCACTCAGTGCAGCAGAGACACCTGCCTTCCCTGCAGAGAAACATTACACAGAGTTTCTGTCCAGACAGACAGTAAAGGTGCAGGAAGGAGGATGAAGCCTAGTTCAAAAAGACTTTAATCAGATGTCTGGCTGTTGACAGACATATTTAGGCTGTAGTGTCAATTAAACCTGTAATCTCTGAGCTGGTCTTTCCAGCCACTAAACCACAATATCCCCTAAGCCCTGGGGTGTGTTGACTTGACTCTAGCTAATGTTATCTAGTTTTCTAGTTATTATTTTATGCACTCTGGCGGATTACTTCTTACTATTATTGAGATCATTGCCGTTTGGCTTTCGGTTGGTTGCTGGTGTCTCTAAAACTGCCAAGGACAACCATCATACGACTCTTCCACGGTGCTGGCAATGTCACTGCGGTAACTACCAGACCTAAGAGTTTTGTTTTTTTTAGCACCATGTCCAATTAGAAAAACAATCGCACAAGCCTGCATTTCAGAGAGCTATTAAAGTCTACAAGTACCTGATAAACCTATTAGTAATTCTACAGTTGGAAACCTTAAAAATAATCCACAAACTGTTGCTGTAATTGTGTACGTTAAATATGTGGGGGAATCAATAGCGAGTGCACAATGGTGTCTATGAAAAAGGCCACATAACCATTACGGCACACTTGGGGAAATCCTGATTTAAAGATATGACACATGTCGCACGTGCAGCTTGTAAATTGCATGAGTGTTTATTAATCCTGTCCATTGTTGTGGCCAATTCAGACAGAGGAGGGAAAACCATTTTCCTTTCAAACAGGCCCCCACTTACTTGAGGCGCCATCAGTCCCCAATGGATCAGTGATCTGGGGGTAACATAGTATGTGTTTGAGTGTGTGTGTGTACGTGTGTGTGTGTGTGTGTGTGTGCATGCATGTATGAGGGAAGCTGAGCAAGAGACAGTTAAGAGAGGAGTGTGAGAGATGTGTCTGTGAGAGGGAGAAAGGAGATGGACAGACACTGCAAGGAAAAGACAACAGCAAAAGGGGAAGACACACGCTCACATATGCATACATTAACCAGAAACTAGGTTTTGCTAATCCAAACCCAGCAGATTATGCAAGAGGGGATCAGTTTGGCCCAATCTCTCAATATGAGAGTTCATGCCAAGCACACATCCAGCAAACAATGGCATTATAATACCCAATGTGACCATACCCTGAATAACTAGTTGCTTTGAGAAATTTCTTGGCAAAATTTAAACACAAATATGTGCAGCCATATGGGAATTTAGTAATCTGTACTGTCCTCTTGTTAGTGCGCACTCGCCGTACAGTATGCGCATTGTAGTTAGATATGTCATTGGCTACCTACCATGCCTTAGACAAGCACAGAGCGCTTTTATGATTCTCTTTCTAAAAGAGATTCTTGCCAAATGTTAAATAAACCTTCAGCCAGCAGGTGCTCGTTATAGTTTAGAAGACGACAACGGAGCAAAATGCTTTGCCCATTAATTAATTTATTGTGTGGGGCTCACTCGCAGTCGCACCTGCTGTGTCCTGAGATGGGATGCGCACAGTACAAACTGTGACTTGTGAATAATAATAATTAAAATAAATGAATAAATAAAGGACTACATGCGAAAGGGAATGAAAACAGCTGTGTAGTAAAATCATCAGGCTCGCCCACCTTGCAGAGCTGGAAATGGTCGGACTGGATGGTCTCCTGGATCAGATGGTTCTCCTGTGGCCCCACTTGGACAGACGGGGTGGAGGAGGACACCTCTTTCAAGCCGTCCAGCACCTTCCTGATGTTGAACTTCTTCATTTTCGGACTACAGAGCACAGAATTGAGATCACCCGCAAAAGATAAAGGGGATAGTCACTTTCTCCCTCACACACAAACACACACACGCTCTCTCTCTCTCTCTCTCTCTCTCTCTCTCTCTCTCTTCTGATTTCCTCTGTTAATCTCACATTTTAGTGCTTGTTTTTTAGCGCAGTCTCCATGCTGAAAAGCTCTGGCGCGCACCGCACAGGTTCGCTTCTTGACGTGGAGATTTGGAGACGGACTGCTGGGATGTTAGGGTGCGTCGGTGTAATTTGCTCCGTGCTGTGCCCCACTGCGTCTCGGTGGCTCCGCTCTTCTTCTCGGCTTGCCTCCCCTCCCCTCTCGGCTGTGTGCGCCGCTCAGCCAAGGCGGAAACGCAGCGCAGTGGTGCTGCTGCTGCTGCTGCTGCTGCTGACGCTCTTGCGCATGTCTGACAGAGCAAAGGCTTCAACACAAATCCCGCCACCTTGCCAGCCAGCCCCTCCCCTCCCCCCTTTCTCTTTCTCTTTCTCTTTCTCTTTCTCTTGCTCTGTCACGCACACATAGTAGGTTTTGCTCCACTGCACCTGGTGATGCTGGTGATGTTGGGATGCTGCAGCGTTGAGTGTCTGTGGAGACCGACAAGCAGACAGACGGGGGCTCAGTCCCAATCTTTCCACTACACCCTCGGCCTTTCCCCTCCGCCTCTGTTTGTGTGCTTGCCTGGAAGATTCGCCATATTGAAGGCCATCCCAAACCATAGCGGACAGTGGAAGTAGACAATGCAGGACGGGAGAATTGGAGAAACACTGCATAAATGTGCCAAATTTTTCGTACACTATATATTTCATGGTGGGTTTAGACAAAAAATAAAAGAAACTGTGGTGATAATATGGGAAACAAAAGCATCACACAAATTTCATAGTCTGCATTTGCAGGGAAACAGCCGAGTAAGCAGTGCTTCTATCAGTATCCAATCCATTGTGAAGGTTGTTTCCTGCTTATGAAGGAATTCCACAGTTTACCTGTTATTTCTAACCACCCTCTTAATATGGAGAACCCTCCACAGCTGCAAGTTTGACTTTATGCCGTGGTAACCCTTCATAGTGAAGAGCTACTGAGGAGGGGTGGGTTTGAGAAAGCCCCCTGTGTCTGCTTAGCAGGTGACACTGGATTTTCCCCCTGACAGGACCTTAATGCATCAAATATCAAAGGCAAAGGCTATAATGTTTTTATTTGTAACCCTGCTTTGGCGCTGTGCTACAATGTGCTCAGGACAGTATTTCTGTAAATTCTTTTCATCCAACGTTCAAGACAGGTGGTTCTGCAGAAAAGGTCAACAGTTAATGACTTGGTTTGTCCTTTCAACAAGGTGTTACAGTAGGTCCATGACTGTCTAGACCCTATGAGACTTCCGTCTATGCTGCAATCATGTGGAATGGCAGAAATAACACTTGTTTGATGTCTTGCAATGTTTTGCATGTGTCAGTCATCTAACCCATCAAGATGACAATTCTGCTATTTTGTTCTTCTGCCTTGCAACTAGTACTGGGAAATAAATCCTTTAAATTAAAAACTGTTCCCAACCAAACCCGTTTAAAATGAGGATGTATTTATCTTGCAGAAGTGCTTCAGCTGACTTGAAAAATCCTGTCTCTTCTCTACAAGAACTTTCATATTATTTGCCATCTAGTGATAATATTTGGGGTCGGCACAACGGTGCAGTGGTTAGCACTGGTTTCAAACCTGCTGGCTATGTAGACTTTGCATGTTTTCTCTTCATGCCTCCGTGGGCTTCCTCCCACAATCCAAAGACATGCAGGTGAGGTTGATTGGTAACTCAAAAATTGTCCTTAGATGTGAATGTGATTGTAAATGGTTTCAATGTCTGTCTCTGTGTTTCAGCCCTGTGACTGACTGATGACCTGTCCGGGGACCTTGCTCAGATTTGGTGACACTGAATTGCCATGAAGTGCAAATGGTTGTCTGCTAATTTAGGTGCCATCGCTGTAATTGACTTGTGACTTGTCCAGGGTGTCCAAATAAACACCATCAACTCAGTGGTCACCCTCATGATACTCATTCAGTACGTCTGACAGACTGTGGTCTGCCTGGACTACCTGCTATAAAGATCTACAACTCAAACAACTTTATCACAGCTTATGTTTAAGTGAGTTGAGTTCAGAATCTCTGAACATCTGTGTATGTTTGTAAGGTCACAGATGAAACTACCCACCTTGACAAGCTCAGCTGAGGCTGCTCATGCTTGAGTGACACTGACGTTGCCACCTGTTTGGGCTGTTTGCTAACACAGTCATCTTCGACAGGTTGCCGCCAGCAGCAGGGACAAGGGTGCAGCAGCGGAAGTAATAGCTGTGTTTGCACTCTCTTGCTAACAACACCTGATGCCAACTCTGTCCTAAAGTGGAGAAAGTCCAAAAAAGGGCATTTTTATGTCCAGTTACTGCACATTGGGATAATCAATGCTGGTTATATGACCTTGTCCGTATGTATTTCCATATAACTCCTTTGTTGGGACACAGCTCATATAAAGGATGCATCAAGGATATCAAGATGCTGTTGAATAAAAGGGCAAACAAAATATGAAGAGGACCAGGGAGCAAATTATTAATTCAGTAATCATACCAGGGTGGCTGGAGAACAATTGTTGCAGCGCTGATTTGCATAATGAACAGAAATTGACCACATGCACCTTCCAACCCCAACTGATATCACCTGATCCAGAATACATTACACAGGCAAACAAAGAAGTCCTTATTAGTCAATCTTTGCATGTGAGTGAGTGAGTGATGTGGGAGGGTCATCAGTGATTTAATTTAGCACCATTGTGTGGTGGCGGGGCCATTCATCTGGCTGCATTGTGTGTGTGTGTGTTGTATTTTGAGTCTGACTGCTGTTTGTGCTCTTTGATAAGGCCTTTCACTAAGGCGCCGCTGTATTAGTGTTTTTTCTTTTTTTTTGTAAAGTGTAAAGAGAGCAGGACAGAAAGAAAAGAGAGATAGGGGTGGACAAGCGCAGGTGTAAATCCCATGTACAGTCAAGGTGATAGGGTTATATTTGACCAGTATTTGGTCCTTAAGATAAATATTTCATTTATAACTGCTCCAGCTATATCATAATTCATTTTACCTTGAAAATGGTAGCAACAAGAATTGAAAAGATTAGGACAATGAAATAAAGCTCTTGGTGCAAGCAGTGCAAAGACACATACTTTACAGTATATAATCTACAAGGTTGTTTATTAGTCATTATACAGCACAAGGCTGCATAACGATACAAAATTTGTAGTTCCTTTGTGCTACACACACAACACATAAGTTTAATATATACAGATATTTATATACATATATAAATATACGTATACACCACAAACATTCCACAGTACACATTTGAATTTGCACGGGGTGAATGTAAACAGCAGCAACCAGATGATAATATGAAAGTTTCATCTTCACATAAACAGTCTGACATTTGGGAAACAAAGTCCATCTGTACTGCATTTGAGCACCAAGCATAATCGATGTAAAACACAGAGTCCACCTCCTCTCATCTTGCCAGAGTCTTGCGCTGACAGCTCCGAACTTGGACCACCTGTCGAGTGCTTGATTCGGGATGTTGATGGGGCAGGTCTCTGTAACAATGTGGGCACAACAGTCTTTGAATTCCGTTGTCTGGTCAACATGAGTCCCATTTAATCCAGACCGGCTCTTAAGGAGCAGAAGTCCAAGCTGGGCCAACATGGCTCCTCTCCTGGCTCGTGGTCTGCTGCTCTTTATCCAAAAACTCCATCTTCATCTTCCAATGACTGTATTATAACAACAAATATTGCCTAACAACACATGTTTTGGCAATAAAGCCAGAAAAAAACAAATAAAAAACAAAAGTGTAGCGAAGTTTGAAGGAGCTGCTGCTTCTACAAGCGCTGTCGATTGTCATAGCATCCACCCAATCTAGTTCTACCTAGTAATAGCAGCCTGCTGGTCGCTGTGGTCTTGTTATCAATATAGTCTTTTTCTCTCCCTGGGTTAATGTTACCAAGTTTATTTTATCTTTGTAAAAATCTTTCATGCTTAACATGTTTTTGTGCAACCTTTTCCAGAGAGGTTTTTTAAGCTTGAAAATCAGTTAAACGTCTTGCAGGTTGGACTAAATTCTACAGCACGGGGACCTTTATTCTTAGGGAAACTGTCAAGTCAGTGCAGAACACCCTGCCTCTGCAGCCTCCCCATTATCTACTGTATGTATTATCATTCAACACAACAACCCTGGGAAATATGCAAATTGGGCACGTACTGATCTATAAGCTGTTATGCACATGGTCAGGTCAGAGAAAAGGGTGGATGAGCGTCTGCAACATGACAACTATGACTGACTGTATCAAGCAGCTCCTGCATTAGCATTATGCACACTGGCTTTGCTCAAATGACTATACGTCAGCTTGTTTTAGGCAAAGCTAATGTATTAAAATGGAATCAAAATACACTCCATCTACATTAATGTACATTTTATTTAAAAAACTCTTCTAGATTTGAAGACACAGTGGGACAGCAGAGGGCAAAGTGTATTGTTGGACAGCAGATTGCAGAGTGAAGTGACAACGCCTACTTACGCATGCAAATGTGCATATATTACACCGATGTTTGCATAAAATATTATAGAATATGTATCTACACATGCCATATACATAAATCTACATGCATCTCATTACACTGATTGCTGATCACAGTATAGAATTATAAGTTCTCTGATTATATAAGATTTATATTCACATTTTTTATGTAATTATATAACAGATTTTTTATCAACTGTTCTGAAATTCCAACACTAATGTGGAGTTACATAAACAGGCAATACTCAAATGCAAGTGTCCTTACACAAAAAATATTCACCTCTAGTGGATTTCAGCCATGCACTTAAAATCTTGTCACACTCTCAAACACTCAAGACTAATCCGTCCACAGCACCACACTGTGCAGCCCCAGAGCTCGGCATCACAGCCAGCCCTGTTTGACCCGTATGGCAGCAAGTCCCCGTGCCGTCTGGAGGAAGTGGAACAACTCACGGGGACACAGGGGACAAAAGCAGGTCGCATAGAGTCAGGGAGTCTGCCTGTCGTGCTGAAGGACTGGAGGGACAAGAACCTTCCACCCTCACTGACAGCTGTAGTTAATCATGCGAATCAGCACACCTGAGTTCAGGGCTTTTGACCCCAAGCCTTCCTGCGGCATTCAACCACTGTGTCCTGATGCGGCAAGTGTGCTGCATAGCACTAGCTAACAAGTAAGCGGGAATACGGTATCATCACACATACAGTAGAACTGACACACATATGCTGGAGGCTTGTGATTAAAAGGAAGAAGAACAAGTTGTTGCTCATAAGAACTTAAACACTCAAACATGAAAAAATATACATGTTACACACACATACAGACAGGTACATACATTGCACGCAAACACATACATGTCCCTGAGGGGTCGCAAGTTAATGAGCCAATGCCCTCCAGGGAACACTTGCTTGTCTCTGCCTAGTCCAATAAAAGGATGCAATGTCAAAGATTCCCCCCCATGGTTATAGTGGGGTTTATGGTGGGATAAAAGAGATGAGGAGATGGGGGTGGAGAAATTGACAATACCATAAAGCCCTTATCACGTCCATAGCACTCCTAATCAAAAATCTGAGTCTAATACAAGCATGAGTTTATGATCCTGGCAACACACCTTATTTTTGACAAATGGAGGAGAGAAGAGAAGACAAGCCTATAAAGATCCGTCTACACCAAGACAGAAATGACTGAAATGGCAGTTTGTGGCTCATGTGGGCATGCACAGGCATGTTTGTGCAAAGAATTCAGGCGACGGACGTGACACAACGTCAGCTTGTCCCAACACAGGGAAGCACAGCTGGTATTAATTCCAATAATCAGCCAAAGCAATAAGCTGACCATCAGCACACACACACACACATAAAAACATACACACACAGTCAAGCAGATGGATGCCACTATTAAAGGAAAGGGCATTGCCAATGTTACCATCACTGTGACACAGGACCTCTGGGAGGACAGATTTCTTAGAAAGAAGCTGCACTCGGCGTGCAGCCAAGTACAGGTTTACTTAAACCGGTCATCCGGAGATTGAAGAAAGACACATGAGAGGTGAATAGCACTTTGCCCTCAGTTCAATGTCACTGACTCAATGAGTCGAAACCACTTCTACCGTCAGTTTCAGTCTTTTGAAAGAGCTGATACAATGCAGTCAATGAAAGGCTAACATGGTTTTACTGGTATTAGCTTTGACAGGGACCTGAAAGTATCCCTATTCAAAGAAAAATTAGGCACAAAGGGATGTGTGTGTGAGAGAGAAAGAGAGAGGTATCCTGACCTGTTATCTAAGATAGTAATAACCAAAGCTGAGCGCAGGACAGGTTATCAAGGACTCCATTGTACAGCTCTGATCAATTCACACTTTATCGAATCAGCACTTCACTATGACCATGTCTGTGTTGATGAACTGGTATGTGGCAACACAACAAGAATCATGACCCGATGTGTTCAAGTGAAAAGGAAATCTGACGCCAACCACGACAGTGCTGTGAAATGAGCACTGAAAAGCGGATTTTGAAGAAAGTTATATCCCTTTTCCTCGAGGACCACATTGGCGAGACGGTGAGCTGTCTTACGGAGGACTCGTTCTGTAGCCTCTGATGGTAATTTAAGCTGCACAATTATCCCCTGTGATTGGCAAAGGCTACTGTACAATCCAATAAAGTGGGATGAAACTTAGACTCCTGTTTTATTGGCAACCTGACATCTCCCGGCTCTGCTGTGTGAACTGAGTCTGTATCACTGAATTAATGCAATCATCTCCAACACGAGGCAATTAGGTTGTGATTCAAACAGTCGCTGTGATGCTATTTAAGGAAATTGTTTGTATCCTCCCATCCAGCCATCTATCTATTAGATTACCCTTCATCCACATATCAGCTGAGGCAGAGCTTTGAAGCGGTGACATCAAATGATGCATGATTAGTGCTGTACTAAACAAAAATGTCCCTTAACACCATACAGGGGTGGAATAAATCACTTTATCTATGCATACAGGTACAAACGGGCAAAGAACCACAACTGGGGCATTCTAAAGCACTATTTGAAGATGTTTTGAAATAAACACTTTGGACAGGCTGTGGCACAACAGGAAGTTACATCAGCTGTCCCCCGACAACTGCAATGACTTCTCCTAAGTAACTACAAACATGTGCAACTTAGAAAACACTCAACAGCAGCCACTAAGAGAGGTTCCCTAATATCAGTAGTACTTAGTATAACTGTCAAGCAATGTTAGTCTAAAATGTCCCAGAAGGCACCTCAGATGCAAAAACAACTATCAGTATGTATAGACACACACACACACACACACACACACACACAATGTTCCCAAACAATACACACAGTCCCTTGATCCCGCCACTGTACAAATGATGTAGCGATGTACTGAGTGAGGGACAGCTGTCAACACAGGCCTACGCTTTGAATAGCAACTTGCCTATCTCTGCTGTCAGTGTCAAATCTTTAAGTGTACACAGAGCTGGACCACAGATCCGCCCCGACATGCGGTTCCTCAGCCCTGCTTAAATATTGACTCAGTTTGACCTTCAAATAGGGATGCACTAATCTTTACAAAGTAGTAACTGGTAGTCCAGGGAGGATCTTGTAGATGCTGATAAGTGAGGGCCTTGGGGAAATAAGGAAGATACAATTAAAAAGCTTATCTGTTTAAGTTACAACAGAACACATTCTTACACAGGGTTTCTCATGCTATGGGTCACTTGTCACCTAAATCTGATGACAGGTACTGTTTTTCTATGGTGATGATGACCTTGTGTTCAGTGCTTTATTCACTCTGCTTTTAGAAGTCTGAAGTGTAGCAGTTTTTTTGTGAGCTTTGCCCGACTCATTATTTTATTTTTTGCCCCTCCGCCCATGTCTGCAGAGCTGTGCTTTGTTGGCTGAAGAGAGGGGTGGCGTAACTTGAGAGCGGGCCAAAGAAGACTGAAGAGAGAGAGAAGCCAAAGCAAGGTGAGGCAGGGGAGAGAAATAGCTGGGTTACAAGAATGAGGCTGCAACCAGGTCAGCATTTCTGTGTCTGCCAGTCTGGGGGGTTTGTGTGTGTGTGTGTGCGTGTCCGTGTGTGTGTGTCTGCACGCGCATGTGTGTATTAAAGGGGTTTTGGATTACTGCAGTAAAGCCTGGGCATCAATCTGTGAGCCCTCACCCTTTCCCCTTGAGCGTTGTCACTGTCAACATACAGTAAAGGCTTGGCTTTTTGACCCTTGTCTTCTGAGCTGAGCCACGGCAGCACAGGCTTCTCTCTTTCGAAGTCTTGCTCTTCTGTCTTTTATCAGCAGAGCAGGCTCTAAGGACAGAACCTCTAAAGACATACAGTCCCAGAGGGAGAGCGTAACAACAATGGCACAATGCTGCAGCATATCGAGCCAATAAGTCAAAGGACCCTGTATCCACCCCAAGCCAGCTGGAATGTATGTTTGTGTGTGTATGTATGTGTATGTGTTTGTGTGTGTGTGTGTGTGTGTGTGTGTGTGTGTGTGTGCTTACTGACGTGTGGGGGGATGCATGTTTCTGTGCAAGACATAAAGGTGAATAAAAAGGCAGAAGTAGTTTACTGAGCATAAGGCTGTTGAAGACCTGAAGGGCGCTGCATATTCTTTGCAGACATCACAGATTGAATGCAAAATAAGTCTACAATTTGTTATGGAAGAAAAACATTGAGTGGTGCATAATCAGAGAGGCACATTAAAAAGAAAGGTTGAACATTCTGGGAAATACACTTATTTGATTTTTTGCCGAGTGTCACAACCTGGCTCGACAGTAAGTGACAAGAGAGGAAAACCACACAGTCTGTAAATAATACTAAATGTTTTAATTAAGTAAACTAAGTTAAAAATAGTGTGTCTGTCACTATATTTGTATGAGTACAGTGTCTGTTTGTGCAAGTGGTGAGTACGTTTGACAAAGACAAAGAACAAACTGATCGGTCTGCAGGCCAGCAGAAGAGAGTGAGAGGATCCTGTAGGTCCAACTTAGCCTCCTGAGCCCAGCCTGCTCAGATGTGCTGTATCTCTTGACCAGAGCTCCACCCATCAACTTCCTGGATTAAAAGGGAACGGCCACAGCCAACAAAGGTAAAAAGAACAAGGTAAGGCTAACACTGAGGCTGTCACAAGAGTTAGATGCGAAGATCGATACCACTTTCATATCTGCTTGTTAAATATGTAGCTACCGCCAGGAGACGATTAGCTTAGCTTAGCATAAAGACTGCAAACTGGGGCAAGAGCTAGCCTGGCTGTGTCCACAGAAATTAAAATCCACCTACCAACTAACTAAGAAAAAATTTTCACATTTGTTTGAAGGTGGAGTAAGCGATTCTGGGGAAATCCAATACCATGACAAATACCATGATATAGACACAGCAAGTAATGTAACTAACGTTAGCTAAGTTGTGGGTTAGCAAGCTGTCGCTGCTGCAAAGATAACATACAGAGAGGATGAGAGGGTCCCAGAGCCAGCACACCAGCTCCAGGAGTCTACTGGAGTCTGGCTAGCTTTTAGCCCTTGCTTCCACTCATTATGCTAAGCTAAAATAGCTGTCTACTGGTTTTAGCTTCATATTTAGCATCTGGACTTGAGAGTAGTATCCACCTTCTCATCTATACAATTTCTTTAAAAAGACTTGTGTAAAAATTGCCTTGTATCTTGTATCTGAAGCTCATGCTACAAAGTTATCCAAGAGAGTGACTGAAGAGTAAAGATTAATTAATACACTTTGTGTATAGTCGATAAATCATGCTTTTCACATACAGCTTTATCAAGTTTTGCAATGGGTCTTGTCATGGATGAATCTAATCTCACATTTGGATGAAATAAAAGAGTAATTTAGTCTGCTTGTATATGGCATTCTACTCCTGCCTTGATTGCACACCACAAGATATTAAGGCCTGAACTGCTGCACAACAATAGATAAGACATTTTAACGTTAACGACTAACTGATATGCAGCTAAGTTCACGTAGGAGACATTAAAAGCTTGATGAGAGACCCGAGACCCCTGGTAATGAGCCACATGAGATCTGAGGAAGGTGGGAAAGGACAGCACCATAGCTCACACACACAGCAGGTATAAACTGTACTGCTATAAAGAGACCCACAATTCCTGAAAGATAGAATGCCCCTTTGTCATTCTCAAAAGTAGCAGCAAAGAAATTGATTAAGGTATTGTTGAATTATTACCTCCAAAATGGAAAATGAATTAAAGAGCCACAGCAGTCTCCACACCACTCTGGCAGTCTGTATCTTGTTTCAATTAATTTCATCATCCCTCTATGTGGGTCCATTTAAGAATCAAATATTATCTTATTACTTGTGGGAAGTCAAATGCACACATACAATCACACACACACACACACACACGCACGCAGTGGTCGACTGTACCCTTTTTCAAGGTTACACCAGAGTTCTTCTGTCGCTCACAACACATTTACATCAAACCACCAGCCAACAGCTGCCAATTAACAAACAGCCTCTCTGTTAATACACACACGTCACTGATGATTACAGCGTCGGGTGATCTCTTTGTCTAACAACAGAATGGTGCGACACACATATACTCACACCCAACCACTATACCTCATGCACGAAGGAGGAGGAGGAGGGTTTAGGTGTACGGAAAACAGCAAATAACAGCTTATGTTTTAGAAGGGGAGGAATGAATTGGGCGAGAGGGAACAGAGCAGAGACAAGAGGGAATGTTCTGTGCCAGGAACAAGGCTTTCAGGATTAGTTCTGTCATGCGGTTACAAGAGTAGAAATAGTGGTTGGCTAGATGAGGCCTGACAGACTGAACAGTGCAAAATACACACAGCAGCACATTTTTATGAGCAGAAAAAACACTGTGCGCAATGTACACATGCAGACATTGTGTTATAAGTATGTGTGCAGAGGGGAGAGCTACTACTGTTGGTGGATGCATTTATATTAAACATTATGTGCTGGTGTTCACACGCATAAATTACTGTTCAAGTTTGGTTGTGTCTACAGCATCTGTGTACGAGTTCAACTAAGATCTGATTCATACAATATGGTGTTTGTTCCTAAAGTAAGTCCAATATCATCAATGAAAGGAAATAATGTCCAACAAACAATACTTTTAATAAATGAATTGTCAGCCGCAGTGTACAAAAGCTTTAGCAGGAGCGGATTACTGCAGGATGACTTTGCTCATACACACACATGCAAGTAGGCACAACTAATTCTTCTCATCCTGCTATCTTGTACACACATGCACATCCACACCCGCTAACACATGCACACATTGTGTAATGATAATTTCCATCATGCAGCCGCACAAAATTGAACTATTCATTATTGTCACCCATGAAAACAGCATAGTGCAGGCCCGGTAATGAAAATTTATGAATGCCCACAGCCACTAGATGGCACCCTCTTCCCTTTCATTTCCAATTTAGCTTCCCATTCCTCAGCTGATCAGATGACTCTAGGATGAAGACCAATAAGATGCACTCCAAATGCTAAGCTAAGATAAAATATAAAATTCATCTGAAACACAGAAACACCAGATTGATCAACAGTTTCATGCATATTAGTAAACTAACCATCTGTTTTGAAATATATTCACATCAAGCTTGGGTATTAAAGGAATAGATAGTCACCGTGTTACTGAAAAGATCTGCAACCTCCCTATGTTGCATTTTCCATATACAACACTTGTCTTGGTCTTGTACTCTTGTGGACTTCCATCAGCAAGAACATATCAATCAATCAATCAGTACCACTCAGATCATGGGAGGTTAGCTGTATTCAGCATGCCTTGAGTAATACAGTCAATACAGTGACCTTCTATAAAACAAAAGATTTGCAGAATATAATCAGGCATACTGGGCATCGAAAAGTCAGAGCCATACATGGCAAGTGAGATGGCCTGACATTCTCAGTGCAATGAAAGAGAAAATGGTTTTACATGTCTGCACATGGTCAGTAACGGCCATTTTGTCATTTAAAAATGTATTATATTTGATATTTTCCGATGGAAAATTAACAGAAACTACTAAGACTGCTATTGTAGGTGAACAGTGTATACAGTGGATATATAATTGTGTTATAAGAATGTGATTTAATATGGCACAGAATACAGTATAAATGTTGTGAAAGTATGAACATCTTTGGTTAAAAAAAAAAACATTACAAACATTACCAAAATAACTTTTTAGAGTCCTTAGTTTCATATTTTCAGAGATAAAAGCAAGAGACACCAGCTCTCGTGGCTCTAAATCAAGAGCAACAACAATCTTTTGGTTAGGTATTATATAATCAAGTGCAGGCTACAATATTGTGATCAGACCAAGATTATTCAGTGTTCAGACTTGTTGGGAGGTGTCTGCTGAGGAAATTGAGATGGGAAGTTAGTGCCAATGGCCATCATTTCTTCTTGCCAGCAGTCTTGGCACGTTTGTTGGGCTGCTGGGCGGCAGCAGGGGTGGGGGTTGTTTTTTCTAGAAGTGCCTGCTGGGCCTCCTCCAGCGCCGGTTTCTCTTCTTGTTCCTTTTTCATGGCCGCCATCTGACGGCTACTAAATGCCTCGCAAGCGTTGTGGAATTTCTTACAGCGTTGCCACAAGGCTGCCTGGAGACAAGACAGAGAGGCAAAGAGATAGAAGTTAGAGAATGATGTCTAACCAGAGGGAAAGGAAGCTGACAACAAATCTTTCTCACTCTCTTTCACTTTGATAGTCAACGCTGATTATTACTACTGTCTACATCTTCACTTTTAGACAGCACAGAGTTTTTTCTCTGTCTAGACTGACCTGCATGTTCTCATACATCTCCAGCTGTTGTCTCATTAGTTCCCTCCGGTCGAGCTCCTGCTGTTTCTGGTGCTCCAGCACGTTGCCTCGGACCAACCGGTACGTCTGGATCTTTTCTAAGCGCTCCCTCTGCTGGATTGCCTCTATCTGTGGGTCCATCAGCGCTGGAAAATCCTTCTGGCGTCTAAAGACGTACACAAGGACTTGATACAATGTGTATATGTTTAATGTTGTTTCAATATGGTCTCTAACCAGAAATGCTGGATATTTTATTTTACTATATACATATACACATATATATGTATATATATATATATATATATATATATATATGTATATGCCACCATTCATGAGCTGTACACAAAAGCCAAAAACGTGCAGGAGTGTATGCATCTCGGCAGATGGACGCTTATTTTCATTTTCCCAGTATCTCCAGGCAGAGAAAATTCCTGCATTTCTCATTCAGAGGAATCCGATCTCACATTTTCTGACGGCTTTTTCAGAGGTGTGTCAAGCAAGCCAGATACTTTCTTGAATTTTCTTCGGAACTTTTCAAAGTAAAAGCTCTCAATTAAAGACAACATAAAGTACTACTGCAAAGATTTTCTCGTGCTTTTATTTTGTAGGCACAATCACTTGGAAGAGGTGATTATGTCAGTTTGCTGTCATGACTGAGATCTGTTAAAAGCAGCTATCAAAGTAATCTGGCCACGGACCAGATATTATTGCTGGTGGGCCAGCTTTGGCCTGTGGACCGCCTATTACCGACCAATGGCATAAAGGGTACATCCTGTTTTGTAAAAGACTCAAGATAAATACTGAAGGGAGAATTTTGAAGATCAGATATTAATACTGGATACTCAGTATAGCAAATGTTATCAAATTCTACCAAATCTTCCAGACTATTTTCTGAGATGGGACAACTGACAATGGTGACACAGGAGAGACAAATAAAAATGGAAATGTGGCTGATAAATGCAGAGGTAGGCAGAGGAAACGATGGACACGCAGTCCAATGTCTTATCTCATGTCCCAGAGAGTGAGGCTTTGGTTGTAGCCACTGGATTTGGGTATTTCTCTGTAAAGAATTGATTGTAGTTAAATGACATTCATTTGTGTGTGTGGAAAGAAGAGAGACATACATAGAGTGAATGTGTGAGGCCATTAGCCAGTCAACATGTGTATGTTTGTATGAGGACGAGAACTGACTGGGAATAACCCTCTGAGGCACAACGCAGAGGGAGGAATTTAAAGAGAGTGCTAAATATGGCTGCCTATTCCCTATAAGCTGACCTTAATGAGGAGGGGAGGCCACTTGAGGTGATGATGAAGTTCATTTGGTTAATGAACATTGCCCTGTTCAACCTCTTTCACTGCGTGTAACAGCGTGTGCAAATGCTATAAAGATGGCATGCATGAGTGTGAATCTATGATGTTGCCTTGTGGTGCTTCTTTGTGAGAAAGAGGTGTATTGCAGACTAATCAGAGTCCCCTAATAGACTCCTCCGCAGGATCTCTCTCTCGGATTGCAGGCCACAGTGTCAGAGGCCATTAGCAGCTGGGCGCGGACACATGTGTGGGTGCATGCACACATGCACGCACACACACACACATACACACACACACACACAGCAGGACAGGATGGAGAGGTGATGGGAGAGGGGGCACATCTCATTGGAGCGACGAGCTCATTGGGGTCCTGAAATAGCTCTCTAATTAACAGACCCAAATATCATCTCATTTATCACTAAGAACGACGGACAGAGAGAGAGATGGTCTGAGGGAGAGTAATGGGAGACTCTGATGGGAACCGTGGAGGGTGACTCTTCCCTCCAGAACACTGACACTGGCAAAAGCTAAAAGTTGACACACAGAGGCAGGAAACTGAGGTGCTTGTGACACTAACTGTGTATTGATATCAACATATTAATAATTGACATGCATGGTCTTTCTATTGCCAATGTTAAGTACACCTCTCCAATTCTTTACAAAAACATGACGCTGAAGTTAAAGCACTGGTACTACTAATTTGAAGCCAGTCATTTTGTTTTAAAATGGGTCAAGTCAGCCACGAAGCAGACACACAGAGGACTGAAACCAAAATAATAACAAAGAATCGCTAAGTTTTAAGGCAACATACACATGATTTTTTTACCACTTAGCCTCTCCTTAATATCTCTACATTATACAGTTTACATCCCTGTGCTCTGGAAGTCCATTCATTACCCTTTCTGGCCAGCCAAAGTGTCCAGTCTTGTAACACTGCAGTTCACAGCACCAATGGGAGCAAATGTCATAACCACAAGAAATCTCTCGCTATCTGTCCTGCAGATACTGTTTGAACCAATCTGCTGAGAATGAGGATGCTGGTTATGTCCACAGACATCCACACATAAACAACCCCCTAGTGCAATCAGCCCTTGCAGCAGAGGCTTAATTCAGGCTCACAAAGCTGGAGGAGCAGAGTGATCCTACATTAGGCAACTGGACCGCATACACTATGACTTCAACAGTGGGAAAAAAGAAATAGCCTGTTAGAAAACTACACTGAGATGATGACTCTGTCTTGGTGGTTTGTGTATTATTCTCCATCTCTGCCCTCTAAGCACAGATATGAATGTGTGTGTCTGTTGGAACAGGCTGAACCAATGTCAGTTACAGAGAGGTACACACAACTAACCACAGTGTTTAAACAGACTGAAACTGATCATTCTTCAATGTACAGTTATGTAACTGTATAACTATGTGAACACATTATGGCTGTGTGATGGCTGCCCTCATCTTACTGTCTGTCCCAACAACAAAGTGAGTAGTGAATGGACAAAGAGTCAAAAAAGGCAAAACAGAATGAGTTTGAGAGCGGCAAAGCACCTGATGAAGGATGAGTAGTCCATGGGAGGATAGGAGCATGAGGTTTCAGTCAGCTTTTGAGTAGATCTGGGAGCAGCTGTTAAGAAACAATCAGTAAAGGCATCATTACCATACTGTATGTGACAAGTAATGGAAACAGAGAGTGCCCATACATACATACTGTATGTATACGATTGAGTGTGTGTGTGTGTGTGTATCTAGAGTACGGTACCGGGCTCTTTGCTTTCTCCATCATCTGTAGTAGTTTCATCACTTGCTTGATGTTGGATTTGTTCATGAAATTTGAGACGAGACTGTAAAGCCTAAAAAGACAGCAAAACATCCTGTCAAAATGAACTTAGTAAAGTTAAAAATTAAAACACATTTTCGTAATCATACCTTTCATATCGCCACAAGAGATAGACAATATATTGGAGACACTTCATTAAAAAAGATTTCTGCTGAAAAGTAATTACATTAAACCATGAGTACAAACACAGCTTTTGGGTTACCTTAGCAAAGCGACCAGGTTCTGCCATTTCCCAGGCTTTTTTAATGGCTTTAATCTGGTCCATTCTCTCTGTGTCCCTCGTCACCTCGATGCTCCCTGTTTTGTTCTTGTCACTGACGACACGCAGCGTCCAGTTCGGCTTTGTCAAGTCAAGGCTCTACACAAACATATGCACGCGCAAAGCACGCACACACGAAAAAAGTAATGCATATGCTCAAGCACACAAACATCCCAGAAGTAGGTCAACGTACCACAACAACAGTATGAGTATGTCTCTTCAATGAACAGCTCAGACAGGCTAGTGCACAGCCAGCCTGCCGGCCGCCGAGGATTGTGACTCTGGTTCCACCATCTTGTCGTCATTGTAAATAAAAGATCAAGTTTTGTTCATTTATTCAGATATATTTATGTTTAAAATGAAAATGTATTGAAGAGGACTAGCACTGTGAAAATCTGACTTTCAAATGTCAGTTTCTTTAGGGTTTGACGTGTAGTGCAGTAGAGAATAAAATAAAATAAAGAGAATAAAATGCATTTGTTATTATTATTATTATTATGTGCATCAGAGATTTGTTTCTGACTACTAAACCAAGTCTATTATACAGAGAATTATAGCCCATGAGATTATAGTGTGTGATAAGAGAAGTGTCTCTTATTCAGCGTAAATACACGCAGGTAATCCTGGCAGTTGTAGGGTTTGGTCGATGCCAGTCTCTCTTTGTTAGCATTTCAGATTCGGATGATAGCAGACTCAAACAAATATGCAAATGCTGACCTGCCTGATAAAACAAACTAAAAATATGATATTAGAAATGTCAGGAGTTCAACAACAATCTCATTTAGATGCAGTTTGGATGGGAATCTGTTAAGAGGAGTAAAGTGTGTATTCCACTGAAGTGCCTCCACAACCTCCTCTCAAAAAGGTTAGTATAACTACCTTTTCTAATTATTTTTTACAAATTTTTATATTTTCTTAACATATGATACTGTGGAAGGTATACAATGAATATAAACTTATGTAAAGATTACAAAAGCAGTTGATTTGACCTTGCTAAAACAAAGTATGTAGCATATGGTATTGTAATGTCATCGAATAAGAATGTCTAATGATATAAAATCTAATGAAACACAAACAGTTCTTCTTGGGAAATGCAATTTGGCACATATGATGAAAAGCTCCAACAACTCATCTTTGAGTATGAAATATATAAACATAATATTGTTGACAGGGTTGTGGTGTTCTGTTGTTGTTGTTGTTACCGTTTCCTGCCTGGAGCCAGATTTGGAGACGGCAGCTGGCTTCCCTTTTTCCTTGTCACCTTCGCCTTTGCGGTTGGCTTTGGGTGTGTCCGATTTGTGTCCACCGTGGATCAGCGTGTCAGTGGATGAAAGCTTCAAGTCCTCAGGCCTGTATACTACATTTTGCAAACAGAGATTAGATAGCTTCATTTCAACTTCAACACCACCTACAACGTCAGCTGCAACATGGTGTTAATTATGTAAAAGCTTGACTATTATCATTAAATATTTTACATCATAAAGGGATTTAAAACATTTACATTGTTCAGCATGCCTTAGTATTCTGAAGTTGACAAAATTTTACTTTTACAAGCATTTTAACATTAAAGTGAGTAACTACTGAATATAGAAACTGAATACCTGAGTGTGGTATTTAGGATTGTGCAGACATACCTTACATTTTTGTAAAAAGAAAATTTTTTTCCCAAACATTTGACATGTTTTAATAAATATAATTATGCCTTGGAAAGGCTAAAACACTTCCTTTTTCAACACGTACCATATCCATTGGTGTACATTCATCTTCACAGCTAAGCCCTGCCGTTCACATCCTGCTCAACACAATTAAAGCTCATCTGGAGTGGGAGTGTGACAAAGTGGGCAAACACTGCATGTGTTGTGTGGTCGCACGTGTGCTAGATGGCACTGTTGCACTGTATAGCTGAAATGAACACAAACCCCGGCTTACATGGAGCTTTAACTATGAGTCTCACTTCTCTGATATAGAGAGGCATAATAATCCATCATTTAGCTGACACCCTGCCACTCTGCCTGAACAGCTTTGGTGAATGCCTATTGAGTTACTCTTATCAAGTTATATAGAAATTCAATGTTCAAATTGGACCTAAATATCAGTCTGCGTTGTTGTAATTTCAGACGGATACATGCATTGAGAACTGATTTTCAGTCGGCCAAGCTTAAATACAATGTATCAATCTTTGCAGAAATTGTTTAGATACTAAAAATGTGTTTTTAATAGCACAGCAAAGAAAACGTCAAGGAGGCTGGCAAGGGGATGAAAAATCTTGCCAGAAATACATGTACAGCTACTGCTGACAGTGGACTGCTTTAACAGTGAAGCAGAGATGCGTAAATGTGCATGCATTTAACATGCACAACAGTATTTTGACTGCAGCTTGTTAAACAGCTTGTTAAAGAGGTTTCAAAGCTTGGCATGGCATGTAGTGCGTGTGTTGCCATGTAGCATGTAGGGAGCATGATCAAGGGCACAGCCTCACCACTGAGACAGAGTTTAACTGGGTGAAATTAATTCACTTTCCTGCTGAGATATTTCCCAGGGCACCAGGGGGCAAGAGCCAACTTCATTTGACTTCCTATTGACCCACTTTCACAAGCTTATTGGAAAACCACAGGAGGTTTGCGTGGACATTGGCATACACATACACACATGGACAAACCCACGAGCATACCAAAACCATAACATATCACGTGAGCAGAGAACACATGCATAAGATCAGATGAACACACACCATATCTAAGCAGGAACAAATCCTTACTTGTTCATCTCACACATGACCATTACCGTAATAATTACATGAAGAGGGGTTTGTCTTCCTCTGTAGTCAAGATACATCTGATCTGATTTTGGAAAGTCTCTCACAGAAAGACGCACATATCATCCTCAGACTTTATGCCATGCAAACTGAATGGGTGAATACTGGAGCCATTGTCAGAAGCAACAGAGGGAAGAGAATGAGAATTCAGTGATAGCGAGCTGGCCTTTCTCTTCAGTCAATCATGCAAATTGTCACTCATGCAGCACCTCTTTGAGATCAACATCCACCCGTGCCACAATTAATCCTTCCCCTCCAAATTTTTACGAAAGCTTCTGCAAATTTCAAAGCCCTGATCTTTCAATCGATCCAATTTGTGCAGCATGATTAAAGGCAGAGAAGCAGAGTTGGTGGCAGAGGACAGGATTATTGCCTCAGCCAGTGACCAGTGGGCACAAGAAATCACACTCTGATCTGCAAAAGCAGCTGTATTCATTTGGCTTTCATTAGGCTTGTGATTAACAGGCCCCTGGCTAGCGGAAGCAAAGAACAAACAACGCCTGCCTTGGCCTCTGACACTGCCTGCTGAGTATCTGCCACATTTCACACTGAACACAAAAATAAGCTGTGCAAAATAACCCAAAGATGACGGCCATATCAGAAAATCCATTCTAAAAATGTCTGAATGCAATAATATAAATGAAAATGCTTCATTACCCATTATAGGGATATCTGAACTGTGCACATTTAGACTTTAGACTATTTAATGTTTTTAAAGGGAGCGAAATATAATCAGTGACTTTCTTTTCTGTTTTTTTCTTGAGAGACTGAATTTATCTTACAGTTTGATGTGGCTTTTATGACTTAAGTTTGTACCTCTCATTTCGTTCTTCTTCAAGTCTCTAAGAATATGGACAAAAGCCAGCTGAGACTCATCCAAATCCCAGCTCTTATAAAGCACCTCTGCCTGCACCACATACTTATGACCCTGTGAAACACAGACAAGGCAAAGTCAGTGTACAACACCCACATCACATCACATCAAATTACTCACGACGTGACAGACAGATGCATGCATTACAAAAAAGAGACATATACCGCATAATACAACACCATAAATGCAGAGCCAACATAAGGTGCATGCTATTTTGTATTGTGTGAACATACAGCTGTGAACTGAACTAGTGCTGATGATTCAGAGAGACACACAGAGATCTTAAAGAACTGCACATTTCGTTTTTGCTGTTCTCTGCCCTCTTTGACAGAAGCACATGCTTGGCACAAAAGGAGAGAGGAGGCAGAGGGTGTGTAAGCCAAGATTATATCAAGGGTGGTAACTCCCACATCCATCACACGGAACAGAAAAGACAGAGTTTCAACAAAATCCCAAGGTGAGACTCAAACTAATAGAGTGAGGCGCATTCTACAAAAACAGAAAATTTGTTTTATTTTGTCTGATATTAATGATTGTAGTTGTAACAGAACCTAATAAATGCGTTTTGCAGAAAGTGATGTGTTGTTATGAATTCCTGCACCACCACCGTAGATCTCTATAGATAAAATGAAAGCCAGAGTTTGTTTTTTCATGCGTTTACAAGTGTGTTCACTTCCTCAAAAGATTACACTATAGGAGCCTTCCCATCCATCGGTACCGAGCATCAATATGTCTGGTGTGTGTCCCTGTGGTGCAAAACAGCTCTCTAATCACTAACCCTTTGTTCCAAGTGTTGATCGGTGGTCTAAGTCCTAATTAAGAGCTGTTTATTTTGGCCCGCTGCCGCTCTGATCTGTGGGATCTGACATGATCTGTCTCATTGCTATTGATGTCTATGAAGATTCTCAGTCATCCAGGTCATAGTTATCCAACGAAGGTTAAAAATCAAGGGCAACTGGACTTGGTTGACCAAGTCCAGTTGCCCTTGATTTTTAACCTTCGTTGGATTGCTATTGATGTTACCACATTGTTGGGTTAATTTGTTGAAGAGACTTGGTATTAAAAAGTATTAGTAAAATGTGCAGGCTGTGACCTAAATAAACATCTTGATAGGTCTATTGCAAAAAGATAAGCTTTTGTTGTTAAAAGCCTCAATCTACCACTGTAAATGTCAAATTAACTGTATTTATTTATGAGGTGTAAGCAGTTACTGAGGGAACATTTAAATTACTGGTTCTTTTATGGACTTGTTTATACTGTACAATTGGTATGTGGTGTGTAAAATGTGTATGTGAGTGTGTGATGGTACACACACAGTACGTACTACATACTTTGGCAATCATCAAACTCTGATAACAAGACTGTTAGATAGCGGGTCTTCAGACAATCGAGTGACTCATAAATCATGCACAAATCACTACTCTCTGACAAGCACGGTTAAGTCAGACGGTAACAACAAACCACCCCTCCGGTTTCTGCCACTCTCTTGCAAATTCCGTCTGCGCATGAATGTGTGTGTGGGTGTGTGTAAGTTCATGTGTCTGTGCGTGTGCATGCCTGCAAGTGAGGCGTTATGTGTATCTGGCAGTGAAAAATTGATATCAACACAGGCAGTAAGCAAGTGGGTGAAAAAGACAGAGAGGGAAACTGAGATGCACGCTTGTGTGCGTGTGCAAGTGAGATCGGTACAGTGTTTTGAGCAACAGCAGATAACCATGCAGGCAGTTTTCAGTGATACCATAGTCTCTGTGGGAGGCTGAGACTGGTCAGACAAGGAGTCTGATTTCCCAGCTGTGCCATCCTGCCTATCTCTTAGCTGGGAAGTGTATACCACCTTGATTCCCTTGTCCTGGGTGGGGGATCCCTTCTGGCTCTGGTTCTTCTCATCAGTGCAACTGGGTGCTGTAACACAAAGGGATATATTAAACTATATCTGAGAAAAGACAAGAGTGGTCAGCAATCTGTCTTTTTGTAACTGATGGAAGCATCGACTGAAAAGCAGACTAAAGCATTTGAGAGGCAGGTTTTGGAGAGCTCTTGTGTGTAGTGCCTCTACTGTCTGCCTGTATTTTACTGTCGATTGTGTTAGCATAGCAAAAAGCCAGTTCAATGTTACTTAAAGGGTCAGTTCTCTCAAAATTAAAGTAATACTAACAAAAAATATTTCCTCACTAACCATTACTTGTATTTACCTATGCAGATAGTTTTGGCTTATTTGCCCAGGTATTTTAGGTACGCAGGTAATTTCTGTATTACTCTCCAATACAATTAGATTTTTTTGATGCTGCTCAGTGTGTTGAACAAGAACATTTGACAATTTCAATGGGACATTTGGTAGATGAAGACCCCGACCATTTAACAGCATCATCCCTGGTTTGACTTTGTTGCATGTCATACTCCTCTCTCTCCCTGTATTTCCTGTCCCTATAGCTACTATCTATCAAATAAGTAGGGTAAAATGCTAAAAGACGATAATAATAATAATAATAATAATAATAATAATAATAATAATAATAATAATAATAATAATAATAATAATATCTCTTTCCAGAAACAAGGTTCCTGTTACTCTGGATAAGCCACAGATTTTTTTATAGGTACTATTTCTTTGCTACAAGTAGAACTAATTAATGACACTCTCTGACGCGAACTTGGCTTTTTAGAGGGCTTCTTTCAAATCCTTTTGAGCCACAAGAAACTATTCCTTGTGACCGAGACCCTGTATATTTAACATTCAATTCTACCAACGGGATAAATACATTGGTGTAGGACTATTCCAAAAACAGAGTAAATCAACCGCTTTAACCCTCTATCCAAGGGGTGGTAAAATCAAGTAATCCACCGCATACATACTGCCATTCACTTCGAAAATACTATCCTCAAAGTCCCTTTGCCCAAACATTAATCCCAGCTCACTAGTGACAAGTTACACAACTCTTAATGCTAAATCCAATGTCAAGCTATTTGGTGTTTGGGGAGGGTTATTAACACAAAATACATTAGTGTAGTTTTAAGCAGCAGAAAAAACAAGTGTGCAAGACAAATAAGATTTTGTGTTTCAAAAAGGAATTTCTGCAAACTGAATTACTGCACCTGTTTAAGAGTTTATTGGATATGTTTTAACCTAAAGCATGTCAAATCAATGCTTAAAAAAAGGTCACTTTGCATCTTGTATATCATAGTAGTTATCTTGTAGATATAAAGAACTGCCTTTCATCACTCTTTTTATCTAGCACCTGGCCTGAATATATGTACTACATATACTTAATTCTAACCTGAGTCTGAATAGCATGCTCTGCACCAGGCTGAAAGACAGACTGTTCATGGATTCTAGGATGGTTCTAGGGTTTCAGTATGGACTGCTGATGAACATGTTGTAAGAACCTTTACTAACAGCACTTTCCTGAGGGAATTGAAGTCTCATTTATATGTGTACAGGTATGTGTGCTTACAAAGAGCCAAAGGATTTAACAGTGTATGCATTAGCTTAGAGTAAAGTGTTGGTGCTATTAATCTCTTTGGGGATGGCTAGCCACAGAGCACTGTCCATGGGAGAACTGCTTAGAATGTTGAAAAACAAAAAACAAGACAGAAAATGGTCACAAATAAGGAGGTTCCTGCTGCCTTTAATGTGTAATGTTGTGGGCTGAATCCTGCTTATAATATTTTCTGCATACCCTCAACTCTTTTTCTCATACAGCATGTCCACTCAATCACCACTGTAAGGGAAATGGCTGTGACACAGTTACATAGCTTCCATATGTTGGGGTTAAATTATGATGGTAAGGAAATCACAGATGAAAACAGATATTGAAAATGTAACTTTCTCACACACAAGAACGAGTATTGATACGTTGTCCTGTGTTTTTGAAATCTAACACACAGATAAAAGGCTGTCTGACAAAATTACTAAACCTAATGACTGCTTACCTTTGTTGGCCAGGAAGAAGAACACAGGAATTACAACATGGCCCTTCCCGGTGTTGCCAGCCACCTCCTTCTCATGGTCCAGAATGGACAGACGGATCAACACATCTGGCTTGGAAGTCTGAAACTGAATTGTTCCTAGGACGTCTGCCGTCACCTGCACATTGTAACTGTGGAAAAAAAGTTTCAAATGATTGTGGGTACCATTAGCCTCTCAGAGTACCCCTCATGTTGTCTTATGTTAAGAGCACATACATTACTAAACCTTATAAGGTTTAGTAATGTATGTGCTCTTTGAATATTGTCACACCTTGTTTCTAATTATCAAACATGCATATACTGTACTGCAAGTAAGAATACGTTAGTTACTGGATCAAATTATTTGTATGATACATCCTCAGCAACAATTAATTTCAGTTGACCAGTATAAAACCTATGATGATTATTCTACTTAACTTTTCAATCAAATCTATGCCCTATAATTCTCTTACCGACATATGAGGTTTTTCTCATTGGGAATATAATAATTCCGGAACTCCTTCACTGAGAAGGTGTTGAGTGGAGTCTCATGGGACAGTTTTGGAAGGACTTCACTTGAGCTGATCAAGCGCATCTTCCACTTGGCACCAACAGGGGGTGATTCAGGTGCGACAGCCTCTGCTACAAAGGTATACCCAAGCTGGAACAAGAGATACAGAGAGATTTAACAATAAAATCTGTCTGTCTTTCACACTCAATAAAGAGTGTGAAAGACAGATGGAAATAGGTTAAGCACAACAAGGAGAAATGCTGATTTACTGTTTTCTTTTAGGATTTGTTTCATGTATAATACTAGAAATTATTACACCAGGTAGCCACAGCTGGTCGCCAAACAGTCAAGTTTGTACCTAGTTTTCGATTAAGTCAGGCAGGAAGCACATAAAATATGTCAAGTATGTGAACATTTGAAGTGCAATGACAGACCTTGTTAGGTTGATAGACACTGGGTGCTGCTTTGTTGAAGACCATGTCCAGCTCCTTTCCTGTGTCATTATTTACAATGTGCAGCAGACAATTAGGGATTGGGCAGTAGACCTTTGGTACCAGCAGCATCTCCTTAGGAACCAGGAATACCTCTCTTAACAAACAACACAAGTAAAACCAAGTTATAAAAGGTCTGACTAAATTGTCAAGTAGTTTTCCGCTGTTTATTGTTGAAATTCTGAAATGCCATCTTACATTTATATTAGCTTTACTGGCAGGAATGAGAGTTCAGACAGTATGACATTTGGTGAGAAGGAGACATCAGTAATTTTACACCTGGATTCACACACATTTTCCAAACCAGGTTGGGAATTCTCTTTTGCTGACAATCCTAACCTTCAAGCTACAGTGTTCTCTAACCTAAAGACCAAAACCCAGGAATCGGCTGTGTCTTGAAGAGGGACAGAGTAGTCAGCGAACGTTATTCTAGTCCACTCATCTTGCTGACAGGGGTAGAGCTCTGCTGTACTCTCAGAGTGGTCAATGATATACCTGTGCAAAAAACACAGAGGGGCAGAGCACATATACAAACGTCAATTTTAAACAAAGTATTAAAACCACGTGAATAGTAAGAAGGCTGTCACTAAATCTATTACCAGCAAAAAATTTACTCAAACTTTTTTAATAATATTTCTGATGTAGTGGATAATGAATAAAATCACTGGAGGAAAGTAGATGCACTTCACGTCTCAGTGTGATCTTTGACTGAAGTGGATGTTTCTGTCAGTTAAGAAAAACACACGCTCAGAGGCTCACAAAACCCCTAACCCCACCCTCCGTACACACACCGACCGAGCTCTCAGCACTCACGCACACACATACTTCCCCAGGCAGCGGGTCATTCGGCAGACGCTGCTAGCCGATTGGAACGGGGAGAGGATAAACAGCAGATGGTACCACTGGGAAAAGATGGAACACAATGTGGAAAATGCTCCCTGCCTGGCCACCACAGGCCGCCACAATCAGGAGGGGGAGCAGATTCTGGCCATGCGGTGCAACAGAGAGGCTAAACGCATGCCATACAATATATAGCACTGTAGTAGGAGCCCCTCATATTCTCTCTGATAATGAAGTGTGTGAACAAATATCAGCCAGGTTAATGATGTGTGAGGTGTTCTGTCTAATTCAAACATTGTGTGAACATTATTTATTATCATTGTGATCATGCATTTTAATACTTAATTTACCATAGCAAGAGGGCAGCATGTTTTTCTGCATCTGCGTCAACCTTCGGCCACATGTCTAAAAGGATCTTAGATGCACTGAGGTTCTCCTTCGTGCCTGAATGACATGAATACATACAAACACATACACAGAAAAGGAGCCACCATTAAAGATGAAAGACAATCCATGTTGCTGTCAAACACATGAAAAAATGGCTATAGCTGACCTAGTTCAGGGTAGGAAACAGAAATAGCAGAATGCATTTTGTGCCCCATTCAATGAGAGGTGAAAGGAGGAGATTATTCACACCTTGACATTCACTTTCACACTCATCTCACCACACAGGTCACCACACTGACAGACCAGGGGTCTCATTTATAAAACTGTATGTAGAATCCTCACTAAAAGTGTACATAAGACCAAAAGCCAAAAATGGTGTATGCCAAAAAATATTCAGACTTATAAAACCGTGCGTATGTATATCTGTAAGCAAGTTTCCTTTATAAATCACAATCAACTTGAAATGTGGCGCATGTGAGGGAGCTCCATGTCCGACCCTTCAAACGCCCATAGTTGACTATAAATGGCCAGTGAAATGCCCCTCATTAATATTAATACGTACTGACTGCATGAAGAAAAGGACGGCTAATTCTGGCAGAAAAGCTACAAAACAAAATTTAACTCAGTGTGACACTGACGTTCCTTTTGGTGAAGCTAAAGCATGTTGTTTGGTGGGTAAAAAAATGCACTTTCATGCAACACTTGTGCACCAGAGGAAAGGGGGCACCGGAGCTCCACCCCCTTATAACCGAGCTGAGTAGTGACGTTGCTGGTTGGAGAGGGACACACATGGAAGACGGGATGACCCAGGTACTAATTTGGATTCCCCTGTTTGAAAAGAGAGTAAACCAAATGCATTCCAGTAGTGTTTAAACATTTATTTAGGCTACACAAACACTGTTCACTTAACGAGGCTGCCGATGAGACTATGACTTGTTTTATGTGACATAAGCAGTACACTGAAAGAATTACTTAATAAATAGTGCTATATTTTCCATATTGTGTTTTTGTTTTTGTTTTTGTTGTGCATCACAACCACACGCTGGCGTACAGCATTTAGCTCAAAATGGCAACGAACATGTGATAACAATGTGATATAAAACTATGCACTCGTATTTGCTCGACTGATACATTGAAAACGGCATCAATTTAAATGTAATTTGTCCTCCTGTTCACCTTATTCATGAGAATAAATTGCACTGCATGCAAGTACCCTATGAATTAATATGATTCCTGATTAAACTGATATTTGAGGGGTTCTTTTAGTTTTGTTTATTATCCTACATCTGGATCTTTTTGTGTGCGCTGCAAATGATTCTGGGAAAATCAATCAAACGGTGTTTGTTTATTCAGAAAGGCTTTAAGCCAATAATAACACACCATTTATAAATGAGGTCCCAGAACCTTTGCTTAAAGATGTAATACTATGTGTTCATGAGCATGTGTGTGTGTCAGCAGGTGTGTGTTTCTGCATGTAAGTGAGAGAAATGACTTTAAAGAGAGCTGCGTGATAGATGTTTTCACGTCTAACATGTGGCATAGGTGTCCTCTCATCCTCCTAACCCCCGTTCCCTCCCTAGTGTTCAGTTCTCCCTTTTCAAATGGTCACTTGTCCAAATTCATATAGCCATTATAGTGGGCCAAAGCTGGCTATTGAGAGATGAAGACCTCCTATCATCTTTATAACCTACGAGAGGCACTAGACAGACAGAAAGAGAAGAAGGAGCACAAGGAGAAAAAGAGAGTGGTAGAGTGGGGTGAGAAGCAAGTTGTTTGAGGTAGTGGTATAAAGAGATGTGCTGGAGAATTTGGCCATTTAAAATAGGCAAAGGCCAGTTCTTACTTTTCTTTAAATGAACGGCTTTTCGTGTAGTTAGACAGGCAGTGTTTTTAAAATATGATTGGTGTTTTGCTATTACTTTAAGTGCCACTCTGAAAGCTGCACTTTGTGCTTTGACTTGTTAATGAATAATTTGAGAGAACTTAACCATGACAGGTCTATATTATAAAAGTCAAGCTTTTCAGCCTGCGTGTGTGTGTGTGTGTGTGTTTGTGTACTCATGCTAATGGCATATAACTACCAGCAATATTTTTTAGCGTTGCTGGCAGATGGGTTCCATAATTATGTGGATATTTTGGGTGTTTGGTATGCTTGAAACACATTTTCAAGCCATAAAATAATGGGCAAAATCCCATCTATGGCATTATACAGCACTGTTTTATGCAAATGCTGCATTAATGAGGCAGTGCATACTCCCATTTTCGCAAGTTATTCAGAGGATGACAGTGTCATGTGTGGCGCCCAGAGAAGACGGTTGGCTTCAGGTCCCGGCATAAATAGACAATGTCTGGGCAATGTGTCACCTCCTGTGTTTTCTTTCAAATAAGTGATGCACCTTCGTGGTAAGATAATTACCACCACCTCTGGAGAAATATTAAAAATAACTGAAATTTAGGGAATATTGCCTGCAACCTGCATAAGAGCCGAATTAGCACTGAAACAGTGCAAGAACAAAAAAAAGTACAAAAGAAAAGCTGCTGAGCTCGGTCTCTCTATATAATCTCTCATTCTTTCCTACAAACTGTCCAGTGTTTCCATGTCTTTTCTTTCCCATTTTTCACTTGCTGTCACTATTGAGAGGTTTGTTTGTTGATGCAGAATGTTGTGCGCAGGTGTGTGTGCGTTTCCTCTATGTATTTATATCCCCTCTGTGGCCACCCCTCATCTGTCAGGGTGTATTAGTAAGAGTGGCAGTATCATCAATACATATTTGTGCTCAGAGGCTCAATACATGCCATCGGGCAAACTCAAACAGTGAATATAAGATGCAGAAGATGTTTTTGGACACTAAATAATAAGCTAATTGTGTTGTCCCCCCCCCATGTCAAATTTGGTCCCTTAGCCTTCCAAGTTGCTGCAGATGTGTTTGTCTTTCAAACATAGAGCACTGAAGAAGAAAACAGAATTTAAGACTGTGTAATCAGAAGTAAGCATTAGCAACTATTCAAATGAAACACGACATTTTAACCTGACCATGATAACTTGAATTTTATCAATATATATATATATTTATTATATTGTGTGTGTTTACCTGGTTTTGAGGCATTAAAGATCTTTCGTTCTGAGTGCCTTTTGAATTCACCCTGCAGAATGGTGACAGCCTTGACCTCCCTGTCTGTTGGCTCCCTGTCTCTCCACGTTTCTGGAGGCTTCAACTCTGCATCCACTTAAGAGAGTAACAGCAGAACATTGCAAGTTAATACTGATTCCCGAACTATGAAAACTGTTAAATATGGTATAATGATTGAAGAGGAATTTATTTTGAATTCAATCACTATAAATAAGTTAACTCTTATATGATTTGAGTCGTGTTCTTTCCTTGCATGTCAGACATCATTTGAGTAGAGTATCGTTGGCGTAATAAAGTGTTTAAATCCACTAATTTTAGCAATTTTATACACTGTAGGGGAAATGATGATGTAGTGTATTATACACTACAATTTTACCTGTTTTAGGTGTATAATCACAAACATATGTAAATGGAAAACACAACATTTACAAACACACAAATGACACATACATATATGTGTACATATAGGGGAGTGTTCTTCGGCATTAGTGGCCAAGAGTGAAGGGTCAGCTGTTAGGGCCAGTACACCAAACCGCTCATCTGCAGTCAGCTTCCTGCCCAGAGCGTGATACAGCATGTGGTAAACAGCAAGGTTAAACACCTATACACACACACCCAGACATACAGCACACATGCACACAAGAGAAAGAGGAGAGATGTTAGCAATTTTGTGCTGTATGTATGTCTGTGTTTGAGCGCTGAGTATATGAAGGTGCTTATTTTTCAAGATATTTCGATTTTTGTAATTTACACCCTCATAAATATGTGAAAATGAGAGGTCACAGTGTATATGAGACATAATTCATGAGCATTCAAGACTAACCCCCCTGTAGACTCCATCATTCAATAACCACAAAGGTTAGTACAGTGTATTATCCTTCTTTTCCCACTTTTGCCACTTTCCAGCAATCAAAATCTACTAACACTGATAATAATGAAGCTCTGGCTCTGCAGACATATTGGGTTAATTTAACAATTGGGGCAATATGGTACCTAAATAAAAACATTTTATTTTACTATTCCAAAAAGTACAAGAAGCAGCCTTATAACACTTAAACAGACAACCCTAAAGACATAGTTCGGGATTTTTGAAGTGGTGCTGTATAAGGCTGTATAAAGCTGCAATAGATGGCAGTCAGCTTTTACCCAGTTTGGAGAAGCAGAGATATATCGGGCAGCGTTATATAGTGCACATCCAGGTTGTGCTTATGTGTAGGAATACGGAAAATCTACAGTTGAGAAAGGAAATGGTCTGCCAGCAATGGAAAGAGCTGAAAATATGAAAAAATACCGTACTCTCGAACTTATATAGATTTTTTTGGTGGGTTTTGCTTTTAGGTGGCTTAAATACGTTATGCTGGTGACCCTGTCCACAGCAGTACTTTGCTTAGTTTCTCTGCCGGTACAACTTTCTCCTTCTCTGCCATCTACTGCATTTAATACACTTGCGAGGGATGAGTACCTCATTCAGCCCCATTCAGAAATCCCAAACTTTCCCATTAAAACAATAAGCTTTAGTTTATTGCATGTTAGCTTGCATCAGTCTACATCACAGTTTTGCAGTTTCCGCAAATAATGCGGACCCTCTGGCCAGGTAGAGCCGTTATCGTTCATGGCTGCTGAAAAACAAGTGTTTTTTTTCATTGTAAAATGACTGCAAAGCGCAGGCCCGAGTGGCATTGGTCATAAAATACTTAATATGCATTCTCTTAAAAGACCTCAATTGTTGAGTGAAAAATGTTAAATGTAATTTGTTGGCTAAGTGAAACGGTTAGTAAGGAATACATAAGTAGTGTAAGTATGAATTATTATTTATTATCAACTCAGTTACATGCTATATGGTCACAGATGTAATAGTAAATGTGATTTAGTCAATCTGAACCAAAGACTGCATCTAGATGTTTTAACTGTTAATAAATTACTAAAGTACAGTATAAAGTAGAGTGAAATATTCACTGTATGTACATCAAAACTGTGTCCCACCATAGGACCATAGAGAAACAAGCTACCTGGTGTTGTTTTCCCAGGGTGGTGTTGATGTTTTGGGGGCAGTGAGCCTCTTCTAGGGTTCTTCTGGCTGCTGGCTGGTCCTGCTCATCACTAAAGGAAGACACCAATCTGGAGAGGGCTCTCAAGATGGACATGGCCTGCTCAGTGAAACGAGCACTTTCCTGTTTAAAATAGGTAAGCAGTGGGGAAGCATTACAATGTTGTTTATCAAATTAAATGGAATGCAAGTTAAATAAAAGACAAGCAGAACTCCCACAATACCAATATATTTTGGTGAATTTCAATGAACACATCAGGATTGTTACAGGAAATCTGCTATAAAAATCTTTGTTTTTCTCACATGCATGAGACTACCATTGTACCCATTTCTCACATGAAAATTTGAAAATATTATACATATAGCAACACAAACATCAGGCTAAAAAGTAAGAAAGCAGAGGCATCATCTTACTAACATGCTGTAATTTTATAAATTGAAGCTGGAATGAATTCTATTCAAAAAATTTTTCAAGGCAATTTCATTCAGTCCGTCTCTATGTCCGACCAAGGTCTGCACTTTGTATTGTCACTATTGTTCCAAGATTCCTTTTTTCCAACACATATCCAGATGAAAAATATCAACCTTTTTTTCCTCAAAAGCATGAAAGGCTTGTGCAGCCTTGGCAGAGTTGCTGATGCTCTGAGTGCTTTCTACTTCATTTGTTTAGTCACCACTGTATTTCTCACTCACTATATGCCTCTCTCAGGGCCTTTTTATTTTTGTGTATTGTGACTAATTTCAGCTTTTTAGAAGTGAGGAAGTGACTGGAAGACTGAAAAGGAAATTAAAGGCAATATGCAGAAAGTTACATGTTAAGGTGTAACTATCTTGTAGCAGCAGATGACAGAAAATGTTAGACTGGATGGTATGGGCTGTTGTGTGTATTTAGACATAAGAAAAAGAAAAAATGTCATGTATTGTTAACTTTACTGTACTGTACTTCAGCTGTGGTGGACCCCTCAGTTGTAAAGTTGCATCCACAGATAAATAATTTTTATTTTAATTTAACATTCCTTATTCAGCAAACAAACTAAAAAGACCTCTCAACTTATGTGTTGTGAAATTTCTCTCAGTGTCAATGGACTGTCAAATAATATCAAAGGCCCTTGTCACCTTAGTAAGGTGTGACATGATGGTTTCTTCATCCCCAAAGATTAAAGGCATCTTGCTGCACAGGTGAATGTGGTAGCCCACTGCTGCCTTTGCGTGGAAGGACAACACATTCCGCCTGGAGTGGAGAGAAAGGAAACAGAGCATTTTGAAAACAGGAACACTTTACTGCACACTATAAGTTACTCTAAAACAGCAATTCCCAATCTTTCTGACTTGTGACCCTTTATAAAGACTGTATTGCCTATTCATGACTCCTTTTCATAGGCTCCATTGTTGCTACCGGTGTTTTGCCTTGTCAAAAAATGCTATAGCAGAGTCTATCGAGTCCCTCTGCCCTATCGAAAAAATGCTACCTTATGTGTTACCATTTCCAATCCCATAAAGGTATAACTCTGATTATATTATAACATCATTTCAGGGGTAGCGTATTCTGATTCTGACTAATATCCCCTCGCAAATAATGCTCCCACTACAGAATAATTTTATATTACACCACTACTCACTCCGTGTGTACTGTAAGGAGATGGGGAGCATGTTGAAATACTATATTATCCAATCTTTAATTAAGATATCAGGGGTAGCGTATTCTGATAGACTAATAATTATTTTCTTTTTGATATTGCTGACGATCAGCCACTGTCTCGACGGCATGCCCAACAGCAAGGTTGTATAGATTTATGGCCATGGTAACAGACCACGCTTGTGGGTCGTGAGCAAGCGCAGAACCTTTAAGTACCACATCTCGATAGGTAGCATAAATTGACAGAACACCGCTTCAAACAAAGAGTGAGCCTTCTTAGTTTTAACGATTTAGAGGGCTGCAGAAAGTTTAAATTTCGCATCTTAAAAAAAGTTAAAAGTAGACAAACAGAAAGACAACATTATTTGTGACGCAGCAATATTTTTATCTTTATGTTCATCTCATGACCTCTCCAATTTATCTTGCAACCCCCCAAAAAAGTTATTTGTCTGAAGCAGTGGTTCCCAGCCTTGGGGATTGGGAACCACTGCTTCAGACAATTCATTTTGTTTTGTCATTGCAATTACTGAGTAGAACAATATCTAAATATTTGGTTTCTATATAAATGAAAGTAATAGTAAGGAGTACAGAGGTATCCATATACAGTTTTTGGTAATAGTAATTGTACAATCAGAGGGAAAATGCATGCAACAACAGTGAATTCAACTGAATAAAATCCCTTTTTAATCTTAATAGTGGAACTATGTTTCTGTCAAGTGGCACTGAGTGGGTCAAACAGTCAGAAGTGCTGTAGCCTAGCCTGAGTTTCTAGGGCCTGGTCAGGCATGAGAGTGGATCCCCACTTCCATGGCCCCATTAGCTTAACATAATTCAGCCATCATAGTCTAACTAGATGGATGAGCACTGAGGCGGAGCTGGGCTAGTGCTGTAGAAGAACAGGACAGCATTCAAAAGGGAAACTGATGGTAGAAAAAGAAAAGGCAGCGACGAGAATGGGAGAGATAGAATAAAAGAAGTGTAAAGGGAGATGTAAAAAGGAGGCAAGACAAAAAGCTCTAGATTAAAAAAGGACTGTATGTTCAAATAATATAGAAGAAGAAATCAGACACAATCAGTGGACAGACTCAAAAAAATAACACATTGGCAAAATAGTGTACCACATACAGCAACATTCAAAGAGAAAAAGAGTAAAGGTTTAAAAAAAGAAAAAAAAGAAAAAAGAAGAAAGTTATTATCTCTTGGAAAAAGTGTACTATGGGGCATATGGGCATGATAAGTTGAGTGCTATGTATGTGATTATGGCTCAGTGGTAATTGCACTGCTGCATACCTGCGCCTGACCCCAGAAACTAGGCCCTCTGCTTCTAGGCCAAGTAGCACCCATTAATAGAGACTAGGACAGATGATTTTTACTGCTTTTCAGAGCATCTGAGGTAGGCAGATATCCTCTGCTCACTTTATGATTAAGCTTTAAGGAGATCTATGCATAGCTGTAAAAATGACAACAAGAGTCAAACTCTTCCTTTCATCAAAATACCCTATGGGTGCTGTGCAAAAAAAAGAATACATTTTTAAAACAGATTTCCATGGTGGGAATTAAATCTCTATCCTTGGCAGCATTAGTTGCCGTGCTGACGAAGATGTCAATATTTTTTAATAACAGATACAAGAATCAAAGTACTATCATACCATATCAAATATTGTAGTATTGTAAGTATGAAATGTCATACTAAAGGATATACTACTGTGGTCTTAACTAATGGTAATCCTGATTAACATAAAAGTCATAATTATTACACATTACAGAGTCTAGAAAAATAGATTTGTAACATCCTAGTCGGTGCCATCTTATGAACTTAATCTTAGCTTTTCATTTTGATCAATACAGTACACAGCTCTCAGTAGTAGCTCAATGCTGTCCTACCCTGCTGGTAAGTTAAGCATTTTTGCCTTTGAGGAGGTGGTCTTGATGGTGAGAACTGGCAGCTGAGAGCGCAAGCTTTTCCAGGAGTATGACTGGGCGATGAGGACTGCAGACCCACACGCTGCTGACATTTCCTTTTCTATGAGTTGTCATAGAGTGGAGAGAAAAGTGTACTAGTCACACACCATTGGGGACTGCAGATGTAAATTAGCCTAAGGCTAACTCTGGTGTAATGCATCAAATGTTTACATTTATGTTATTAATTGCACATAGTCCCTTCTAAATAAAAATCAATCAATCAATCAAACCACAATCAAATATCAGAAACACTGTAGGTCAAATTCATAAAATGTTCATTCATTGTTGTTTTTTATGAATATTTGTACACTGCACTTTATATCGCCAATACAGTTATAGTTTATATAGATTTTTATAGTTTGTATGGATTTTTGCATGCACAGATAGAGAGTTATAACTGCTGTTAAAGACTTGAGTCAAGCTCCTTACGTTACTTGCTATATCAGAAAATCCTTTTGTATCTGATTATCTATGTCTGTGTGTGCATGTGTGTGTGTGTGCATGCATATAAACCCTTACTCTCCTCAGCTGTATCCCCCCTGAGAAGCAGAGCAGAGAAGCTGATGAGGATCTGGGAAGGTTGTAGGCTGTCCACACACAGGTAGTGAGTGCCTCTCACCTCTGGACACTGGAGGGGAAATGCACAAACACACACACTGGCCTTAGTTATCAGTACGAATGCTGATAAGGAGAGGAACAAGTGAAAGAGAGAAAGAGCAGAAAGCCGTATGGAGGGTGATGGATAAACTGATAGAAGGATGGCTTAGTGGAAGAGAAGCTGGAGGAATACCCAGAGGAATAGATGTATCAAGGGGAGACAGAAAAGAGCTGAGTGAGTTAAAGAAGCATCTGAGGTGACACCTGAATAGAAGTGGCCAAAGCGGTGAATTTGGTAATGTAAGAAAAAGCAGTCAGTAAGAAAGACAAAGCAGGGGACAAAGAGAGGGGCAGAAAAGGCAGATAGAGAACAAGAGAAGAGGGAGAATGCATACATGTCTAGAATGACTAGTTACTTATTAGTCGGTGCGATGACATTGTCCTGTTGAGTTTTTATGCCAATGGTTTTACACTATTCCACTCATCTGTGGAATAGTAAAATCTCATCTAACACACCAAGAAATTTAGCAATTCGCCATCAAAGGCATAGTAGAAGGAGACTGCAAGCTAGTTAGCATAGATGTAAACAATTCTGGATTTAAAATACTAAAAATTAGCTCTACTATACCACAAGGATACACACAATACATTTTTGTGTATCCTTCACTCCACAGGGCACCTTCAACTCATCATTAGTGGGTACTGTGTACTAGGGGTGTCGAAGATTCGATAGGCGGAGCCTGATTCAACTCACAACCTCACAGCTGAATCTTCACAGAGCGTTATAAAACGAGGATCAAACGATTTTGGCTATATGGGGGTGCTCAACTTCTGATTTTACAAAGAACTACCTGTTTTATCTGGTTTTATCCCAAAAACTTATAAATACAATATACAGCCTATTATGATATAAATATCAACATATGATGCCGTAAATAAACATGTGAAAATAAAGAAGTGTTTTAGAAATCTTTTGAAAGTATGTCAATAAGTAGAGACTGCAGCTCTGCAGCTTCTCAAACCCCCCCTGATGCACACACACTGATTCACCAGTCGACTATAGGCAATCATTGACAATTCTGATTAGACTATGTAAATCCTTCGTCAGGGACAGCCCTACTATGCACAGGGTTGAATTCATGTGTGAGTTTGTGTTTGTGTACTTCAGGACTTGCTACAGTAGATGTCACAGGGATAGATCCGGTGGCAAGAGTAGACGTTGTTGTTGCAGTTTTGGACAAGACAGTGCTCTGCAGACATCAACAGTTAAATTAATAATATATCCAATATTAACAGCATTAATATGTCAAAGCACAAATACATGGAATCGTGTGGGAAAATAAATGGAAAACTTATAAAGTACCAGCACTGGAGACTGAATATGCAGAAATTAGTCACTGAGTTATTTCGTTATACACACTGTACCTTAAGCTGAGATTTCTGGATATGATGTGGGTAGAACTGTGGTTTATGGAACACAAAGAGAGTCCTGGAAGGAAAACATGAATAAATGCCAGTTAGTTGAGCTTAGTTGATAAAAGCAATTTTAATCATGAACATGTATTTTTTCTGGCCCCCCAATCATACTTTTTTCACAACTGTCTATATTTATCTATTCGAACAGTATGTTTGCAGTGCATAAGTAAATATCTGTGTCTATGTGTGCGTGTGTGTGTGTGTGTGTGTGTGTATCTCACTGAAAACATTTAGCAAAGTCATCCAGGTCCACCCAGGTCTCCTGCAGGATGGGTTTGACAGTAAGTGAGGGTTCCTCAGTTACAGGGTCACTCATTGCAGTTTTAGGCCGATCTGGAAGAAAGGTTCATATTCCTCTTTAGGCTGAAACTATTTGTGTTTATATAAACATTTTTTGTTTACTAAGACATTTTGTGTAAGGTAGCAGGTTTTCAGTATACACCCGCTGAGCTGAGAGATGGATTAAAAAGTAAGTATTTAACACTGTTCATTATTGCTACACAAATCTACAGCCTCTTGTATAGGAAAAATAAGTCCTTATCAAGTTGATTAGATGCTTTCCATGCCAAACTCAGAGGTGGAAATGGGGGGAACGCATGGGAACAAATGAATGCTGTTCCGGGAGTAGGGGGAAATCAGTTCTAGCTGTTTTACACTGCTTCTAAAGCATGCTCATGAAACAAATACAATTTACTGTGCTTGAACGCACCACAAATCCAGCTACTGTCCATACAGCCGATGGGTAGGCGTGACATTGCAGGCTCCCTGGAACCTTCCCCCAAGTAGCATTTCTGTCTCAGTGTTACTGGCTACATGTATCCTGGAAGCTGCAGTGATGTTGACATGTACGCACCCTGCGTTTCTGATGCATTAAAATCCGAAAGGACGCATTAAACTCACTATAGACATGTACAGGGAATGTGCCCGTTTTTCCCCCATGAGTATGCTAATCTTACATTGTGAACAACAAATCTGTGTTGAAATCATTAAAATCCTGCTCTCTGTGAGCTCCTATACACACACACACACACACACAGCAGAGCAGAGAGGCCGCCCTGACGAAGCGAACCAGGTGAAGATAACGCCAAAATTACTCAAGTTGACAACTGTTATTACTCAAGTTGACACCTGTAATTGTTACTGTACCTTGAAATTAAAAAGCCAATACTTAATCAATACACCTGTTCAATAAGTATAAACATGTGCAAAACATATAATATGTAAACGTTGCTATTATAGTTGCTGCTCTAGAAACAACATTTAGTTATATTTAAAAAAAATAATAATAATGAATATATATATATATATATTCTTTTTATACATAAAACACAAAAGGAATGAAAAAGAACCAAGAGCACTGATGAGAAGTGAACCCACATAAGTCGTAGTATTGATAAAATTCAAATGATACCCATCCCTAAACATGAGTTTAACACTACAGTTTATCAAAAAACACACATTTTATTGCGGACCCACTCAATTTTCCTGGGACTGACTCAAATGACCACCGTGGGTCCAGGAGAGAACATGTTTTTGGAAAGCATCATCAAGTCTGCCATCAAGAAAATAATCAGTAGTAGTAAGATTTTTTTATGCAGCTCTCATGATAATAAGTATAATCAACAATAATTTGTTTATAAAACCCAAGTATGGTTCCCCCAGTAAAATGTGGAAATTTCCACAACTGGTCACACTTAAAACCAAATAGATACAGAATTGTTTGTGAAATCTCCCATTTCAAAATGCTGCGAGTAACAAAATGACTTTCCTCTTGTGACTCAGAGCAAGTTATCCTAGACTCAAATCATTATCTGAAACACAGTGAGCCAAATTGGCCAAACTCCCACATAATGGCATAGTGTAAGCGCACATGCACATCCAAACTCCCACTCACTGACTCCCACTATCTCAACGCATGCAGAGCAAAGTCATAGACATATGCACATGGACACACTGTCCACCCAGAAGCACACGCACGCACGCACGCACGCACGCACGCACGCACGCACGCACGCACGCACACACGCACACACACGCACACACACGCACACACACACACTCTGCCCCCAAGCTCTTCTCAAAGCGAGAAGTCTGATCAGAAAGCTGAGGTGGCGAGGGCCAGTGTCTCTGCTGCTGAGTAATGGTGGTCCGCTAACTCAAACTGCAGGTGTTACTAAGCAACTAAACGAGGGCAGAGAGAAGGCAGGGAGTTGGCTGGTTGTCATAACGGATCATTTCAGTCCCATCTTCTTCAAAGTGTCTTGGCTAAGCGATGGAAGCATGGAGAGAAAGATGGAGGGAGTGGAGGCGAGATATGCAAATACTTCTAATCACATTAATTGGACTATGCTGCACAGAGGCTGTCCAAGTCAACCAATGAAGAAGTCCTTCAGTACAAGCCTAATATTTCACTACAAGGCAATCTTATGTACTGATACAGTGCAGATTATTTTTAACATAAATGAGGGGCCCAGCATCGGAACAGCTTTTACCATTGGAGATGCCATCATCGTCCTTCTTGCTGTCCTCTGCAGTAACCTAAAGGGACAGAGAGGGAGAGAGAGAGGAAAAGAGAGAGAGAGTTAGAGAGGCATGAACAGTGAGTTGCTGATAGAGTAACACTGCCAGAGATACGCCTCCACCCTCTAGTGATTCCATGCCAGCTGTGGTGTTGCGCCATTCTCGCCGTACACCACAGGACACAAGACACGGTCTAATGTGACATGGGTTGCTCCTCTCCTGCTAAAAACACCACCAGAGAATACCAGCTCTAATTTACTTTGACTGTCAGTGACAGATGAGGAGTTATTATGTTGTTTAGCATGTGACTCTCTTAGAGGGGAATTACTCAACAGCTCTGATTTCATGCTTCGTCTGCCCAACACAATAAAAATATATCTAATGAGTCATTATCAAATCCTTTAAATACCCTATTCCTCGGCAAGGCAGGAGATGATGTGGTCTTAAAAAGGGAATCCACTGCTGATTTGATAACAAAGCTAGATTCCAACATTATACAGGAGTGGTACACCTGTATCAACTAGCTGAAATTTGCTCCACGCCCCTCTCCATCTGACGTTTCTTGTTCTTCACCAAATAATGCTCCCTTGAGGAAAAATCCTGGTGAATGTGAAACAGTTTACTCTGCTCTGAATAAGAATTATGGCTTTGTCTCGTGTAACTTCAAAGCAACCCCAGCCAAGACTCTCTAATGAGTCAGAGTCAAAGTGTGTGTGTGTGTGTGTGTGTGTGTGTGTGTGTGTGTGTG
>NC_060159.1:15986702-16011770 GCF_021292245.1 Micropterus dolomieu
CACACACACACACTCTGCCCCCAAGCTCTTCTCAAAGCGAGAAGTCTGATCAGAAAGCTGAGGTGGCGAGGGCCAGTGTCTCTGCTGCTGAGTAATGGTGGTCCGCTAACTCAAACTGCAGGTGTTACTAAGCAACTAAACGAGGGCAGAGAGAAGGCAGGGAGTTGGCTGGTTGTCATAACGGATCATTTCAGTCCCATCTTCTTCAAAGTGTCTTGGCTAAGCGATGGAAGCATGGAGAGAAAGATGGAGGGAGTGGAGGCGAGATATGCAAATACTTCTAATCACATTAATTGGACTATGCTGCACAGAGGCTGTCCAAGTCAACCAATGAAGAAGTCCTTCAGTACAAGCCTAATATTTCACTACAAGGCAATCTTATGTACTGATACAGTGCAGATTATTTTTAACATAAATGAGGGGCCCAGCATCGGAACAGCTTTTACCATTGGAGATGCCATCATCGTCCTTCTTGCTGTCCTCTGCAGTAACCTAAAGGGACAGAGAGGGAGAGAGAGAGGAAAAGAGAGAGAGAGTTAGAGAGGCATGAACAGTGAGTTGCTGATAGAGTAACACTGCCAGAGATACGCCTCCACCCTCTAGTGATTCCATGCCAGCTGTGGTGTTGCGCCATTCTCGCCGTACACCACAGGACACAAGACACGGTCTAATGTGACATGGGTTGCTCCTCTCCTGCTAAAAACACCACCAGAGAATACCAGCTCTAATTTACTTTGACTGTCAGTGACAGATGAGGAGTTATTATGTTGTTTAGCATGTGACTCTCTTAGAGGGGAATTACTCAACAGCTCTGATTTCATGCTTCGTCTGCCCAACACAATAAAAATATATCTAATGAGTCATTATCAAATCCTTTAAATACCCTATTCCTCGGCAAGGCAGGAGATGATGTGGTCTTAAAAAGGGAATCCACTGCTGATTTGATAACAAAGCTAGATTCCAACATTATACAGGAGTGGTACACCTGTATCAACTAGCTGAAATTTGCTCCACGCCCCTCTCCATCTGACGTTTCTTGTTCTTCACCAAATAATGCTCCCTTGAGGAAAAATCCTGGTGAATGTGAAACAGTTTACTCTGCTCTGAATAAGAATTATGGCTTTGTCTCGTGTAACTTCAAAGCAACCCCAGCCAAGACTCTCTAATGAGTCAGAGTCAAAGTGTGTGTGTGTGTGTGTGTGTGTGTGTGTGTGTGTGTGTGAGTCACCACTTATTTGAGTAAGTACCCAGAGACCCAGACAGATGGAAAGAGGCATTGTGATTGGGAGGCACACTTGATCTCCTCTCCACCTCTACAGCAACACTTTCAGAGCAACAAAGACATGAAAATGGGTGTGTGTGCGTGTGTGTGTGTGTTTTCACAAGAGTGCATATAACTTTGAGTCAAGATCTAAGGCAGGGTATGTCTTGTCCACTCACAGCATGCCATTTTATTAGATCGCTTACCTGTGTATAGTAAGAGGACATAGAGACTGACAGATCTTACACACAAGACTCCTGGGATCTTAAGCTGCTGCTTTCGGGGGGAGACAGCTATATTTTTTTCAAATCACAGTCATGGGTTGATGGATGGGAGAGGGTGCATTTCTTTCTTTCCCACACTTCATGGGGCTTTTTTTCCACAGCCAGAGTTGAGTCGTTGTTCTCCAAGAGACTCTCTTCAGATTTCACATTTCCCCCTGAAGTGTAACCCATTTTATACATGAAAAGTTAAAGATCTCTTTGTGGCTATTCCCGGCTCACAGGCACAAGGAAATCCATAGGAGCCCAGACTGGACTTTGGGAAGTGTAGTTCTCTGGCACAAGGAAACTGAAACCATGCAGGGGCTTTGGTGATTTAGTGATTAAACACATTCCAAGCATATTACAGGTTAAAACAGCACAGTTACGACACCAGGATCTAATTCTTTAACCCACGCTAATATTGAGTGAGTAGACCATTGAGGGTATTAGGGACATCATGTGACACCACCTTCTTCTATTCTAGGAGCTAGGTACAGAGGTTGATACTGTTGGCCAGGGTTGACGTTCTTGCAAAGAGCAGGAACACACACGCTAAGTAAAAATGTGGCACACATATGACAAATACACAAAACCAATCCATACGGGTGCATGTGCGCACACACATCAAACGACACATCAAATTAGAGCGTCCATACTGCCCTAGCCTAACCGCTCTATAACTGGTCACAGTTACACAAGAGGGCGATTAATATGAACTCTATTTTTTCTCTGTATGCTAGGAGTGAAGTGTAATAATGATCCCCCCAGGAGACGCAGACACTGATGGCTCACCATCTAATTGCACTGCTTTTTTCATCAGCACAGTACACGACCTCTCCCTGTATGAAAACCCACACGCTCCGTTCACTACCATCACACACCACTTCTGTTTTCCCATCTCCCTCTGCATCGCTTTCATCTCTCCCTGTCCAACTGTCACATATTTTTCATTTTTCACTTGTCCCCCCCTTTATACCTCTCTATCTTTGCTTCTATCCTCGTCTCTGTGTCTGTCTGTGTCTCTCGGCTGCTGCTGCTCTGACCCCCCCCAACCGCCAACCTCCAATCTCCTTTCCCTCACTGGTTCTCTCTTTAGTGCCCCTGGTCAGTAGTGGCCTGGCTGGGAGACAACAGAAGTGACTTTGAGACTGGGGGATGGCAGCCTTGTTGTCACTGACACACCGAGATACTGTTGAGCCTTCAACTGCATACTTACAGGGCAGACAGAGGGGTGAGAGAGGAAAAAATGGAGCGAGGAAATAACAAGAAGAGGCAACAAAATTTTGTGTACAGCTGCTACTGTCTTAGTTTTTCGACATGTAGCATAACCCTGTGCTTCACTGATCCTCATTGCTATTTTAATAAGTGACTAGGGGTAACCACAATTAATTTAGGTTCTATATTCAACAACAACATGACAGTAATTCCATGTACCTCTATTTTGTCTGTTGTGCTGTTCGGTGAGTTAGTGGTGCGTTCAGCTCCATCGGGCTCAAGGCCTTCTCGACATTCAGCCTCCTCTCTCTCAACAATGGACACCAGAGGGGATCCATAGGAACGCTTCCTCTCGGTGCTCTGCTTGGCCTCTCTGACACACAAAGACACGTTGATGCCACATATTATATGGACATACAGCACAAGCTTCCATATCGTAATCATAACACACAGGCAATCTCATCTCATGGTAACAGATTTAGAAGCAATACACCATATCATCTACAAATGAGTCACACATGTCACATTATTGACTGTAACATTGCTTTGATCTGTGATTTTATTTGCTTAAGTTGGCAACCATTCCCTTCAGTGTAAAAGTCAAGTTAGAACAAAAATGCCCATATAGTTTCAATGTTTCAATTGCTATTTGTCTGTCATTGTGCAGGGGGAAAGATGAGACAAGACTGAGATACAGCAAGATGATGTGAGAAAGAGTGATGTGATCATGAAAATGTACTTTTTTGATCCCTAGATGGAAGCTTCCTCCACATTGAGGTCAGAGCTCAAAGTAGAACATTGAAATACTCCAGAACAACACAGTTCAGTGGGCAAAAGAGCAGGACAACAGAAAAGACCCATCTCGTTTAATTTCTCAGTTTTAGATCATTTCAGTGTACGTACAGCTCAGGGGTTGGGCCAACGCCGCTCTTGACATGGTAGGAGAGAAATGGGCTGGCAACTTCAATGAACTTCTCTGGTTTTGACAAAGGAAGCTCTGTGAAAAGAGAAGAGTAAAAAATCTCACACATCATGCCAGCAATGCTTTTTTACTTCTGACTCCTTTTTACTGCATTTTCTGTTTCACAGCTGAGATCAGCTGATGTCAGCTATGCCCAAGCCAGCGGCTATTTTTATTACAGAAATATTGTAGCAATCCTCCTCTTTTTCTTCATTTCAGCAAGCAGTACTGTATGCCCCCTGTACTGTAGGTTCTAAACCCCCTGCATTAGCACTCGCTTTCCTTTCTAGTCATATTTATTCATGAAATTCACCTACACACTATCATATAATTTGTGCTTTTCTATTTGTTTGATATCCTCCCCTGCATCCTCCTCCTGGTTTCCCCTTTACCACCTTTTTTTCCAAACTTAATTTTAACATTTTTGTATTTTTTTTTAATTTCCTGCCTCCTTCTCTGTCTCTCACGCACTCTGCGGTTCATCGGTGACCACGCTCTCCTTGCGCTGGCGGATGAGTTTCCATCTGGGCACAGGTGGAGGTTTGGGTGGTGGCTCCAGCTGGCATGCCCGGGTTCTGGTCAACAGGACAATGTGGCTGTGCAGCAAGGAGAGACCGTACTGACGAAGAAACTCTGAGGAGTTTGCCTGCATTCCCGCATATAGACAACATATAAAATAATAAATACACATGCAGTACTCACTCATGAACATTAAAAATGCAGGTCAAAACGCATTCCCTCATACGGTGAATTATTGTCACCTGTAACCAACTCTAAAGCTGAATCAAGATTGGCATTCTGTCCCAGGATCAGTGTGTGGAGGTGACATAACATCTCTAACAGAGGAAAATCCTTGAAACTGTCCACCAATTAGCCATACCATGGGTGTAAATAATAAAACAAGCAAAGCCTGTTGAGGCAAAGCATCCAAATAGAACACACCAAGCCCCCAGGTCACAGGCACTGTTATGTTTGATCTCTACCACCCACTGTTCTATGGGGCTTCAATACATTTTCCCATTACTGTGCTATTTAACAAGTGATTGAGACAGTATATATTTCTTAAAAGTATTGAAAAACAATATGTTTTCACATTTAGCGTAAAATCCTTATTATGAGTGAATTAATTGAATAAAATTTGACCATTTAAAAATGATTCTGTCTTTATGTTTTTTTGGATCCACATGGGTCAACACAAAAAATAGCAAGAATTTCTCCGTGAAGGTTGGACCTTAAATGTACCCTTTGTATAATAAATAAATAAAATACAACTTCTAACATTTGAGTTGAAACACTCATGCAGACATTTGCAGATTGCATCCAGATTAGGTTGCATGTATACTTTTTAAATCTGCATTCAAGATCTGACTACAATCTACAGCAGCTGAAATCTAATTTCCTTGGATGCAAATGTGTCTTGTAGCGGTGTGACTGAAGTAGAAAACTTGCACTGAATGAGCAAGTGTATGCATAAGGAGGAGGAGTGGACATACCATTTGTCCAAACCCAAAGGAATTGTTATGTGGCTGTAAAGGGGAGCAGCTGGCACACACCACTAACTCGGGGGTACCTGAGAAAAACACACAAAGAAGACTAACATAAGGTCAAACCAATAGTCATCCGCAAACTCGCACAAACACACATAAGCACATGCACTCAACATGGACAAAAAATAGATATACTCCCACTGTATGTATGTTTCTGAGAGACTGATATTACTGAGTGACTCTGATTAAACATATTGATATAGTGAAACATAGTGCCACGTGACAATTGAAAAATAAAGGACTATACAAATTTACATAAAGTGAAAGCACTATTGGCCTCCACAAGTATAACTATGAGACCATGAAAGTATCTAGGTTATCTATGGATGGCCCTGCCCCTATGGTGCATTTTAGAGTATATTGTATAGGGAACATGTGAGCCAAGAGACATGGAAAATCAATTTGAAGGACCATGATGAAGAGAGATGTGAGCACTGCCAGAGTAATATAAAGGCAAGGCTACACATTAAGAATTGAACAGAGATGTGGTTCTCTTACTGCATAGTGATTTATGCATTTATATGGAATATGAAAGTGAACACCAAACAGTGAGAGAAAAAGAATGTGTAGGGTTTTTTGTGTGTGTTTGCACCATGTGATGCACTTCCCTAAAGCATACACGTTTTGTGAATTAATACCAATTTGTCCGCGCGTGTCATTACAGTATGTTAATAATCCATCAGTTTAATTATTGTGAACAAGTGGGATTGTAGGAGAGACCAAGGGACGTATTACTGTCAGGAAGAGCAGGTGGGTAAGCAGGAGAGCATCAGAGAAGACACTGAATTCACACAGTGGCCCAATCATCACAAAATGTCATGATGTTGTTGAACGTGTAAATATTTTGAAGACAATTTAAATTATAATACAAGAAGAAAACATTGTCTCACCTTTTTGTCACTTTACACTCTTTAGAATTAACCGGGTTTGTAGAGATACATTTTGCACAATGCAAGTATGATTAACATGCTGAGGATGATCGCAGCTTTTTGCCATTTTTTATTAAGAATTACAAATAAATGAATTGCACAACCTTCATAAAGTCTTTACGGTATTTCTCTACCTCAATGACCTAAAACAACTCTAAGCCACACACTCTTTTCTGAGGACATGTTTCGATCCCCACACTTTACTTGGTGGGCTCTTCTGCCCTGCAGGAACACCAAATAATTCACCCTGTCACTGCTTCCTCTGCTGGGTTATTTATAGCCCATCGTACATGAATTAACCCTCCCTGCGCTCTATAATACATGAGCACGTGAAAACAGGAAGTGATGCTTGAAACAACAGGAAAGAGGCAGCTGGGCACAGGCTGACTGACGAAATGTAGGCATTTTGAAGTATAGCAGGATAGTGACCTTGGAGTTTTCCACAGTCATAAAGTAAATCATCAAGCAATACTATGAATGTTGCAAAGGTATAAGGGTTATTACTGCTATACACTGAATATTCATTGTCATGCTCCACACTACTTGAATATGGATGCAGAGGGAGAAAAATAGAGATTTACACACCTATGTACAAATAGTAGTGCTGCACATGTACACAAACATACAACACATATATATCATTTTACAAACAACCCGCACATAAATGATCACAACCTAATGCATGATTGATTGAATTGACTCACTTAATTTAATATGCAAGCTCAGTGTATAATTGAGATGTATCTTTGAGAGTATGCATGTGGCCATAATTTTGTGCCTTTCTGTGTCTGCGTGTGTGGGTGTGTGTGTGTATGTGTCTGACTGTGGCATAATTCAGACCTTTGCTTTTCTCTGGTTCTGGCAGCTGACTCTTGTGGTCAATAAAGCTGGAATCTCTCCCTGCAGCTGGATCTGCAGTCTGAGGCTTCGTCTCCAGCAAACTCTCATCTGGGAGTGTAAATATGGGAATTGTGTCTTGTAAGAAATCCCAGGTTTTTCTCAGGTGTACCGACCTGAGAGGAGGTTAAATAAATTATTATTGGTTACAGGCTGCAGGGGATGAGATCAAAATAATATTTTTTTTTTTTTTAGCCAGTTTTGACTGGAATTTGTTTGCTTGTGAATTTTTATTTGTACAAAACAAAATTATAACCTTTGAGCAAGCAAACAAGCACTGATATTAGGCCCTCTTGCCTGTTGAGCTTATAACACTTATGACGCCATTACTGCCCTGATATTAGATGAAGTCTACTGCTTCTGCACTATGTCTTAGAGCTAAGTCTGCTGCTGTTTCTGTTGCTCTACTGTCCCTCTATTTACAATACAATGAGGCTGCAGTTCTTACATCAGCATTTCTCTCTCACTTGAAAATAAAGTACATAATACTATCTTCTCTCTGCGTCAACACAGCCTTTAGAAGATCTTTTTGAACTGAAGGCAAGGCAACTTTATTTGTATAGCACACTTCATACACAAAGCCAATTCAAAGCGCTTTACATTATGCATTAAAACATTTTTTTAAAACTGCATAAAAACATTGAAATGCAAATTAAAGTAACAAAGACCTTTTTAAAGGAAAATGAACCTCCCTGACTCGTCTGAACATATTGAAGAAAGCAGTGAGGAATGAAGCTGGAGCAGGTTCCTAGCCTCCTTACCATGCCAGATTTATGGGTCATCTCAGTACAGCATGGTGCGAAGCAGGTTAGTATACCAGAATCAGTGAGCATCTTTTTTAAGTGTGATTAGTGAGTGAAAGACATGGAGTCACGTTAATTTATTTGAAGGACAACACTTTGTTGTTCGTTTAAAAATGCAACTTTTCTTGTCATTCCAATGTAAGGAGAACATGTAAAAATCTGACATATCATATTCCCACTGCGGTTTGTGTATGTACTTCTCCTTTTTAAGTAGGTCAACCTAAAAATAAATACTGTAGTTCCTCCAACATGTTAGCTCTCCGATTGTGGAAGATAGTGACGGTTGCTGATAATGATGCACCTGAGCATTATACTGTATGTACGGATAAAAAAATACATACAACTTTGTTTACAGTTTCCTGGATTATAACAATGGCTCATCGGTGCTGATTGTCAGCCACAATAAAACCTAAAATCCTAATCTGTAGGCTGTATGCAGAAAACCAAAATATCGGTAGAGTGTATAGTGTGTTGGTATGGGTGTGTGTGTACATGCATGTAGGTCTGCAATCTCATGTGTCACAAATTGAAACAACACAAACCCAAACACAATCATGCTTAGTGCCTGTATATGTTGAGAGATTCCACAGGCGACCTACCAACAGCAGCTCACCTGCTGAGCTATAAAGAAAAACACTATCACTGACAAGCTGAGATTCTCCACTCCACAAGGCCTCTCCTCCTCCTTTATAAGATCTTCTTGTTTCCGTTTTAAAACTCAAACCATTTCTCCCAAAATGTGTCTTGTAGATAGATTAAATTACTTTGCTACAGTATATTTGTATAAAATAGTATACTTTAGATCAGATTAGATTAGATTCAACGTTATTGTCATTATGCAGATTACAGGTACAGAGCTGTATGTGTTGTTTTATTTTATTTTATTCTATATATTTTATATATATATATATATATATTTATATATATTTATATATATTTTATATATATATATATATTTTATACATCCTTGTGTTTTAGAATGATAAACAATCTACCTTGTACCTTGTGTGCATTTAGTGCCATAGCCGTTATTGTAATAAACTGCCAGAGATTAGTCTGAGAAGAAAAATAAAAGCAAAGAGAAGAGTGGGCATGTCAACCCTACTAACAAAGACACAATTAAGGGGGACACCTACATGTATGTATAATACTGAGAACAAAAGATGCAGAAGACAGAGGTATATGAGTGGAGTTGACCAATGAGGACCTTACTTTATAGGACTGGTTTCTGGGATCCAGCCGGTGAGGGCATGGATAAAGGTGAACTCCCCCATCTTCCCGAAAGCCTCTGACACTGATCTGAGAAACAAACACCAAAAAACTGTATAAAAAAATGTGCAACAAGCTAAAGACTTAATTCAAACCTCATATAGTGGCACTGGCACTATTTTCACATGGATCTTGTGAGGTTATGGTTTCAGTATGTGAAAAACCCCACAATATGCTTGCCGTTCAAGTGACTCAACTCACCTTCAAAAAAATGGACTTCCTCGCTCTCTTGTTTTCTGTCTTTACTTTAACATCATGTTTAGGAATGACAACAGTGAGAGAACAAAGGTAACTGACCTACAGAAACTATTTGTGATGAAAATTTGTACTGAAGAATCACAAATACCAAAACAATGGGATGTTCAAATTGACTTTTGTAATGGTGCCTTAAATGGTCATTTTATTACCAATTTACCAAACAGCAACAAGCTTATATAATGTATGTCTACACGTCAGCCAAACAGTTGTAGTAGTGCTGTCTTAACCAGCCTGGACTTTTTCTCTGTGTGACTGAATGTTAACAGACTCAGCTTATCTTCTACAATTTGAAATTTGCCTGAAGTGTATTGCAACTACTAGTCTCTAGAACGGAAGAGTGTGTGAGAGAGTCTTTATGTATCCTTCACACACAAGTTCACTTGAAACAGATTGCTGCAGCAACTCTAATTGGTCCTCTTGGGATGTTGTGGCCAGCATGTCCAGTCCACAGTCATGACGTCCAAGGAAGTGAAATCAGTACAACTTGATCAATAATGCCACAGTCCATAACTACTACAAAAACACTACTCAGCACCAAAGTGAAGGTGTCCTCAGATTCAGCTTTGAATTAAAATAACGACTAAGGCATTTCTGAGGCGCTGCAGCAGAGACCTGGGCAAAGTTTGGTACTAGTTTAGTACGAAGAACTTTCACTATGGCTCATAAATAATTCACTGGGAGAGAGGCTCCTTTGTTTCCTGTCTTGGATGAAACATTTATGTCTCAAACTTCTGTGGACACTGGAACAGCCACTTTTACACACGCCATATTGCCCCATCACAGACAGGCACACTGCCTGTCTGTCACCAAATTCAACACAGCACAAGGCAGAGATTAGGTCAGGTGAAGGTGAAGGTTCTAGTTCTTGTGCATGTGCGTGAGCTTTAAATTGTTTAGTTCACTTCTTTAGGTACAACATGTGCGTACGTGTCAGCTAGGAAATGTACTGTGAATAAAATGAATCATTTGTTTGTATTAATCGAATTTCATTTAAAACTGGGCAATAGTACCACCCTGTACACTGCTTTATGTAAGCAGGGATAGCACAGAGTGTTAGTATACAGGGTAAGCATGCACAGTGTGTGGTCTTATTAGAGTCAGGTTGCTTAGTGGGACATAAAATTGAGTTTGTTCTTTAGACCTCTTACTTTCAGACTAAACTATTTCCCAACTCCTTGGGGTAGTATTGAGGTGCTTACAGTTTGTGTTGGAATGTACATTAACTCACTTTGTGTTGGCCACTTTAATAAGAGCTTTAGCCAACAACATTGGCCACAGCTCTGACTGACAGGTGGAGGCGGGGAGAAGCAGGTTGTTTTCTTCATCAAATGGCATGGAATCATCTACTGTTACCTTTCTCCAACAACCCTAAAAGCAAGGAAGGAAGACATAGTGAGTGAAGATATGGTATGGTATCAATGCACCTCAAATAGTAGTTCTAAGAAATTAGACTGTATATTAGATGTGCAATTTTATTATGACTATAGCAAGATATATGGGACATTATGGGAAATAGAAGATTGATACCACTCTCGTGTCTGTACACTAAATACAGTTTGTAGCTACAGCCAGCAGCTGACTAACTTAACTGAGCATACGCAATGGAAACAGGGAGAAACAGCTTGCCTGGCACTGTCTGAAGGTATTTTCCAACAACCAGCATCTTTAAAACTCCCAATTAACATGTTAAGTCTGTATTGTTAAATTATTAAACAAATCAAAGTGTAAGAATGACAAATTTGCAGGGGTTTATCTGCCAGACCATTTTATGGTCAGGACAAGAAACTTCCTGGAGTCTCGACTGGTTGCCCGACAAAAAAGCTTTAAACTCTCTTCAAGAAAGCAAATAAGGGAAAAAATCTTTAATGTAAAGTAAATTAATTATTTTAAGTTACTTTTGATTTGCATCCCTTCCTTAAGTAAATACAATGTAATGAATTATTGAAAGATGAAGCCATATATAACTGATTGATTGCTTATTAACCGCTTAAGTTTCATCCATCCTCTTTGTTATTATCTCACTGATGCATCATCTGGTCAGCTACCAGCCATCCAATAACATCCATTAACATTCATACAAGTGTACTAGGCAGCTTTCATGACCTTACAATTCAAACTTTTATTTTGGATTTACCTTCGTGGCAACACTGTTTGCTGAGGCAGTTCCCTCCACCACCCCAAACCCCTCCCTATGTGCTAAGCTTTTGGTATTGTTGACTCTATTAGACTCTAATGTGCATGTATGTTAACAGGCTTCACTGAATCTCTACTAGTGTTTGTTCTACCAACTTCTTCTGTGAATAATATTATAACCATTTGCAACAAACACTGAATTTCTGGCTGAAATACCTGTTAGAGGAAGGTTGTCTGAACTCTCAATTCCTATTCCACCCCTCAGATCTAGTGACCAATCACTGCTCTACATTCCACACGCCCAGTTAAAAACCAAAAGTGGCCCAGCATTTTCACTAGCTGGCCCTAAATCGTGGAATAGTTTGCCACTAACAAATTAGATCTTACTCCTCCACAAATACATTTAAGACCACTCTCTTTTCTTTAGCCTCTTAATTGTCATCATTAAGACATACCTGGCCACACTCTGGTTTATCTTTGTTCGCATTTTATTTGTTGTTTGTGCAATGCTGTTTGTGTTTGTGAGATTTTATGCTTTTATCAATTGACTTATATCCTCTTATTTATGTCTATGTTTTTATTTGTTCAATTCTTTTATATTCTTTTTATTTATACTTGATCATTCAAGTATTCTGTAAAGCACTTTGGTCAACATTTGTTGTTTTTGAATGAATACATTTCATTCAAAGAGGAGCTTATGTTATTGGCCATGACTAATACCAGCTCCTAATACACCTACTGCTAAATTTAAAATATTAAACTTCTCCTCCATGTTCCAAGTGTTCTGCAGGTGTGATTCAGAATATGACAGTAAGAACCAAAAGTGGATTTTTTTCCTAAACACCCAATGTGTAACTCATCACCTCAGATTCTCTGTATGGGCTTCATATTCCAACACCTCTCCTAGCATTAACTACCTTATGCTCGCATCTTAGCATCCTGTTTGGTGTCAGAGCTTGTTACATGCTGTCTGTGGTGTGGTCTGTCTACTGGCCGTCTGGGGGAGTTTCACACTGCTTGTAAGAAAAAAGCAGCACAAGCTGGTGATAATCTGACTGACTGTTCGCAGCTGTGCCTTTCTTTATCTATCAGAGCAGTGTGCACAAGCAATGCAAGTCAATATAGAGTGCAGGCGAGCACACTCCCTTTCTTGCCTGTTCTTCACTCCCTTGTCAAACCATCATCCCGAGGAGGAGCCCGATGTGTTCACAGATGGGGTAAAATACAGTGCGAAAGGACAAGTTAGCGGAGAGGGGAAGAAAAGGAGGAAAGGAGAGACAGAGTTTTAGGGTAAAATGAAACAAGGCAAGAAAATGGGAATGGGATGGATATTCACAGCGGTGTGAAGGAAAAAACATTTGGAAGAAGATTGGTGTGGAACAATAAACAATCATATGAGCAGGGTAAAAAATGAGTCAACTAAGAGCAAAAATAGGCAAAGAAACCAGAAGGGGGGCTGGGTGCCTAATGCCATCTCAACAACCATCTGTTAGCGTGCTATGGTTGGCACGGGGACTGCTGCCTACAACCGTGTCATGCTTACTTGTCAAGGCAGTCACAGTGTTACAGAGCACCATCGCGTTTCGCTTTGTGTTCTTCACTTTCTCGCTTCTTCTAGTTCTGCTAGAAGAAGTTCCCTTTCTGAAATGACACACATATACTGAAACTCTCAGGCCAGAAACTTCAAGCTGTATCCCAATGCAAAGACGACCTTTATTTAGAGCCAAAACTCTGTATAATCCTTACACTTGTAGTGCATAAAGCCCTCCTTCCCAGGGTTGTGCCTACACTCATGGTCTTACTAGGTAAAAATATATAACTTGAGCCTTGTTCTCTGAGAAGCAGCTGACTCCTGTTAAGCCTTATCTATTCATCAGGCAAAGTATGAAGCCCAGCCATTTTTGCACAGCAGTGAGACAGATTGATTTGAGCTCTGAGTGGATACGGCTTTCTCATTCCTTCCCCCATCCAACCCTCAGTCCATCCCCATTCCCCTCTCATCTTCTGCCTCCTATAGGGTCTGCTGAACAATACAATGCAATTGTATGTCATCCATTGCCCTAAGTGTTTCTCTAAAAAATGTGTGATGAACAAAGAGGCATTGTGAAATACGGACTTCTGCAGTGAAACAAAACTTTAGTAGTGTGTATGTGTGTGCGCCATCCTCACCATCCAGTAGATTCTGACCACGTATTTCCCATAGCTGTTGTAGAGTGGCACATGACCTTTCACCACCTTACACAAAGAGTAGACATGCTCCCAAGGTCTCCAAACATCTTGTTCTGTAGATGTGCAGTTATGCGCCCTCCAAACAATATAAATCTCACTTATCATCCACCTCATCAGCTTGACCAAAGATGGAGGAGAGAAGGGAGAGAAAAGTAATCACAAGTGTAACAATTACCCACCAATCAACTGAATCATAAATTATCTGATTGATCATTCGCTAAATCAATAGGGCACTAGGGCATAATTCATTTCTGTCAATCCCGCTGTCTAATATCTGGGTGGACAGTCGGTGCAATGTTTAATAGAAAAGTAGAAAACAACAGTTGAAAACTAACCTCACTGCAAATCAGATGATCATTGGGGGAGATTAGGTCAAAGGTCATTTGATTTTCAACAACGGTGAGACCCTAAAAATAAAGCACATTATTGTTTTCATTGTAGGCACAGATGGGTCGATTTGTCTGAGAATGTTAGCACCTTCACACCCAGATGACTGACAGATGAATGTTCTGCACTCACGTGGTTATACAGTGTGTTGTTGATCAGAATGATTCACTACAATAACACAGTGATCAACAAGATGGAGACTATTGTCAAGTGGACAAGAATATGTGACCTACTTAATGCTTCTTTACTCATCCCAGGGCCTAAACTGGTCTAACCTCGCCATGATACTCCCAACACTGCGTCTGCGATGAATATTTCACTACCAAATTAATAGACTATAATGTTACTAATTAAATTTCAATTAATGGGCCAGGTGATAGTGAGAGAGATCAGCTGTGGGTCAAGGGAGATCGTGTTTTCTCCGAATCGTCACAGAAACTCTGCTTTGGAAATACAGACTGGTATAGCCCAATGAAGAGAGCTTCACAGTAAAGCTATTGCCTGCATCTGCACGGCTGACTGCTTTTGTGATTAGCCCGTGTTCCTCTTGTATGAAATTAATGAAACGCTTTTGACATCTTGAGTGAAAAGGCAGCTTGCGACCTGGCAAGAACTCATTCAAATGGCAGGAAGCTTCCAGTAACTGCTCAATACTGCACTGAGAGAGAGGGGTAACACAAAAGTGGAGTGATTAAAACTTCATTGGAGGTGACTAGAGAGCAGATTTCCTTAACTACATTTCACACTGTGTGGCAAAGAAATATACTTAATACATGTTAATACATGTAATGGCTGCAACCAACGGTTACTTAATAAACCGGTCACTTTTTGATTAGGAGATTGATGGTTTAGTCTATGCGAGTCCGTGTACTTTTTTATTCTACAAAATGTTAAATAAAGACAAATGACTACCAAAGTCTAAAGAAAGCAAATATTGTCTTCCATCCATCCATCCATCCATCCATCCATCCATCATCAACCGTTTATCCTGCGTACAGGGTCACGGGGGGGCTGGAGCCAATCCCAGCTGACATCGGGCGCAAGGCGGGGTACACCCTGGACAGGTCGCCAGTCCATCACAGGGCCACACATAGACGAACAACCACTCACGCTCACACTCACACCTAAGGACAATTTAGGGTAACCAATCAACCTAGCCTGCATGTCTTTGGATGGTGTGAGGAAGCCGGAGCACCCGGAGAGAACCCACGCTGACACGGGGAGAACATGCAAACTCCACACAGAACCGGGGTGCAACCGGGGTTTGAACCCACCAAATATTGTCTTGGGATTGGTTAATTCTTTTTGACCAACGATCCAAAAACCCACATGTATTCAATCTACAATGATGAGAGGAAGCGGAAGAGCTGTTCTTGAAAAATTAAATGTGTACTTTTACATGAAAAATTACTTTATTAATACAAAAGAAAATTTCTATATTACCTACATTTTCTATCCAACAGCCCAGGTCTAAACCACTTTTCTCATTATACAGTGCCATGGACCAACTGTCATCATTTTCAAGCTGGGACTGGTAGATGTTTGCCATTTACTATCCCATTTGAAATTATATCATTAATATAGAAGCTTAAAGGTTACCTTGTTGACAATAAACTCTGTGGGACGCTTCCAAGAGTGCACTTTCAAAGATGGAGGTAGGGAAATCGTTCCCTCGGGATCTTCAAAAAATGGCTGCAGACGAAAGCAAACAAAGTGGATGCGAAATACAAGCACACAATGAACCAAGAATCTGCATGTAAAAATGAATCAGTTGTCAAGGATTTGAAGCAAATTATACAGTTTAACCTATACCGGTAAAATGTATGATGATGGCAAATGAATGAATAATCTATTAAGAGTTTAAAACATTTTATTCTCCAGATTTACAGGATTGTAACCCTTTGTCTTTCCATCTTCAGCTCCTTTACTTGAGTCCCATTTCTCCTTGCTGACTTCTGCATCATTCCACTCGGGCCAAATGGGGAATCTGCATCTCCACACGCCTCCTAGGCTCTCAGAGGAAGTGACTGCTAGGGATGCTGCTCTGAAATGATGACACACAGCTATTCATTTCATTTGTTCTTGGCTTCCCTTTTGTCAATATTTAGCAGCAATATTAGCCAGCTCAGTACCAGAGACTCAGTCTAGAGTAAACCCACCAAATCTGTTTGCTCTCTCTCATAGTGAGCTCAAAATGGTCTGATTTTGTTATGACGATCACAGACTGGGAGATTTACACATACACACACACGTGATGTATATCTCTTCTCAAGTGGCTCACGTTAACGTTAACGTTACTAGGTTTTTAACTTACAGCAACAGATAACGTTAGATAAGTTAGTCAGAGAGATAACTAAAGATAGTGTGCATTGTTGTATTAATGTTACATGTGACACAATAAAACAAGCCACATTTATATGTTGTGTAAGGTTATGTTATGATTAACAAACTCCCTGACTTCTTGTATATTTTGATTTTACGCAGCTAACGCCAACGTTAATGCGAACTAACTTACACAGATCACCTAACTAACGATAACGTTCATTGCCAACATGAACCAAACTCACTCAGTCTGTCGGTCTGACAAAGACACTTTACTGGAGGAGGAATCCTTTTTCTTTGGTTGTGACTTGGACATTGCAACTGACCAAGGACCGAGCAAATCAAGGAGCCTGCCGGGGAGCTGCGTTTGTTTGCTTATCTCACTGCTCTTGAAAGTTTAGGCGTTACTAAGCAACACAGCTTTAACATGGGCGGGGTCTGGAGCTATTGCATCACATGTTACCACAGCGACGAAAGGACAGATACTTCTCGTCTATTTACATAAAGTTACTTAAGAGATAGGAAACTTAAGGCCAAGCACCACAGTCAAATAGGCGTTTTTCCACAACTTTACTTTTATCACAGTGAAACTTTACAAGCTGAATGACAACTGTTTTTAATTTTTTATATGCAAATGAGACATTTAATTAAATATGCACTGATTGCATATCACACAAATTAATTTTCCAGCACATTAATAAGAGTCAGTTGGATTTTGGTAGTTTTGTGATAATATGCCAAATGACCAGCCATTTACAGAAAGGTTTATCAAAATATTGTGTGTGTGTGTGTGTGTGTGTGGGGGGGGGGGGGGTTATGGATTTATTCAGAATATACCACTCATGTGTGAATGACCTTCCCCCGCTACATACTTACAGGTAAATATCACATGAAATGAGATTGATATAAATAAAAAAAATAAACTCTGTAAGTTTCTTGCTATGAGACCTTACAAACAGTATGTAAATTTATGATGATCTAACCACCTTGAAGGGAGAAGAAAATGATTGGGTACAGGAAACATGTCATTTCGTCTGTAAAAGATAACATGAAAACATCTCTTATAGATATAGACTAGCTAACACTGTTCTCTAGAAAACGAACTTTCAAACGATTTATGATTCAATGTGAAGAGTTTTAACACCAACGGACTCAGTATAAAATAGAAAATTATTATTTTTATATATATTATTCAAAATTGTTTTGTACATTTTATGAAAGTATGGTAATAATAGTTGCAAAATAACTTGAAATCTGAAAATTGACAGATTAAAGCAAAATTTTGGACTGTGGTGTCTCGCCTTAAATGCCATAAATTAAACATCTGGTCTTATTCCGCTATATAAAAACTGACAAAACAAACACCTATTAATAGACAAAATATAGCCTCAAGTTGTGCTGCAGAATTTAATCAATACCTTCCTAAGACCATCTTGATAAAAGTGTAAAGACTGCATTTTCTTGAAGGCCATGGTATTAAATTGCATTGTATTGCCTCAAGTCTGTGATGCATGTGGCTCATAGATTGTAGCGCCACTTACACAGAAACACAGAAATACACTCCAAGATAAAAAGCAATACATCAATATACTGCCATGGTTCCAACTATCTCTGAAATGCTTTAATAACATAATGTGGATTGCAGTATTGGCCTTGAATAAGACCTGCTGTAATGCTTGCACACAACACAATTGGCACACCTCCTCTGCACTCCTGCTCGGGAAACAATTAGGTGTGTGGAAGAGTGTAAGCTGTAGTGTTGAGAGCACAGTGTCTGATGACTATCACAGTTTCATGAGTGGATTCACATGGTTCCGCCTATCCCTCTCTCTCTGTCCCCCACTCACACACAAAGACACAGTCTGAGTTGTACTTTTCACACATACAGCTTTATCCATAGTCCTTCATGCTGAGTTTCGTTGAGAGAAACTTAACACAAGTGTTTTCTCAAACATTTTATACACATATATACATCTTGTAAGGCATTTGCTAGATTATGAATCTAGACTGTTGAGGTTTGTGGGAGTGACATTTTGTGTGAGCCTTATTATGTCCATTGACGTTATCATTTTTTTTAAACCTTTATTTAAGTCCATTGAGATATAATCTCACTTTCAAGGGAGACCTGGCCAAGAAAGGGAGCTAAACAGCATTTAAAAGTTACATGACACATAAATGACAATACAGTACATTAAAACATCTTCCAAGATACCCTTAAAGACTCCAGCCTATAGAAAACATCTACACTCCTCCATCTGCAACCAGGGACTTGAACTCCCTAAGTGGTAGCAGCACCTCAAACAGAAGAATCTTTTGTAAGGAGTTCAATGTTGAGGGTGCACAGAATGAAAAGTCAGTATTTCCTAACTTTGAAACCACCCTGGGGACTTAAAAGTAGTAGCCTGTTAGACTGTGTTTGGTATCGACTGACCGCAAAGTTAAGGCTACAAAGATAACTGGGTAATTTGCACAGAATTGCCTTGTAGATAGAAACACACAAATTTTACTACAATGAGGGTGGACGATTTGGCAAGCGCAATGCTGCATGTTAGGCAGAATCTAGTTTTCCCAGCATAGATGATGCTGCATACATGTACAACAGATGCCCAAAATATCTGCTTTTCATTAGGTCTACTAATATTTAGGATACATTTTTATTTAAGACAAATACACTGCCACTCGATCATTCTTAGGTGCAGTCACACTTATGTCTATTGCAGCAGTTTTGCTGTAGTAATACCAAATTGCTGCAATTTTTGTATCCAAGTCCCAAGAACCTGTAGTGACCTGTATCAGGCAGTATTGCTTGTACAGTATGCTAATAAGAAATGTGTGAGAATAATCCCAGCTCAGCTGTCTTGATCCAAGATGTCTACGTGCAAGTAAAAAAAACCAGAATTTTATAATCTGATTTTGCCAATATGGGTGGGACAATAAACCATAAACTCTAAGCAGGGAAAATAAATGTTTATCCTGTATTTTAGCCAAATGCTGTGCTTCAATTATATGGTGCAGACCTCATTAATTCATTCACATACCTTGTCTATCTGAAGGTTATATGATTGAATGAATTATGAATGATTTGGGTTGAATGATGAGTTGTTGTTTTTGTTGAGCAACACCAACACTGCCCCCCATTGTTATTCCATATACAGTATAAATACATTAGATAAAACACATTTGATCAAAAGGATAGATAAATACATTTGGTCAGTCTAATCACTAGTAGACAGCACAAATTTGTTAAAATGTTTATTCCATGTTGGTCTAGTAGATTTAAAGTATTTCTATGTATAAACGTAATCTTAACTCCATGTATAAAAGAAAATCTTCATATTCCTTCTGAACACTTTAACAGATTACCAACCCTGTGTACAAGACAGTGTAGTCCTCTGTCGGATTCTGTTTTATGACATCTCACCGCTTATATAATGCATGACCCAACAGATTTTAAAAAATATATACTGCAAATCAGATCAACATTTTCATACCAGTGACAATCAAACAAACATTTGTCAGTGTCTCATATAGTACTGTTATTAGAGTTTTTTTCTGGAATGCTGTATTGTCCGTCTGTCCGTAAATGTTTTAGTGAACAACAAAAAGTGTTCCTCGCTAATTAACATGATAAAAAAAATTACGCATTATTTCAGGAACAATATGACTTAAAGACAACAATTCATGACAGTAATATGAGATACGATAACACTTTGATAATGTTCGTTTGCTTACTTTTTACACAGTAGTCTAAAGAACAGCTGGAAACACAAACATGATTGTGCTGTAAAAGATTTTGTTTAAGGGGCATCACCTATGTTAGGTATACACTGAACAATAAAGTGTCTTGTTTCACAGATAAATGCTGAATGACAAGGATGCTGTAAGAGAACAGACAAAAGTGACAAAATTCTCAACTTTCTGCATAGTTTGCACCCCTTCTCAGATGTGGTATAGTTCAGGGCTTCAGAGGCAACAGGGGGAGCAGACAGATTCAAGTGTAGAGGGCTGGTGGTGAAATAGACAATCAGGGAAAAATGCAGTGAGACAAGCACAATAAGAAAAATCCTGTGGTTTAGAGGTGTGGATCAAAGAAGGCAACAGCCAAGTAGAGGCAGTGACAACATCTAGATAAAATTGGGTTTTCTATTCTGGCCTATAGGGAAAGCTGCAGTGAGAAGATTGGACGTGCAGGTCAAATGGGCATCACTGCAGGGAGAAAAAATCCTGGAGCTTTGAAGACCCAAACATTCATATTCCTCAGAGAGACTGCAGAAGAGGGCTGAGAGCCACAGGCTGGATGAACGTGTTGGACACCGCCAAGGGGAAGCGGGCGGCTAATGTGAATGGACTGAGTGTTAGCAGCAGCCTGACTTGATCTCAGCAGCCACAGTCTCCTGGTCCAGTTTGATCCGGTCTCCATTGCTCTCCTCATATGGCAAACCTTTGTCGTTAGCCAAGATATTCTCTACCAGGAAACGCGCTGCCTCATCCACGTTGATGTTGTCCTGGGAAAAGATTAAAGCAGTATGTTAGAGGGGTGATAAGGCATTGATTAAAAAAAATATTTACACCTTAGTGACAATGCAGATACAATTCCTTTTTCCTTGCTTCAGCTTGCCCGTCAATGGTTGCAGCAATCTGCATTTAGAAAGAGGAATCACAGGCCTTTATTGCTTTGGAAGTTCACTAAACCCTTTCATATGATCCAGCCTGTTAAAGCAACAGCTGGCAGACACGGTTTCCACAGAGGCAATCTGAGACCAGCGGAGGAAAGGTAAAAACCACCTTTGTCCTTGTGGCCAAAAGCTGTCATCCCGTGGGATGAAGAGGTAATAAATATTAATGGCCTGTCTCTAAGTTCTAAAGCAGTGGTCGACAATAGGCGGCCTGCGGGCCAGAGCTGGCCCGCCAGCAATAATATCTGGCCCCAGATTACTTTGATAGCGGCAAAAAAACATTATAGTGGCTAGTGCTGAAACGATGATCTAAGTCATGACAGCAAAAGATACTGACATAATCACTTCCTCTTAAGTGATTTTGCCAACAAAATAAAAGTGCAAGAACATCTTTGCAGCAGTACTTTATGTCGTGTTTAATTGAGTTTTTACTTTGAAAAGTTCTGAAGGAAATTCAAAAGAGTATCTGGCTTGCTTGACACACCTCTGACAAAGCCCCAAAAATGAGAGATCAGATTCCCCTGAATGAGAAACGCAGGAATTTCCTCTGCTTGGAGATACTGGGGAAATGAAAATAAGTGTCCATAGGTTGATGTGGACCAATCGCGGGGGGGAACACACTCCTGCACATGCTTAATGTGAACATGTAAAAAGATCTCTTCATAATCAATTTGTTGAAAAGGGAGAAAAATAACACTAGCAATAAATGGAGATTGAACACACAACCCTTCGAACAGGAGTCCTGTGCACTACTGACTGAGCTTAAAAGGTACGCAGTAAATGGTGGAATATAAATGATAAATTGACTATGTTCTGGCCCGCCATTTTCCGACCCCTGCTCTCCAGTAACAGAGAAATTAACAAAGACGTAATAGCAAACATGGTATGGTTTTTTTTTTTTAATTGAGATATATTTGAAACTTGCTAGCATTAAGAGAAGTCACAAATTACATTACTCTAAAAATCTAAATTGCTCATAATTTTAGAAAATACTAACTAATAAAAAATGTTTACCAAAATGCACTGTTTGAATCTGGGTTTTATTATTAATTGGAAGTGGATGTGAATACATGATTAGGAGTACTGTCTACATCACTTTTAAACTTTTCAGGATTTTTCAATGAGTAGAGGGCACGCACCAATCAGAACAAGAAAAAAAAAATTCTAATTAGAGATAAGTCGTTGACTACATGATAGCTAAGGCTGATTAGGACCAGGGAAAAAATAAAAGCCCCTCAATATTTGACCTGCCTAAGTCCCACACATTGCAAAACTGTGACATAAACAATGCCCATCTCATCGCGATTGTGTCTTATTCTCTCGTACCACCTTTTGGAAAGGATAAAGTTAGAGAAACAACAATTCATTGCACTCACAGGAAGGAAATGGTTGGAAAGGCTTTGCACACATCACACAAACCCTTCACATGACACAGCACGTGACACCGCTGCAGGGCCTGAGGTTATCTGGAATGAGTTAGGAAAGTTTACTCCGCCTGCCAAAAGTCATAAAAGCATTCCTCCACATGGAAGTATAATAGGTGGTTGAAATGTATCGTGTGTTTGCAAGCATCTATTGGCTTATTAACTTGTAAACGTATCTTACTAAAGAAAAGAAGTTGAGGGGAACACAGGAGGGGGCTTTCCCTGGAGTCTTGTACTTTTCCTTAAGTAAGATCTACATGTAGGACTTTTACTTGTAATGGAGAATTGTCATAATGTGGTACTGCTACTTTTACTTTAGTAAATGATCTAAATACTACTTCCATCACAGCAAAATAAACAGTCAAATATTTTAGCCCTTACGTGTATGAACTTAACTGAAAATGAGTTTATGCGATGTGATGATTCACTACATTCTACTCACAAGGACAGAGGAAGAAAAGTGCAGTGTAGACACACAAACAGAGTAACACCAAACCTGTGACGTAGTGATCACAGGGAAGTTGAGGAGAAACACTACATTTTCTTTCAGAGCCCTATCTCTCTAACCCTTATGTCTTATCTAGGCTGCAGCATCAGTCAATGTCATGTGTTACCATATCAAATCTGGTTTCACTGGTTGCAAAGACAAAAGTCCGTAGATGTTGCGCGTGAATTTTTCATAGATTTCCAACCACATCATTTGTCAAAGTTTCAAAGAAGATTAAGACATATTCGAGATCTCATTCTAGTCTCAACTTTATTCTTATCCCCTAATTATGTACAATCTGCCATGCTTAACACTGAATTTTGGATCAAAAATGTTAATGTGTTAGTGTTTAACAAAAGCAGTTACTACATTTAACTATTTCCCAATCGCCACATTGTAACCAGTGTGATTGCACCAGCGTCCCTCGCAGGATATCATCTGAGGATTTCCTGTCTGCCATAAGAAGTGAAGAAGCCATTCAGTAAAACTGCAAAATGTCTTCACAGTAAAGTCCAGTGGTTCCTTTTATTTTCAGCTATGTGGGCATTTCAAAGCTTTTATCACATTTGATTTGCCACAAACACAAGTAACGTTCATGCATAAAATAAGATTAGAAGCCATTACTGGTCATGTTTGGACCATGACTCAAGAAGCTTTAACGGAAATAAGTATTCCCATGATGCAAAATATCTCAGCCAGCATTAATATGAGCCGTTACTTTGGTAATTTCACGCTACTGAACCCTGCTTTAAAGTGTAGAGGAACCAGAAATAAAACATGAGGAAGGATCAGGAGAATATTTTAAAAGAAGCCTGTTAAACAGATATAGAGGGAATGTATGAAAAACTGCATGGATCTTTTTTATGAATGGTGTATGTGCGGCTAACCTCTTCTCCATCTAACGTATTGATCTCTCACCTTAGCTGAGGTTTCAAACCAGCCCAGAAAGCCAGTCTCTTTGCAGAAATTGTCCATTAGGGCCGTGTTGTTGGCACTCTCTTTCTTCTGGTCACACTTATTGGCGAGCAGCACAGAAGGGATAGGGTTGCCATTAGCTAGCTTCACCTTGCTGTCCAGGTCATGCTTCCACTTAGACACTGCCTCAAACGTGGAGCCCCTTGTCACATCGAACACCACGAATGCCCCCACTGCCTCTTTGTAGTACACTCGCGTCATGTTCCCAAATCGTTCCTGACCTGGAGGATAGAAAGAGAATTTAGTGGAATATTTGCATTTTTACAAAGCTGCTAAAAGCTAGATGAGTAATAGGGTTTTGGGTGTCTGAAAGATTAAAAACATGTGGATGTGATGAATCCCTCAAAAGCAGATGTGAAACAAAATACCAAAACAGTACCTTAAGGATACCAAATGTCTAGCCCCAATCTTGTTCACAGACTCATTTCATATTTTAATCTCATTTCTTTCTCAATTTTGTCACAACTCAGTGAGACCGAAACAATTTTCCTCTGAATGTGGTCAAAAAAAAAAAAAAAAAAAAAAAAGGAAGAAGAAAAAAGATGAGATTATTCTTATTCGACCTACTTTTTCTCCACAGAGAATGGCAGAAGTAATCTGCCATGATAATAAGTCCATTCTCTATAGTCATTCCCTGAGAAAATCTGAGATGATATTCCACAAAGGCAAAACAAGGGGAATTACTAGCAGAATACGGGGTGTCACATCAATCTGAGAAGGCCTCTTCTTAAAACACAACCAAACCACTTTCAGGGTTTGTTTTGTGATTCACTTAAATCTACTGATTGTTTTCACATCACACCACCTCCTTAAAGCTTAATCAGCCAGTGAAGAGAATCTCATCCATATTCTTCTGCTTAAGAATGGTGCAATACCTCAACCATTTGATTTATTTTGAAGTTGTTTCTTGCACTTTTCTTTTCTGTATTTGAAGTTGTATTTGTGTGTGTGTGTGTGTGTGTGTGTGTGTGTGTGTGTGTGTGTGTGTGTGTGTGTGTGTGTGTGTGTGTGTGTGTGTGTGTGTGTGTGTGT
>NC_060159.1:16011790-16050006 GCF_021292245.1 Micropterus dolomieu
TACCTCAACCATTTGATTTATTTTGAAGTTGTTTCTTGCACTTTTCTTTTCTGTATTTGAAGTTGTATTTGTGTGTGTGTGTGTGTGTGGGGGGGGGGGGGTTTACATGCCACCACATCATGTAAAATGACTACAGGTTACTAAGGTTTAATAAACTATAGTCATAATGAATAAAAATTTCCATGGAAATTCCAATACTTTAAAGTGAAACCTTAAAGAGGAAACAGGCTCTTGAGATGAAAAAAATCATTCCAGGAACAGCGCTCTAACATACCTAACATAACATAAGTCTGCCCACATCACTTCACCTCAGCATAAGAGTGCACTGAGGCATACTGTGCAGTACCTTATTGGAGGATGAATCTATCATCAGCAGTTCAACTGGCAAAATGCATCTCTAGTGACACATGAAGATCCCCTGATTTCTGCCTCAGACCGTTTTATTTCTGTATGTAATCATATGAAGCAGTCGGCCCTTCTTTTGTGCAGCTCTTACATTTTTTTTTGCTTGGCGTGATAAGTAGCAACAGTGACTGTTGGAGTCTCCAACTTTCGCCACTTGGACTTATTATTTTTGGTTTGTAGTTTTCCTTGCATGAAAAACGTCTCCCAAATATAAGGCTGGAGATATTCTATATCTTTCTTATTATGAACAAATCCCATGAAAAGACTGAAACCAACAGTGTTCCATCTGTCAATACTTTTACACTTCCCCAGCCTGTATGTTGCTCTCAATACTTGTTAGTTTGAATAATTAGGGTTTGTTGTAGTTGTACAAATGATGAGTTTTCGTGGAACGGTGTGGCCGTAGCGTGGCGTTCAAAATCGATGATTTGTCATAAAACAGGAAGTTATTGTATCTTCAGTCTACATGCTCACATCTGTACCAAATTTGGAATGTACTATAAGAGTCCGCCCTGAACACATCCACATGCCAACAATCACTCATAGTCATAGCGCCACTTGCTGGCAACAGGAAATGACACGTTTTATGCAGTAATGTACTACTCCTAGCAGGTTGGAAAATTCAGAGCCGTCCCAGAAAACCCATAACGCATTGATGAAGCCATGTTGTAAAACTTGTGACTTTGCAGTTGACGGTGTGGCGGTGGCGTGACGGCAAAGTTAAACTCTTTGCCATGACACAGAAAGTTGTTGTAACTTGACTGTACATGCTCACATCTCTACCCTCTATTTGGTAAGAGTCCTGCCCTGAACACATGTACAAGACAACATTCCCCATAGTCATAGCGCCACCTACTGGCAATAGGAAGTGACCAACAAAGCAGCCCCCACGGCACGTTTTACCTACATGTACGAAATTTCTGTGGGACATGTATCATGTCCAGATGTACAAAAAAGCCTCTTGGTGCAATGCCCTAAACACAACAGGAGAGTCAGCCATTTAGAATTTTATGGTTATTTTGGGATTTTCTACATATTCCATACTTTAACAAACTACTCCTAGAGAATTAGTCCGACCAACTTAATATTTTCTCTGTCTACTCTAAAGCCACCTCACATCTCGACGCGTTACACGTGCGAGGTCCCGCCCAACACTGCTTGCAGCTTTAATTCGTTGTTGGTTTTGGTCTTTTCATGGGATTTGTTGATAATAAGAAAACTACACCAGACTTACCGTAATAACCACTGTGGTACACATATTAGTTGGGTTACCTCAAAATGCATCCAAAACAGGTTAGTTGGTAACTGAAAAATAGGCTTTTTTACTTAATGCCAACATACAGTTAGGTGTGTCGATGCTACCTGCACCTACAGAAATTTAGTACAAGCATGGACAGGCTTCGCTGTGATCATAATCTGTGATTTAGAGAGTCTGCAAATGCAGAATGCAAAAATTTACAGACAGAAAAGTGTTTTTTTATTCAAGTAAAAAAATTGTTTCAGTTCTGTTTTTTGAGGTTTTGTATGCTAAAATCAGTTGTGTGATTCACATGAATAACTTAACATGGTGAACTTAACATGGTTAAAGGTCCATCAACTGACTGAGGTATATTCATGAGCATACATAATTCATGATGTTGTTAAAAAAAAGTTAACAGACAAAAGGTTGATTTCCCAAGAATAACTACAATATAGGTCTCTTTTGTTTTTTGATGTAAACACATAACAACATCCAAAACCATGTATCACTTCAGTTGTTGGGACAGATTTGATTTTTGCTGGTAGAACTATCATTTCTTTACATTGGATCACATATTGTGCCTTTAAAGTACCTGCTCATTTAACATCTTTTTAGATTCAGCCTGGGCAACTATTATTTGTGCAATCATATCAAGCTTCCAGTGTCTTGAGGTAGCATGTGAAATATTTTTGCTCCACCGCTCGAATTTAAGAAAGCCTGCAGGGCAAGAGTAATTGTAGTGTATAAGACATTCAACAGCCTCCACTAAAGCTGAGTTACAAAACAGAAGATGAACCAAGAAAAGGATTGGGGAACTGTGAGCACAGCTTCTCCCAGTATAGTTTTTACTTTACTGTAGGTACTTACCCAACCACACCAGGAACTGGAGTAGCGTGGCGCAGTGCGGGTGTGAGCGAGAGAGTGAATACACTGTGGGGCCCATAGGCCTGACGGTAATTGCTCATAATTGAGAGTCTAATTTTAGCTGATATAACCCCAAGTGAATTCACCAGAGACACGACATGGTGGACTAAAGAGCTGAATGACTGAAATAAGGCTTTCATTTCCATGCCTTGTAGAGCTTATACAACCAGCAGAATGGAGGTAAAGACAAAATATAGGATGAAATAAACAATATTGACTACAGAGGCAAAATTTGCTGAAAATCGTTTCAGCTACACTAGTCAATACAGGAGAAGAGAGGCAGACAAAGAACACAATTTACCATGTTTTATTCAGCTAAATAAAAGAAATATAATCTTCACCACTGAACAAAGCAACAGGGACAGATGAGCATTATTATGTACCGACTTTCATAACATCCAAAAACTACTTTTGTGCTACAGTGAAAACATGGACGAGCGATGGGATAATTGCTGAAAATATATTTTTTGCCTACTCATCTAAGACCAGGAACTGGTTTATGTTTGACATTTTTTTTTTTATTAAAGTGTTGAATTGCAAGGTTGCCCAACACACACCGACTTGCCCACAAAAGCATGTCACTGTGTGCTTTATGCAGTATAATGATTTAACTCGTACCTTGTGACTCTTGTATTGAATTAGCAAAAAAGCTAATAAATGCTGAGAATAAGTATGATCATTCATTTATTCTAGGAGGACAAACCTCTCCATAAACAATGACGACGACATTAAAGCGTGTCATTGTACACATTCAACACTTCACTTGATTTTCTGACGCGTCCAGTCCTGCTGGGTCGATGTGGAAGCACAGCCAGTCTCAGGGTGTTAACCTCAGTCCTCCCGGGAAAGAACAAGCTGGATGGAAAAGACTTGTATGGGGGTGATTATATCGATCAGTATCACCGATTCCAGTTGCACAGGTGCACGCACACTCACACATACACACCTTGCTTTTGCAGGCTGTAATGAGTTATTTGGGGTATCGATAGGGTGCTGTGGTTCCGTGCACAAGTCACTAACATTAAATGACAGCAAATCCCATGAATCTGATGACCTTTTAAGTGACATAATATGATAATCTTTCTGCTGCATTTACTAAAACCAGTCCTGTTGCTGAACAACAACACGATAGGCACATTCTGCACCAGTCCTGATCTGATGTTTGCTTTGTTAAATAAAAGCTACTTCACTCTTTGCACTCCCCCTGAAAAACTTTAAAAAATGGGTCACAAATATATACTTTATACTTGTCCTAAAATATCTGGGGACTGCATTTTTGTAGCAATCATTAACAGGAGTAAATAATATAATACTTTGGGCCTATTTTCAGCAGTGGATTTGGATGTTTACCTAAAATAAACTACAGTGCCCATGTTCATCAAAATCTTAATGAAAATGCCACCTAGTGCAATGTTGTGTTTAAAATACTTCTGGTCAACAATGGAGTTCAATGGCACAGAGGAATAAGCTTTATCAGGCATTTTGATACACAGGCAATGTCAGCAATTCATTATCGATTAGTCTGCAGATTATCTAGACTAATCAAATAATCCTTTCTGGCTATATTTGCCCGGAAATTATAAAGAAATGCCCAATAATTACCATAAGGTGACATCTTCAAATGTCTTGTCATTAAAATATGTATGATGAAAAGCATCGAACCCACACATTTGATAAAATGGAACCAGTTTTTTTTCCTTAACAAATGACCAAATAGTTAATTTTATATTCAATAATAAATTAATTGATAGTATACCAATATGTAATGGCCCAAAATGGAAATTCAGTGAAGCAATCTATATTTTGCTTTATCTATTTTCATTGCATTGATTCATACAGTTAATAATGGCTGTGATTTGTCAGTTTCCTCACATCTTCATTCCAAGTCTCCCTGGTCTAATTAGCAAGATTGTTGTCTCTTGTTAATATTTGACATTATGAACACAGAGGAGTTTGGATGTCATGGACTTGTGTAGGAAGATCACACCTATCAATGCTGCAATTGGACAGAGTTCAATAATCGTAGTAGATTACTAAAGATCAATTTAATGGTATTCATACTTTTATGTACTCTGTTTCTTGTTGTTTTACTCCGATGAGTTGTGTATGTCTTTTTAAATAAAGGACAAAAAACTATACTAAAAACATTAATAAGTGTCATATGCCGCTAACCCAATCAGCATAAAACACAGAGGAATGGAATGAGCTGTATGAACAATGGAGCACTTACACACTGAATGCCAGAGAGGAGCATGAGACTGCAGGAGACGTGTGCTGCTGCCTCAACCGCACAACATGCCTACAAATTAAGAGACGTACGCCTGAATCTATCCATACAGAGAGTGAACTATTGTGGAATTCCAAAGGCTTTACACAAGGACATTTCGCTTCAGTCTAACATACTGACGTGTTCTGGTGCATGACCTCAAGCACAATTAGGCAGTCTGGGTATGAACATGTGAAATCTGCTGTTACAGGACCACTTGATGAAAAAGAAAATGTCTACTTAGAGCCACCATTCATGTCTGTTTGTTGTGTGGGAGAAACAGAGAGAAAAGTCTCATCATTATCCATAGCCCTAGCAACCCCAGTTTCCTCTTCGGTCGTACATATTGCTATCCTGTGGGTGGGTTACCATAGAAACTGTCCAAGCCAGACATGGCAGTAGCAACTGCAGCAGTCTCCGTCTGTTGTTAGGAGGCAACTGGCTGTGAAACTTCTCCACACGCCCTCCCAGCAACTAAAATCACAAAGACAGCACAGGGTCCAGTCGTTTAGGTAGCCTTCAGTGCAAGCTTTAGCAGAGCGACTTCAGAGAGACAACACATGACTGGCACTTTCACATTCCACCGAGCAGCATGTGAGAAGTGACTTGCCACGGCTTACAACAGTCTTTAGCAATGAACAGAATCTGAATTGAGGGAAAATCCCCAACCTCTAAGTGGTATTACCCCCGTTTCCCCTCACCTTCAACTGAAGGGTTGGCTGGGGCTGATCAACATAAAGCCTTGGCACAAGGTGGTAGGAATTTAGCTCAAAACAATAATATTTGTTGTAGAAGTTTAAGTAGAATTATTACACGTGGTCTTTTGGGGAATCTGTGTAACCAGACAATCCAGAACAGGCAAGGAAGGAAAAGCTTCTTTGGTCTTAATCACTATTTGTGGTAAATATGGCCATAAAATGTGATTGTAGCAAGGATATAGAAAAGTGGCCAAAATGTGAGCAGTACTTCATATTGCACACAATTAATACTACTGCCAACGACAACCATGCACAAAAGACACAAAGATTATAACAGATACTGACAAATGACTGGGTTATTTCAAACCAGATATTGGGGTTGTTCTTTTAACCCAGAAGTTGGGTCAAAAAGAATAACCCAATTTTCTGGGTTGAAATAACCTTAAATTAGTTGGTCCCTTTTTAACCCAGGAGTTTTTAGTGTGCATGTAGGGCGCTAAATGGATTTATGAGTATGAAAATTATGTATATGCTATAGCCTGTGCAATCATCTGATCTCAACCCAGTTAAACACCTATGGGAGGTGTCAGACACTACCATCATCTGTCGCCCATCTGTACATTGTGTTTTCTGCTCATTGGTGTTAACTGAGAGCTCTGTCAATCTTTGCTCCTCCAGTGGAGGTGCCGTTTGCTCGTCACTCTGTGTACTTGAAAAGGTCTCGGCTCCACCTTTAGTATGCACAGTTCTAATTGCCAAATAGAGCTACATTGCTTGACAGTGATTAGGTTTTGCTAATCACTGCTTCCCAACTAGAGCTGAAACAATTAATTGATTCATTTATTAGACGATCGACAGGAAATGAATCAGCAACTACTTTGATAATCAATTAATGTATTAATGGTTTGCCAAACATCTTTGTCTTAAATGACAGTAAACTGAATATCATATTCATAGTTTTGGAGTGCCAGTCAGACTCAGGCTGCAACTAACGATTGTTTACATTATCGATTCATTTGCATTATTATTTGATTATTTTCAGGATCAATCAATTAGTCTATAAAATTTCAAAAAATGCTCATCACAATTTCCCAGAGCCCAAAGTGTTGACGTCTTGCTTCTTCTGTCCAACAAACAGACCAAAACCTCAAGACTCTTCATTCATTATAATAAATGACAAAGACATTTTTGCTTGAAAAAATGACTGAAACAATTAAATGATCAAAATAAACAGTCTAGCACTTTACAGATGTCACCTTGAGCCCTGGAGAAGGTGTGAATGGAATTTTTCACTTTTTTTCTCACCATCATTTGGTCTGTAAGGTTTGTGACCCCTTAAAACAAATCATGTCTACTTGCAACCCCATGTCTCCGGTTATTGCCATAGTGTGGATGTGGAGGTGAGAACAGTAAATATTTCCAGTATTTCACACAAGAGCCAATGTTACAAACAAAAGTCAGAAAAATGTATAAATGTAATTTTGTGAGACAATTTTATTATCCCTTTAATCATCTTGTTACACCTCAGATTAGTATTTGGGACTCTTGCCTCACGACTACCAGGTTGGAAGCCATGGTGGTGCTGACCACGGAGAGTTTTGAATCCTGCTGGAAATTGGCGGCGTTTGAGTGGCAAGGCAAGTTTTCTGACAAGACTGCTGGTTAGCACTGTGATAGAAACAACTCCATACATCCTGCTGCTACGGGAATGTTTGGTCCCTACAAGGTGCAGGCTTTTTTACACTATGTGCCATAGTGGTAATCACCCTGTCCACTGGCTTAGACAAATCCAGGAGAGAGTAGCAATTCCGGGTGAAAAGGGGTGGGAAAGCTGCAAGCTTTACATGGTCTTCCATGGTGCCCTCATCCTGCACAAGCCTCTGATTACTATCATTCCTCCACAACCGTAATTATTATTCAGGTTGGGAAGACAACGCAACTCTGAAGTTGCTCTCAGTGTTGCCGAGAAGATAATTCCTCCTTTTCTGCACGATTAAATGGCTTAATGGCTGGTCTTAATGACATGGCAAATATACCTCCAGCTTTCACTCTTTCACGCCCACACTTTGTTACTTATTTTATCCTTGGAGCATCCTCAGGCCAGGCCTATTGTGTAGGTGTGACTAATGAGGTTTAGCATCTGTATCATCTAACGTCAAACTTTCTTTCTGGTCAGAGTGTGTGTGCATGTATATAGTTCTGTTCCCTTGTCTAAATGATAACAGTGCATGTAAATGAGCGTGTGTGCACGCACACGTGCGTGTGTGTGTCAGTGTTTTATTTACCCTCCCGGATCCTCTGATCAAGTGCTGTCTGGCTGTGACAGGCAGACGGCCTTCTCTGGCAGTCAGTCACAGATGTCCCTGCACACTGAGCTTGTGCTGCCAGGGCCCAGGCGACAGCGGGGAGTGTAACCCACGATGCCAATCAGTCTGTGACAGACTTGCAAGTTGTTGTGACGCCCCCCCCCCCACACACACACAAACACAAACAAACACACACACACACACACACACAACTGTCCGCCTCTTTCCTATCACTGCTGTAAGCGATGAAATAAATATAAATACAGCAGTCTTCTAACCATCTGTCCTGATCTGTCTCAGCATATGAGGTTGGTTTGATTGAGGGAGAGGATGGACCTGCACAACCATGGCGGCTTTCAAACATATGAATAGAACATGTCTAGAGGCAGGCTAAGTTACGATCTTGTTAGTACAAAATTTCTTCTTTTGTTGTTGTTACTGTCCCTCCACTGCAGCTCAGGAAGAAGACACAGTCTGTGACACAACAGCCAGTATGGGCATGAGAAACAATTACAGCAACTTACAACTCTTTTAGTGTGTCTTTAAACCAGAGTTTACATACTGTAAACACAATGGATTTGACCTATCTCAGGTGACTTTCAGTGTAGAATCAAAGCAGGTAGGTAATCATCACAAAACCAGATAATGAGAAGCTACAACTACCACTTTTGGCTGAGATAATCTGAACAGCATGTACCAGAAACAATCCCTATTCTCTGTGGTGCATGCCAAATCACTTGCACATGGTGAATTTCAACCATTGTGGAAATTTCCTACATCGGTTCTCCGGCTCCATGATCATCAAGCTGCAGCCCTATTAAACTATTTTTTTTTTTTTTTTTTTTTTAAAAACACACAAACAATCCTTTAGCCACACTCCTTACTTTAAATGCCACCTTCTCAGGGAATGATGAATAACACGTGAGATCACGATTGTTGTCTACATAACAACACAGTTTGCATGTATAAGCTGTTGCAATTTAAACCATGTTGTTGCCATTTTTAACTACAGGAACATACCGAAATAAATGTCCAAAACTAAGGCCACCGAGAGAGTAAGCAAACAAATATAATGGTTGCCATTTTTATGACAGCTTGCTCACACACACAGGCCCTGAAGCCGTGTGATCTCATTACACCTAACATAAAAACTTCCCCAGTAAATTGGTCTTATGAGTTACAGTATATGTGGCCAACCAATTTCACGAGGCCTGATGTCATTACACCCTCATTCCTGCTGATTCAACGGTAGCGAGCCCGCATCTGTCAGCTCGTTCAACACTTTATTTTGTCATGCTGATCCTAATCCTTTATCACTGACCCTCTCTCACCTGTCCTTTCAAGCTGTGTCCTTCTCAGACTTCCTTTGTTTTACAGTGTGATATTTTTGTGCCTGGCGATGACAAACAATGGGAGTTGTTGGGAACCCCTGAGCAGGGCTGTCTGCATGTTGGGGAACTTTTGTTTACACTCTGCTCTGATTTCTCTTGGCTTGCTTACCCAAGGTGCTGGAATGCGCAGGCCGGTGTGTGTGTGCCAAGTTTACTGAAATCCTTTTCAGAAATACCAAGGATCACATGGGATGGAGGGGGGGGCATTTGAAGAATATTAGGATGACACTGTGATAAGTACAACAGCATGTAATAAAGATGAGGGCCAGTAAAGTCACTCAGTTAATCTATAAACACAGTTTTACTCCCTGTAGAATATATTACAAGACTATTGTTGTGAGTTTGTTTGAGGGGGGCGGGCACTCAGTTGGTAATAACAAAGTGACCTAAATTCCTCTAATTTTGCTGCCTGCATCATAAAGTGGGAAAGACAACCAGCAGACACGATCAACCGGTCTGTTAGCTGGAAATTCCCCTCTTGCTTCTTTGAGTTCATTGAGGCCACCTGGGAATATTGCTACACACGTTTTTGTTTTCTTTTCTGGTTGAATGTTAAAACCGCGGAAAGTGGAACTACTCTTTTGAATCGCACACAAAAGTTGAGCTCGCCACCCACTTCTTCTTCAGCTCCATCTGATTCACACTAAAATGGGTTGAAAGTGACCGGGCGTTTCCTTACCTGCGATGTCCCACAGCTGTAATCTGACCAGCGTGTTGCTGTCCCAGTTGATCACTTTAAGCGCAAAGTCGACCCCGATCGTCGCCCTGTAGTGCTGCGAGAAAAGCTGGTGCACGTAGCGTTTGATGATGCTGGTTTTCCCGACGCCTAGTTCCCCAATCACCAGCACTTTGAACAAGTACTCCTTGCACTCAGACACCGAGCCCCCGGCCATGCTGAGACGGACACTGACAACTTTTTCTCTAAACTTAGACAGCTTCTGCTTTCTCGCTCATGTATAAGCTTCCTGCGAGGCGCTGGAGTGGACTGGGCTGGTTAGAGGGCAGGGGGCCAGATGCAACAGAATTTCTTTCCCCTTTACTAATTCTCCTCCTCCTCCTGATGCCGCCCAGCAACCACCTGATAAGTCATAGGACCCGGAAATGAAAGACACACTTGATATTAGTAACGGGAATTAAAAGCCTACAGCTTTCTGAAGGGAGCCCAAGGGGGTAAGCCAGAGATCGGACAGCGAAGCCGACCAAAGCCTTCACGGAGGGATCCATGTAGGCCCAAAAATGACGTCCAAACCCTGTGACACCCCATCGCACATGAGAGATGTAACCGTATTGCTTAGATTATAAACTCTCGGCTATCAAAAAAAACTATCAGAGCAATCAGTGACGCTGCTTTGGTGTTTGACTGGTGAACCTTTTAGGTGGGCTGATTAAACAGTGACAATCCGAGTCAGACTAACACACTGAGCCATGAAACTTTTTGTTGGCGCATTTATACAGCTACCAGAATTACGGTGTTTCTGCAGTTGTTCTACGTCATTAAACCACGGTTATGCTGCACGATCGTGCGCAGTAGACGCTGGTGCCAACAGGAAGTGGCCCTGTAGTAGTATTTTATTGGTCCAAAACTGGCTTCACTGCTCTCCCTTCAAATCAGTGGGGCGGGTTCGTCCGTGCCTTTCAGAGAGTCTGCTCTTTCGGCTCCCAAACTTCATTTAGTAGGCTACCACTTCTGCTGGTCACTGGACAAGTTACAGTCTTATTTGTTGCAAGATAAAAAATATGCAAGATGTTCGTCTGCAATACATTGAAATATTAATATGTTAAATAGTGATGATGATGGTAGAAAATGTCAAGAATAAATATCCTAGTTTTAAAACGAAAATAACACTCTACTACTGAAATAAAATAAATATATTACAACTCTATGCAGACACATAGTTACTGTAGGCCTATATTTAAACTTAATTTTTATGATATACAAAATATTTCTGCTCTGTTCAAAAGTGTAATTTGTTCAGTGTCATGCATTTCTTTTTCTGCAATTCCGCATTCAAACCCAAGCTCCCAATCCTTTTTATGTTATAGTGTCATCATAACCATCAAGTAAGCATCAACCAATGGGATTTTTATGTTGAATATTGGGCCGGGATTGGCTCCAAAGCTGAGATGTCACAAAATCATACTTGTAGTACCAAAAAACAGAGTTTTAAGACAAGCTCAGAAAAACATTCCCCTTTCAGCTAAAGAACACACAAAAAGGGCCTTTTAGTGTCAAATTCAGCACGTGCATCATTCTGCACAGAGAAGCTCAAACATCTAAGTACCAATACATTTTCAAGAAGAGGGGAACTTGGCTTGAAAACCTCTTAAGGATCACTGATTGCCCCCAAACTCTATTTTGGAAACACTGGCCTACAATAATATTGATTGGCAGGTTAGGATTTTCGCAGCCAAACATAATGACAACCCTGTTTTTCAAGCTGTTGTAGGAAGTAAGCAGTCTTCTTAATATAAATAGTTTTTATTTTACAGCATTGTTCCGCTTGCCCAAAACATAAAGGCCTATTTCATTCTAGATTTGACAGTGTTAAACAGGTGGCACCCTTTTATATTTTACATTAGTTAAAATCATTTAACAACTTACACTATAATAGACTAAAACATTTGGAAATACAATACAATTGCACTATGTACTGTATAGGCTTGAAATAATTTGCATTGTTATAGATAAAGAACTAAGAAAATTAATCTAAAGTAAACTACTTAAGTTTATAATGCAAGATTTAAGCAAAATTGAAACATGTAAAATCTCATTACAAGAAGCAACTAATCATTAGTTACTTTTACAACTGAATATTTTCAAGAGGATACAGTCGACTCAAGTTAGCTTAAAAGTTACCCAAAAACCAAACACACTGCTCAGTGACAAGTATGTGAGGACAGCTTCAAAATGTATAAACTCTTCTTTTTTTCTGTAGACATTCTAAATATAGAAACATTTATCAGTATTACAAACATACCACCTGTGTGAAATAACAAGAGATGGCTTAACAGTATTACAAACTTTGAGAAGTTGTACAAGTACTGTGCTTTTCCATTACAATGACACAGCAAACTCAGAACATGAGAAATATCAACACGGCATGGAACGCAAAAGTAGTTCTTTTATGGCACCCCATGCTTGTTAAACTTGTTCTCAGGGTTATGATTGAGTGCAAACGGAATAAACAACATTGCCATCTTCTACAATCAAGCAAACCTGTATCAGCTACATCGTAAAAATCAAAAGCAGGGATGTAGATTGATAACAACTTGGATTGGCACATTATATCCATATCATATATCATACAGCTGGTAAATCTTCAGATTCTCAGTTTTGTTATAATAATTTTGTGATGTTGAGCACACTTCGCAACACATAAAAGTAATATTCAACCAACATACTGCACTTTTCTTGTTAAGTTATCTCTTTGAATTATTTAAATTGCAAAGATGATTGGATGAGAGGAAGCTGAGTTTAAATTCATTCATGAAAAAAAGGCGATAAAGCAGATTGTTTTTTCGATGCAGCTGCGACTGCTGCACACATGTGCAGGTCTGTTCATGTGCAGCAGAGAGGAGCTGAGCTAATCAAATCTTGCATGAAATGCACTTGAGCTATTGAAGTCCCTAAAGCCAGTTTGGTCTCTGGTTGAGTCTTACAGTCTGCACATAGAATTGTGTTTTTCTTGTAATCCACTTAATTGCACTGCCACTATAAGAAACCACAGCTACATCCTTTTTTTTACTCTCAGTGTTGCCTTAATTCATCAAAATTTGGCATGAGAGCTGACTAGTTTTGGCACTGTTCCCGGTTTTACATTATACAAATAGGCTTTGTGCGCTGACAGCCCTTCAGAAATGTAAGCACTCATGGATGATTCCTGCTTTTTTTCTACTTATAGCTTTGATTAACCCCTTATTGATAAAAGCAGAGTAATAAATACAAGCAAGCGAATGACAATGAAAAAGACATGTTATAAACTTGAAATGATAATCAAATAATGGTGTTATACAGTATGTTTCTGTACATGTTTGTGTGTGTGTGTGTGTTTGTGCATGTGCATGAACCTGTATGTGGAAGTGCATGTCTGTGTGATGCACAAGTGTGTTGACAGCAACTGCGTTAGCGCCTGTTTTGCTCTCACAGTGTTGAGGAGCTGTGTGCGAAGTCTTGGAAATTATTTGAGGTGTAGACTGAGCTCAGATGGCTACCGAGCATCAGCTCCATGACAGGGGAGCTGCTGACAGACTCCCCCGAACACACAGAGTCTCTGAAGGGGGAGGGCGGCGACAGAGCTAGGGATTCCTCCAGAATTGGCTTGTTCTGAGTTACATCCTCGCTGTCCCCGTCCTCCTCTTCCCCGTCCTCCCCCTCCCCATCCTCCTTGGCATCATAAATGTAGCTGTGCAAGAGGTCCAGTTCCTCGTCCTCGGGCCCCTCCTCTTCAAACGACCCAAGTTGTGGGGCTGAAGGAAGCTGAGAGGGGGTCAAGCTCAAAGGCTCGTTGGTAGGGATTGCCTCTCTGGCAGTATAGTCACTCAGTGCAGGGACATGGGAGCTGTGTGTGTCCACCACAGCTCCCTGCAAGCGCTCCGCAGTGCAGCCCTTCAAGTGGGAGGGCAAATAAGAAGCCGGCTTATCTAAATCAGACTCCAGCCCTTGCATCTGTCCAGAGCAAGTTGGAGTCCAGAGGGGGCGCTGCGCATCGCCCTCATCGTCCTCCTCCACCAGGTTGTAAAGAGGCTTAGTGCTGCGTGGATCTTGGGGGAGATGGGGGTCTGTGCCAAGGTCGCAGGTAGACGGCTCACAACTGTGGGGGTCGGGGGTGTTAGTTAGGGGCCTGATGACCGCCGTCTGATTCAAGCCGGCTTCCTGTTTCCTCACATGCACAGACAGTCTGTGCCACACATTCCCCCCCCTCGGAGGGTGTCTTGCACCTGATTCAGACCATGACACAGACTTGCCATTAGAACTATGAACGAGATAAAGACCCAAGTTACTATCACAGGAAACCGGGAGGTGGTTGCAGAAAAAACAACATAGCAGCAACATAACACAACAGAGCAGCAGCATTTCAACATTTCTGATGCATGTTAAAATACTTCTTAACCACATGACATGACAGCTTTACTAAGGGGTTCACTCATGAGCTCTAAAGAGAATTACATTTTTCAACTGTGGCACTTCACAAACATAGTGATTCATAATGTGCTGCAGACAGCATTATGATCTTCAAGTTGCTCCAAACATTGAGCCAACCAGCTCATTTCCTCCTGTCTTGACTACTTGCTTATATAGTTGAAATGGGACGCATGCAAGTGTGTCAGTTGGTGCCTGAACTGGCTTGAAGATGACAGAGTTTAGTGCAGAATGAGCTAGGACTGGCTCTAATGTGATTAGTTAGAGAGGTGGGGAGGGGAGGGCGTTCATGCTGAGGAAAGTTAAATATGAGGTTAATTCAGGTTAAACCAAAAGCAGCAGGGCAGCAGATCTCCTTCTTGGAGGGCTGCAGTGTCAAATACATGTTTTGCCATTGCCAGCTCAGGAGTGACAGGATCACACATTTTTAATTCATCAGCTACTTTAACCTGCTAGATAGGCTTTGTTGTTGAACACAAAAGCAACTCAACAAACATAAACTAAGAGTTGACAGTGCAGCTCTCCAGGAAAAGGAGTTGAACGACGCCCATGCTAAAACATTTGCCAGCCTCGACACGTTGCAGATAGTACGCTGCTCAGTTTAGAAGGTTAAAGGGTTAGAAGATTAGAAAGGCTGCATGACAAGGGTGAGAGACAACACGTAAACATTTTGGGATCACTCGCATACTTTGCCCCACACCTTACTTTAGACACCTGTCCATGTGTCACTGCTGTGGATCTCAAAAAAGTTATATGCATGTCTTGTATCTAGTGAGAAATCTATACTTTAATAACCACTGACATATTAGCACGGCCTGTTAGATTTAAATCAATGGCAGCAAAATGTGCCGTCTTGAGTTTTCTATTAAATTTTGCTTAATTTTGCTAATTTTTCATTCTCAGGGGGAGGGGGATGTGCCATACAGTATAAATTGGGGTACACTGCTTACTGTTTCTAAATCAGTTAATCAGTTTTCTTAGATTGGGGTACTGGAATGTTAACCATTAACATCATGTCTAAACACTCAAATATTCTTGTGGTATTACAAAAATAAGCACCCGCATGGTACTTGCAAATAAGTGAAAAGATCATCTTTGGACGACTCATTTTACCATTTGAGTGTTTAGGCATCTTATGATTTTGTCTCAAGACAGTCACCCCAGGAAACAACATAGAATATCAAGATGAACAAAATAAAAGGTGACTCACTTGGCATTGCCAGATACAGCCTTCTTCCGGCGTAACATATTGAAGAAGCTGTTGCTCCCGCATTGAGCCGACTTCCCATCTCCAACGTGCATTCGCACCACATCAGATGTGGTGAAGGCGCTTCGGACATTCCTCTCTGGTTTCGCGATTATAATGTACATCTTAGGCGTGAACATGCACCCCAGTGCCACTGTTACACTCAGGCTGACAGAGAAGGATGTGGTTATGATCTTGTAGTTTGAGCCAAAATAGATGGGCACAAATGCCAACCAGATGATGCAGGTAGTGTACATTGTAAAGGCAATATATTTAGCCTCATTGAAATTGGCTGGTACGTTTCTTGTCTTGAAGGCATAGTAGGTGCAGCTCATGATTAGCAGGCCGTTGTATCCCAGTGGTGCCACCATGCCTAAGTTGCTGGTATTACAGATGAGGTAGACCTCACGTATGCTCGGGTAGGATTTGATGGGCTCAGGAGGCTCTAGAATGATGAGTGTGATCTCCAGAGTGAGCTGCACACTGATAAGCATAAAGGCGATGATCACCTGGGCCCAGGCACTCATGAAACGGGGCTTCCTGGTGCAGATCTTCTTCTTGCTGCCTGCCAGAATGCGGGCAATGCGGTTGGTTTTGGTCACCAGAGCAGAGTAGCACATGGCAGATGAAAGGCCCACCAGGAGGCGCTGCAAGTAGCAGGAGGCCACTGTTGGATGGGCGATTAAGGTGAATGGACAGATGTAGCCCAGGAAGATGCCTGCCAAGATGATATAACAGAGTTCTCTGCTGGAAGACTTAACCACAGGCGTATCACGATACTGGATGAACACAAAGGTGACAAAGGAGGTGATCAGGATGCCCACGCAGGAGAAAACCACTGCCACTATGGATTCCACATCTGCCCAGTCAAGATACTTCAGAGGCAGGGGCTGGCAGCCTGGAAAGAGAAGAGGGGATGTCTGGTTATTCTTTTGTTGGTAGAACATTTTTGTGAATAAAAGGTACATTAAAACAGATGAAAAGAACCAGTGAGCTGACAGTAGAGATATGGGAGAGGGGAGAGCACAAGGGAAGTCAGTGTAGCAGTGATCAGAGTCTTCCAAGATGGCCTAAATGTGCTCAGGAACTCATTTGCATGTGTCATCATACACACCCCAAAGCTCCAGTTCTGTCAGATTTCTCTCTCATTTTCATGTTATGCCAAGTGTGTATGTGCAGACACGTGGGTATGTATGTCAACCCTGTCATGATGCACTAGTTGCATACTTGTCATCCAGCGCACAGAGGTAGTTTGTAGAGCTTAATGGGTAAAAAACTGACGTCCCTAGACTTTTCCAGCTTAACCCTCCATAAATTACATGCTGCTGCTAATAGCATTATAGTCACTGCAATCACAAGCACGGCTATGCGCGGAGAAACCCACTTCTGGTGTGCGTCGCTAACTCCCAACATGTCAAACTATGAGAAATCTGAAATTTTAAAATAACCTAACTTGTCGCCGCAGGAGGCTTGGATATTTTCAACATAAAATGGGAAAGGTACTAATTTGAATATGAAGGTGTGAGGCAGTTGTTACACTGAGGTATTATGTAAAAGCACTTGTGCAAAAGCACATCGAGCTACACTTGAGGGGAAAGTGTCTGAAGCGCACTGCAGTGAACTGTTGCTTGTTTTCTTTTGACCACCCACCCAGCTTAGCTTACCGAGGCATCAGCCACACTGCATGCATACGGACAAGGGTGGCAAAGATGAAATGCACTTAACTGCACCTGTTCTTACACAATCCTCAAATCCCTTATTTCTCTAAAACCTATATCTAAGCTTTGGGAAGACCTTTGAATAATTCAAAAACAAAGCTCACTCTTCAGCTGTACATCTTCTCTGGGCAAATGCACATTTGACTTCAGAGAAACAAGCACCATAATGAATTTATGAATTTTATTTTATTTATTTTTTAAAATAAGCCTGCCCCAAATGAGCAAGTCAGTGTATATATGGCCACTTCAACCTCACCCTTTGAATAGTATACCAACTCTCTCTATTATTATTCTCTAGATAGGAACATGTAATGAGAGTGAAGGGAGAATTTCTTCCTCTACAGACTACTGAAATGTATCCCCAAGCCTCTCATGGCTGTAATAGGATTTTACACCTGGGAACAGAGAGCTCCTCTCAACTCTATAAATCGCTGTCAAAACAACCACTGGGTCACAACAAGGCAAAGAGGAGGGAGGAGGGAAGTGTTCAGTGTCACTTTTTAGGGGAGTAGTGTGGAGGTTGAGAGCAAAGAGAGCAGGGTCAGAGGACCTGGATGATGAAAAGCATCAGTGAAAGGAGGTGTCAGGGTGTGAAGTATGAACAGGCTTATGGGAGGGAGGGCGGTTTTTGAGAGCATAAAATAGTCTGAGAGAAAGGGTTTGTGCTGTTTCAGTGAGATTGGTGTTAGAAGATAAAAATGTCCTGACAAGGGAGCAGGCAAAAGGTAGACAGCTAGGAGCAAATATGTGAAATGTGTGAAATAGGGAATAGGGTAGGGAATAGGGAGTATGGATTAGCATTGTTCATAAAAACAAAAGCAGACCGGCTCAGACTGGTTTTGTCTCGCCTACCTTCCAGGTCATCATCAGGCCACCATCCCAGCTCACATGCCTTGCAGGTAAATTCATCCTGGACGTACTCATTGTCCTTGCATGTGGTGCAGATCCAACAGCAGCTCACCTCGCCCTTCCTAATCACCTGCACGCAGAGAGGCCAGGCATGAACAATGAGGGGGTCACAGATATCTTACTAGCCAGACACAATACTAATTAAACCATAACAAGAAGCACATCACCTCCAAAGCAACCTAAATAAGTAATCAGCATCAAGGGGATATCAAAGACGAGGATATGTTGGTGCATTTTTTTTTCTTTAGTCCCAGACATATTGTTTATAAAACAAGGCCAGTTGCTTTTACACTCTGCTCCCAGAGAAGTTGTTACCAGCAGTGTGATATGTAAAGCAGGGTGATATGTGGGGCAGGAAACAAAGCAGATAGAGGGGGAAGCGTGCACAGCCAGGAGAAAGCACGCACTGTCCCACAGGGCAACTTAGTGTACAGCTAGACTGAAAACAAACTGGGCTCCATACCAGTTTATTTTTTATTATAAAATGGCCTTGTCCTCAGCCAGGTAGCATGAAATGCACAGGAAATTCTTTGTTCACCTTGTGCAAACTTTGTGTGTGATATATAAAAAGTCTGATTAGACCTGAAATATCTGAAGTAATTGTGAAAAGTGCAAGGGTTTTTTTTTTTACACAGAACCATTTTCAGTCATGAAATCATGTGCTTAGAAATTATTTTCTCCATCATGAAGCCTTTCACATAATATTTAATTGATGAAGTAGGATCCCAAAAGTTTACTTGCCAGCTGAGGATGTGCTCGATGATTACCAAAGAGAACAAATGGGAAGATTCATAGAAAGAATGGTGCAGCATGTCCAAGCGGTGACATAGTTACCATTAATAAAAGAGAAGGTTTTGGGTGCACAGGGGAAATACCATCTCTGTCTTAACTGATTGCACTTAATTTTAGCCATGCTAGCGATGTAGATCTAGGGATCACAATATCTGACCATGAACAACTGTTTGGATAGATTTCCATTAAATTCTGTACAGACACTCATAGTTCCCACATTATGTATCCTAATGACTTTGGCGTTTAGGGTTCAGTGACATCAGCTGGCTAACTAAGCTTATACAGGGGAAAACAGCTAGCCTGGCTGTGTCTGAAGGTAACAAAATCCGCCTACCAGCACCACTAAAGCTAAATTAATACATTATAGTAGTCCATAATACTCCCTAAAACACAGAATTGTTATTTCTATGGTTAAAACTGAAACACATAACATGTTAATAAACTTTAGAGGTGCTGGTGTGCGTATTTTGTCACCTTTATACAGAGCTGAGGCTAGCTGTTTCCTCTAAACTAAATTAGCCAGCTGAGCAGTGAGAGTTTAATCAGTGTTAAATTAATTCTGCACAGACACAACGTTGTATTAACCCTTCTTGAAAGTGTTTCACAGCAAATTCTTCACTGTTAATGAATATTGATTTTTCAGACTAAATGAACACTAGTGGAGTTCCTCCAATGCTGAACCTTCTCTAAGGAGGATTTGAATCCCTACCTTGATCTGTCCTTTGGAGCATGGCTCACTGCAGACTGAGCGGACCATTTCGCTACTGTTTAACCACAGCTTGTTGTCATCGATGCTTAAGATGCCCTCATGCCAGGAGCCCACATTTATGTAGTCATAACGACCATCAGCCACATCACCCACACTCTGTAGATTCATGATGTCATACCTGGATGGACAGAGGGATTGACGGAAGACCATAATGAGCATGAACAAGTTCATTAAGTGAGAAAGGGGGAAAAAATAAGACTAGATGGGGGACAGAGTAGACCAGAGGAGAGTTAAAGATCACAGACAGAGAAAGAGTAAGGAAGAGAAGGGAGGGGAGAAAGAGAGAGTGACAGGTAATTTAATGATAACGACTCAAAAGCTTAGCAAACTGCTTATTCAAAGTCACTTAAACAGCTTACAACCCTGTAAGTGTGACATCAAGAGCTCATGCCAGTGCACACTGCAGCTACATTTTTACATTGCCTGACTCCCCCTGACCCCTAGTTGACGGAGGAATGACACGGCTGTGTTTTCTGACTGTCAAAATACTGTCTGTTGGACTGAAGAGAGATGAAGGTGGCTGCCATATCGGACAATCCTCTGAATCTGTTCCACTCCAAACTAATTACATTCTTTCGTGCCCAAGACTGGTGCACACGTGTGTACATGTGCACACATACTAATGAGTAGGAGAGTGTTAGACGGGAGAAATTCCTAGTTCTAACCACATTGACGATATGAGATCTCTATTTCCATTTTCCTGCCCTTTTTCTGCAGTCTTACCACCCTTCTCATCCTCTTACCTTCCTGGGGTGTCTCCGTTTTCATCGAAATAAATCTCCTCTCCTGAGACTCCTCTGAAAGACGTCTTTAGCAGGTAGTCCAGCAGCTTGCTGCCGTCGATAGGGTCCATGGCCTCACAAAGCCCTGTCTTCTCTGGGCACAACTCCTTGTGCATATCATGGAGGCCATGAGCCATGGCATAGATGGCATTGATGACAAAGCCCATTTTACTATCTTGAACATAGTTTTCATGCAGGCTCTCATTTCCTGTTAGAGGGGAAAAAGAGGGCATCAATGGCCAATCACAATTGAAGAAATCTTTCTTGTTTGTCTGTTGTTTAGAGCAGTTACACTGTTGGAATACAAAAACAAGATGTTGTTTTCCACAATGTATGATGAAATTTTAACCAGACGTGGAGAATTTATTGAAAAACAGAACCCTCTTTTGCAGCAAAATATATTAGCATACAAAGAAATCAGAAAATGATGTCTAAATGCTAAATAGGAAACAGATGTGGAGAACAACAATTGTCTGGGAAAATCCCAAGACGTGGATACCAAGTTGTACTTCACTGTCAGCCATCTAAAGACACTGTCCCACAGTCAAACCTGAATGTTGTGGAAGATGGAAAATTTTAAATGAAAGTAGAAAATGTAATTTTCTCCATATATGAAAATATTAATGTTTAAGATTGAATTTACATTTAGCTTTGCCTCTTTAGACAGTGCATTTATATTATAATGAAATATTGATATTGTCTTTGACATCAACATGCACATACAAGAAAAGAAAAAAGAAAAGGTGTGATCTCAAGACAGCACCATTTTATTTTTAGGTGTGAGCAAACATTGTGTGCTGGGTAAGCCATTCCTTCTGTGCAGTTTGTGTAAAAGTGAAATGCCATTGTCTTTTTATTCCTCATCCAATAGAACCAAGCCCAGTGCTTCAATGTGAAAGTTTGACTGGTGCAATCCCCTTTCTGGCTGAGAGCCTGAGACTGCTAGGACAAAGACATCTCACCATTTGACTAAATTGCAGTTTTAAGAAATTACAGAGAATGTTGTGTTAAAGAAAGCATCAGTCAAAGTCCTACTGTCTTGGAGGAGTCAAATGCTTACAGAGTGCGTGTGCAATTCTGATAAAAGTCATCACCATAGTAGTGGCTAGAAAAATGCACTTACCACCTTGAAGGTCTTTGGAATAAAAGGAGGTATGTAAAAGTGTGATACAGAGAAAGTAAAAATGCAACTATGACTGTACTGCTCTGAGATAGTAACAGTCATCACAAACCACTAATTGATTCTATTTATCATTTCATTAAAAGCATGCAGAGCAATTCATTTTAACGTAATTTTGATTGTAGTGTTCATTACTTTTTTCAAATTTGTGATTGGATTTGTTGTGAGCAATTTTGAATTGTAATTTAAATGCTATTAACAAGCCAAGGACACAATTTACCATGATCACCTTTTGAGAGCAAAGGGAGAGAGTATTCGGGGAGGAAAACAGAGGGAAAAAAACACAGTTTGTGTTATTATTCATGATTTTTGGGCACAAATGTAACCCCCTACACTCACTGACAGCAATATGAAAGAATAGAGGATTATGCTTGAGAGAAATATATGAGAGTAAAAAAAATAAAAGGTTGGCATTGATTTGTTACAACAATCGCCTCCTTTTTATACACAGCAAAAATCTACATTTCGCTGTAGTCACCCACCGGTGCAGACTTTCTTGTAGTTCTTGTTCTCCTGTGGGTGGCCCGGCAGGCGGCACTGGAAACGGTACTGCCAGAACTCAGCGAACCATGGGTTCCTGGTGTTGGTGTCCAGACGCAGCTTCAGGTAGTAATCATCAAAGGTCTTGACCACTTCTGACTGCAGCTTCATGGTGATTCCGCCCTCTGCTTCCTGCTCATAACCCTCTACAACCTCGTAACGGTCGGCCCATCCATCACTGAGGAGAGAGAAAGAAAAACAGGCTATAATATAACGATTGCAGGGGGGGCAGTAAAAGATTCTGAAAAAAGATTTAAGTCAGTATGAAACATCATTTAGAATAACAGGCACTTCTAGACAGTGATGATACTGATAGTCTTTTATATTCCATTATTGTACATGATCATTTACACTTAACAGCAGATTCAGATAATTATAAAACTATTCACGTGAGTGGCATCATTGACACTACAGTAATTTCATTTCACACAATGTAAACAGAACAGGTTCCACTATAATGCAGCTTTACTTTGAAGATATTCTCTATTTCAATCATGATTTTTGGTCTATTCTTAGTGGCGTTCAGCACATGTACGAACAAATGCTTTAACGCCAAAACTTCAAACTGAGCTGACTATACTCAATCACTATTGTTACTGACTGAATGTCCAATGCTTTTAGCAGTGAAACTCCCCTCAATGGTGACCAAAGAACCATTGTCAGCTCAGCCCTTGTTAAAAAGACAACAAAGCCACAGAAATTATCATGATGTGATAACTTCATTGCAAATATTCACCTTTTGAGCTTAGCCTTGTACAGGGCTTGCATATGCCTTGTTTTGAACATAACAGCTTCTACCAGCGGAAATGAACTGAAGACAGTCAGAAGTGGTTGAACATCGCCACTGCATGGTAGTGCGTTCACTGATCAATGTACTGAAGTGCATATGAATGGTGCTGTGATTGCTTACTTTACAAAAAGTGTACAAACTGTGATTTGAAACGAGCGGTTGGATTACAGAGGATGTACAGTGTGAAAGCAGAAACGCCATTTTGCAGTTACTGCAGGCAATTACAGAAGTAGAGCAGCTGTGGTGTGAATCACATGTTTCGTATGTTTGTGTCCAGATGGAAAGTTCCTATCAAAAAATAGCAAACATAATGACAGAACAACATCAGTGCACAAGCCAAAACTCTAGGTCAGGTGTTGTTTTCATTCAAATAATGAGCTTCCCCTACAAGTAGACTGCGGCTTCGACTCTTGTACAATCTTAAATTAGCATGGCAGCACTGGGTGGAGGCTTATCTCAAGTCGACTGTAGCAATCCACAATGTAAGAGGAAATCTCAACAATAGTGCTTCAACTATAATTGTAAGCTTTACACAGTCCCCTCAGCTTGTTTGTTTGCTTGTATAAACCTTTGTGCAAGGATTTCTACCATACCAAGCTCATTTGGACACACAGCTGGCCAGTGGGCTCTAAGAGAAATGGAAAACAGTAGTGAAGGGGACACTGAAAAACACATTAACAGATAAACAGCAGCGTTCTGAGCTCAGCTCTTTCTCTAAATCTGAGCCAGTGTGGGTTCGCAGCTGTATTTCACTCTGTGCCTCTCTATCTTTAATATGGGCTCCGGGCTACTACCTTGAAATACCTGTGCTATTGACAGCTACACACCAATTAGGTCTGACTCACCATGGAACCAATTACCTCGCACACATGGGATGTTCTGGGTGATAGATAAGGACGTGTGTGTGTGTGTGTGTGCTTGCGTGTGCGTGTGTGTGTAGGTCAAAATTTCTGACCTTTATGTCCACAATTACCGTCAGTCAAGAAAAAGGAGACAGTCAAGCAAATCTGTGAAAATGTAAGGAGGAAACTATAAAACCACTGTGATTGAGCCTGCGTGGAAGACTGGCATTGTGTTATATTCTTCTTACTGGTAACAAATCCCATGACAATACCAAAACCAACAATGCATATATGCTTATAGTGCAATACTCCATCCCTCCATAATTTCTGACTTCCCTACCTTGTTTGTGACACTGCATAAAACCCATTGGTTCCTACTGAAGATGTAAATCTCTGAAAATAGGCCATAAATGTAAAAAAGGATTATTTCATAAAACAGCTGAGCACTGTAGTTCTAAGCAAATGTTACTCAAACAAAAGCAAACAGCTACTTTTTGTGTACTATTTTCAGCCATGGATAAATTATTTACAGCAAAAGAATGATGTTTGAGGGACTGACTCCAAATAAACCAGTGTCCATTTTAATGGTCATTGTTGTTTATAATAGCTTCTGGTCAACAATGGAGGTCTACAGCACAGAGGAATAAGCTATATCAGGCTTTGGCTACACAGGAAATACTTGATAGTAGGATCAATTCATCATTAGTATTGGTGTTGTCATGGAATTTGCTGATAATGAGAAAAATACATTATATCACCAGCCAGAATTAATTTAATTTAAATCATATTTATAAAGGAATCAGAAAAACAAGCTAATTCAATGTTTCCACAGACTGTGTATTTATGTACATACTGTAGGAAGCTGACGCTTGAGAGTCACCTGCAGTACAGCACTGCCTTCTGCAACACATGCAAATGCATCCTGGAAAAATACTTTTTCCTGGATAGTCCACATTCAGAGCCATCTGGATATGTTCTGGCCAGTGAGAAGCGTCTATGAAAATACATCCTTTGCACAAGTGTTTAGGAGACATGACAGATTTTATATCAATATGTAGATTTGTAGGGCTTTTATTAAAGAATTGTAACACAGCAGACAAGTGTGGTACAAAGGCGTGCATGGCTAAATAATGTTAATGTTTGTAAAAAATAATGTTTGTAAAAAATTTGATGAACTTTTTTTAACTGATTGGTGATTAATGGTGTTAAGTAAGTCAGGCTAAGATCCACTAAATTATACAGAAATATTCCTACTGTCTGTAACAAATGTTGTTAAAGACAAGAACAGTGTTGGGTAATGGTGAGAGGATGAAATTAAGACAAAGTGGTAAATTACAGTAGATCACAACATAGCTGTCTTTTTCTTTATGTAAGGATATCTGCTTTGTTTGTTGTATTTCTGCTGTGTATTTTAAAAGAACAATTTAACTAAGTCATTCTTTGCACACTCCTAATTGAGTTAAGAGTCAGAAGTTCACTAATCCCAGTCACACTGCCTTCATTCACTCCATGTGAATACTGCCTCTGTCTCTCCCTCTCTCTTTCAGTTCATGTAGTGCAGATAGAGACACAAAGACAAACACATACACACCACCCTATAGATTTGTGTGCATGCATCTTCCAAGTGTTTATCATAAACACTTCTTACCTGACAGGGTAACTGCATTTAATATGGTCTATTCAATACAATTCAGTGTTTAACATATTTGTTCTAACAAAAGAGCGTAAAACAGATTGGGTTTTAGATAAAGAGAGAGAGAGAGGGAAGAAGTGCTGTTCAACGCTTTACATGAATAATGAACAAGGCATGAAGACATGCTTGACTGTTTCTCACAGTGGAGTGTGTGATGAAGTAAACTGACATTCTCTCTTCTCGCTCTCCTCTCTCAGGATTGCGCTATCTGGCAGAACTCCAAACAGCTCATCAACACTCTTGGGCCATCAGAGGGATGCCTAATGGGACAAAATCTGATTTAATGTCACCTCAATGTTCCACGGCTTCACGCTGCATATCGGAAGGTCCATTATTACATAATGTGAGTCAAATCTACCAGAGGAACACCTGTTTAAGCAGATTAAGGAGTCAAGGCTGTTCAAGTGTGTTATTACTTTTGCAGTTGTTGCACTAAAGTCAGTAATAGTAGATCTTTGATGTATAACAGAGTATACCTTATATGATTACGATTTAAAAATAATTTATTACTTAATTTAAGAAGGCTGAGATACATAATCAATACCAGTTACTTCCAAAATAAGGAGAAGTATCACAATTGGAAATACTGTACTATGTCTTTGAGTACTTATAGTTAATCCACCAATTCAATGCAAAAGCTATTCTTCTGTTCTTTAACCTGGGATCCAGCTGCCCATTTTATCAAAATATGCAACATAAGGCCATTTTGTCTAAGACTTTCAAATGTACCTGCAAATTGCAAATTACCATAACTTGCGGTACATGAAACTTCAACCATTTTGTAATCAGTTTTTATAAATCTGTTTTGTGAAACAGGCCCCAGGACAGTAAAAACTCTCAAGTCTTGAACTTTTAACACACACAAACAGGAGCCCTTGTTCTGATAAACCTGAGAGGCTATACGTGGCATGACAGGATCTGTGTATAGTGCAAGATAGTACAAAAATATTTGCCCAACCATGCACCCCGTCCTCTTCCCTCAGAGGACGTCCGTCATGAAAAAGTGTATTTTTCAAGCATTTGAACAAACCACAGATGCTGATGTTCTTCTGGTCTTGGTAAAGACTCAAACACTCATTTAATAGTTCAACAACATCAAAAGAAACAAATTTTATTTACTTACTGGTAAATAACATGACCCTCTGTTGACATACCATGAGTCAGACCTCCAATGTGTGAACTCTGAATGTATCGTATTGTATCAAAAACATTAGGAAACATAGGGGAAAGGGTTGGAACAAAGTGGGAATGTCGGAATGTGTTAAACCTGCATTCTTTCTAATGGCCAGCAGGGGACCTTACTTGATTTATTACCTTAGTAAATACTTTTTTAATTAGTTTATGGTCTCAATTGCAGCATGATTTTCATTTCGTAAATCATCGCCCTGTTTCAGGTGATAAAGCAGGTTATGCTTTAGGGCTTTGCCACCTTGTGATTGACAAGTCGGTACCAGACCGGTTAGGTTTAGCAATGGATTTAAGGCCGATTGATGGCTGGCTAGCCAAATCAGGACAGGTAGGCTGCAGACTCACAAACTGGAGCCTAGACTGGAGTGCAGGCAGAGCTGTAGGTTGGTTGCTAGCAGACTGGGAAACTAGCGGGCTGGATCTTAGCTGGTTGAGGTGTAGACTGAAAGCTAGCATGCTGGTGGCTAGCATGCTGGAGGCTAGTAAGCTTGATATTAGAAGGCCGAGGTGAATACTGGAGACTAGCATGCTGGAAGCTAGCTGGGAAACCGGCATGGCAAGGAATTCCATGACCCCCACAAGTAACGAGTTCCTCAGCAAAGGCTTTGAGGACACTTCCCTGCATGCCAATGACACTGTGTCCTTGTCCTTTTTAAAGGAGGCATACTTTTAGTCATTATGAAGATACACGAGGATATATGTCACCTCATGTAAGTCCTCAGAAAAATATCTGTCTGCTGGGTCCATTATTGGCCAGTTCATACCGTCACAAATATGCTAGCAGGGTACCGGGGAACGCAAGGAATAGGATCCAAATGCAGAGAGAGATGCAGAGCAGGTGCAGTACCATGATTAAATGCTAGTTAACATCAAAGCACAATTTGATGAAGGAACAGACCATACACTAGTGAGGGAAGGATAACTGGACACAGGTGAAACTAATCAGGGCTGGGCAGACAATTAAAACTGGCAGAAAACACACAAAAGCAGGAAGTAAAGTAACTGACATGAGAGGATAGGTGAGTATTGCAAAATAACAAAGGGATTAATTCAACTAAAACCCTAAACCTTGAAACTTTTACCCTCAACTTCCCAAATGCATTTAATGAATCATTTAAGTCAGTTTTATAAAGCAAGTAAAATCAGCAGCATGCTATTCCTTTGATGCCGTATGCTTAATAATGAAACTTGTGTATTGTGATGATTTAGTGAGACTTGATGATGTGTGGCATTATTTCGAGAAGCGCAGTGTGCCAACAGCTGGATAATTTATAGGGTAGTATACAACAGTGAAAAGACTGAGAGCTCTCCTGACTCCCCGGATGATCTAGTTCCAGTTTGATAGCACATTTGTATATTTATGAAGTCATGAATTAATTGCCAGGGCAGAGATTTAATCACATGTGCTGTTTCCCCTGGAGGATGAATGGGAAGAGTTACTTTAAAAAGAGGAAGGGGAGGATAGTGGAGTTGAGAGTTTCCTAATTGCTGAATGTGAGTGTTAAAATAAAAGTTCAGGTAGTTAATGGGAAAACTTTTAATCTGTCTGTCATTCACAGACTACTAAAATGTCAACTAGACCTAATTAAGAGAATTACATTATTCTTAAAAGTAAAAGCCTGCTTTAAGTCTTTGATCTTAATGTAAAAACACATACGCACTTTCTTTTTCTTTCTACTCATTGTCCATCTATCTCATTTTCAGTTGTGGAAAAAGTTCTCTGGTCTTTACATAGAAGTAATTGTTAGCAGGAGTATATGCGTGAGTAAAACTGCTCATATTGCAGATTGGCCTCTTTCAGAGATATATTAGTATTACTGTTGCATTAAGGTTTGCGCATCATTTAAAGCCTTACAGTGAGCTTTTGTGCTATTTACATTTATCTGATTCAAATATAGATTGCAATATAATTTTGAATATAATTGTCTTCCATGATAATCTGAGCTATTTGACCATGAAGAAATATTTGATGTGAATAATTTTGAATAAGTAAAGAGACTTAATAGAATAATAAATAATAAAAAAATGTAATGTTTCAGTAGAAAATGTCACAATTTTAAAAATGTTACAAAATGATTTTGTGAGAATTGTGAAGGTGTCAAATATGGCAGCTAATTCCAGAATAGTACTCCAACTTTCTTAATCGGTGAAATCTGTGAGGTTTTTGATGTCAGTGGCAGCAACTGTTGGCAAACAGCAGCCTCAAAGCCAGTATATGAAACTGGCATAAAAGCATAAAGTGTAACAACAAACCTTTATTTAAGTTGCTTTCACTCAGGTTTTACTCAAGTCAAACCATTTTGACTTCAGAGAGGTCAAGGTTGAAAACCTACAATGCTGATAGTTTATATCATGAACACTTGCAAAATGAAACAGATAACCAAACTTTGGTGCACATACATTGCTCAGACCACCATAATAATAGCACACGAGCAGAGGTTACAACCAAGCATAAAGCTCATTTTGATATGTTCACTAATATGCCGGTTCATGAGTAAGCAAGCCTAAATTAAACAGTGGGCTGGGGGCTATTTCTACCATTTTATATTCTGTTGGGTATTTTCAGATATAACAACCAATCTACAAGTCGAACATATGTTGTGGAGGAGCACAGCTGTCAAATGAAGTTAAGTAAGCATGCAATACTGTGGAGTAGAGGAGTGGAGTAGAAGAATGAAGAAGCATTAAATGAAAATACTGTACTAAATTACAGTATTTAAGTAAATGTACCTAGTGGTTTCCACCACTACTCTCTTTAACATCACACAACAGAAGCTCTTAGGGGCAATTTTGTTTTCTGTTCTACTTTTATCTCTTTGCTTATCCCACAACATTCTTAATTAATTCCAAACTGCTCTGGCAGTGGAAAAACTATTCATACAGGGGTTGCTCTCCTCAGCTGAACATTAATGCTCCATCTCCAAACCTCTCTCTCCGCTCTCTGCCTTTGTCTTGCTCTCCCTACTCTCCAACTCTCCTCCACTTCTCTTATTTCTGTGACTCTGTGGAATTAAAGCACAAGTGGTCGTGGCTTGTTAGCTAGCTGGCGGCAGCAGCAGGACTCTCTTGAGGTGACACGGAGGACCCCGGGTGAGCTGGGGAGCCTTTAAAAGCCCATTCAAGCTGCTTTTACTTATTCATCATGCCCTAGTTTGGGAGATCAGTCTCCTCTACATTGACAGGGAACACTGCTGGGAGAAAATCCTTTTTGCTTTTTGCTACCAAGGGATGTCAATTCTCTACTAAACCCCTGAGAAATTCTCTGAATCCAATATCAGCAATGACTGATGGATCACAAGATCGTGTTATCAGCTGGTCAATTTAATGTAAAATCATTACATAAGGTTGGATGGAGCACTGCTGCTCAAGGCCTCCTACATTTAAAAAAAAAAATCCATGATCCCTTTTGGCATTTTGGTTCATTATTGCACTAACAACAACTACAAGATCCATTTTTTCAGTTCCCCTTAGAAGAAGGTTTTATTTTATTTATCCAACTTGTATTTGCATCACTGACAAATATGTCTTCTAAATAATCAATTACTCATTTAGTCTATCAAATGTAAGAAAATCTATGTGAACAAAAACAGGATATATACAGACAGCAACTGACCACCTACAGTTGCAAGATCTAATGATAAAAAAATAACAGGTTATTCTAAATGGATTTACTATACACATAAAAAAACAATGTAACCTAAGCAGGACTGTATATAGGATCGTAGCCTAAAGGGGACATATGTATCCATTTACATATTTATATTTACAATACCCCATTTTTTATAAGAACAAATGTGTAAGTGTTGTAATTGTACATGAGAAGAAACTCTAAAAGTAGCCAATGTTTTGGTTACAGGGGGACTAGGTTGGGAAGTCAACGTATCTGACCTGATGAAGATCTTGTAGGTCTAAAAAGTGCGTCATTACATTTTTGGGATCTTGCAAAATTCAGTACGTGGAGTGCCTCTCCTTTTCCCTTGTATGCTGCTGTACCCATCTAGGGGTTTGAAGTGCACAGAAAGCAGACAGCAACCAGACACCACTAGACATTACCATTAGAATTATTGAAAAGCTAACGTAAAGAAGTGGGTTAACTGTTGTTTTAAACACTCAACAGACTCAGATGATCTAATGGGAAGGTGGTAGATTGTTCCAGAGTCTGGGTGCTAGAACAATAAAAGAACAGTCGCCTTTGGTTTTACGTTTTGCACAAGGTATAGCCAACCAGTTTTGTTTGGAGGAAGTGGTGCTTGGTGGGATATGGGCTTGTAGCTTGGAAATGTAAGGATGAGCTAAACCATGTAGTGCCATATAAGAGATACATTTTTTTAAATCAGTCCAGAACTTTACTGTCAAGCCAGTGCAACTAGGCTAAAATAATAATATAATAATAATAATAATAATAATCCTTATTTGTAGAGCACTTTTCAAAAACAAGTTACAAAGTGCTTTAACAAGTGTAAAGCAGTGATGTGAGTCCAGTATTTATTAAAAGCCTAGTTGCTGCATTTTGTACAGTCTGAAGACGTGCTATGGTTTGACTAAGGCAAGTGAAAGGAACTTGCAGATGTTGAGACTGGAATAAACTGAGTTGTGAATGATGTTCTAAATCAGAAGCCAGTAGTAATGGTCTGACTTTTGTGAGATGCACCGATTGCAATTTTCTCTGCCGATTACAATTTTATTAAAGGTCTGACCTGCCTTTTTCAATTTTAGCCGATTCCAATATTCTTTCTATCTTACATTTTTGCAACTTTTCTTTAATAGGAAATTCTTTCTTTATTAGGATCCCCATCAGCACCAGCATAAGCACTGGCTATTCTTCCTGGGGTTCATTCAATTGTATGTCCATAATAAAACATTGACTATTAGATAACTTTTACATTTTCTCACAAACAAGACCTACTCACTCAAACACATCTCAAAATATAAAAAGGGCTCCAGGTTAGGCTACTGACAGAGCCTGTCTATAACAAATAAAATAAAATCCAACTGAAAATAACGTGCAGTGTAACCTGGTTCAGTGTTTCCCACAGAATGACTGTGGTGGGGACATGGAGGGGTATATTTGTATAATTTATCTAAATAATCTGAAAGAATACATTACCCTTTTTCTAGTAGGTTATTTCTTATCTCACCATTTTAATTCTAATTAATTCTCCATTATTTTAGTGTTTAACATAATACCAGACAACGTCTCTCTCTCTCTCTCTTTCTCTACAAAGTGCTAAAACGGTGGTCTACCCAAGTAAAGCCTGTGTGGGAAACGCAGCTTATTTTGGTTGTACAGACGTTACAAATTTCGAGCATTACATCGTCTTGGAAGATCTTTCACGCTGTGTGTGACTGCGGCAATAGTCAGTTACAGTGTGTGCAGCTGTGCACATGACATAAACCATCGCAGCATGTGTGTCAATTTGGATGGCACAGAACTGTATATGTGACACTGATCGTCCCGATCATCGAACATGGCCGATTAAGCTGAAAACTGCTGATTGGCATCTCTAGATTTTTGCAATGTTTCTGAGTTGACATGGTTTTCGAATTTCAATTGAGACTCAAATATAACAACAAGATCCCCAGAGTTTGGTTTGAATAAGGCACAAGTGGGCCAGCATACTGGAAAATTTATTAGCATTTTCAGGGCCAATGATGAGAAGCTCCCTTTTGTCAGAATTAAGTTGAAGGAAGTTAGTGACATCCAGTCCTTTATAATAATAATAATAATAATAATAATAATCTTTATTTGTAGAGCACTTTTCAAAAACAAGTTACAAAGTGCTTTAACAAGTGTAAAGACAATAATACCCAAGAGACAATAATACAAAAACAATACAAGATAAAAGCATGAAAACATTGAAAAGACTAAAATACACGTTTAAGATAAATATAAAATATATAGCATATATTTATAGCAGCTAAACAGTTGTGTAGAGTGCCTAGGTTGCTGAAATCATCTGTTTTTACTGAAAGTTGAGTGTGGTCCATATAACAATGATAGGTTATACAACCAAAGCGAGGTTATATGGCGGAGTAGATGAAGACACATTGTTATCCATGTTAGGCAAATATTACAGAAACCACTCTAGGGCTTTTCCTGAGTACCACAGAACCTAGTTAGTCTATGGATGAGGATGGAATGATCGATAGCATCAAAGGTGGCGCTTACATCGAGTAAAACTAAGACGGCGTGTTCTCCCCATCAGCTTGCATAAGGATGCCATTTGTGACTCATAACAAAGCGGTTTTGTAACTGTTTTTTGGCGAAAGCCAGATTGGAATTTATCAAAAAAATTATTTTCCCTTTAGTTTGAAGGTGCTGCTCAGCGACAAGTGTTCCAGTCCTTTGGAAATGAACAATAATTTTATGGGTCTTAAAAAATTGGATAGATCAAGGCTGTACGCAAGCTGTCTTCAATTGATCAGGGACACATCCAGAGGTGAGGGACAGGTTTACAATAGGGAGTACTGGAAGGCCAATGGGTAAAGTATCAAGTTGGCAGGAGGACAGGTACAGATGGCAAACTGGGTTAGTAAATTGTAATTAGTTATACACACTGATCAAATGTTAGCTTTTGTACAAGAAAGCATTTCAGCTTCCGCAAATCATGATGTGACAGCTATGTCCAGATGCAAAGCCAGTGTGCTATTTTTGATCACTCCAATGTCATTCACCCGTCCTCTCGCACAAGGGAACACAAGGCATCAATTGGAAAGAGAGAGATGTCCTTGACAATGTGTGGCTGCTTTCAATTAACATCAGAGGCGTGTTATAAATATTCAGATGCAGCTCATTGTGCTCCCCTACTCAGTGGAACAAAAACAGATGCAATCATGAATCCTGACTCAACTTGAATATACTTTTTCAGAGCCACGTGTGTATGAGTAACAGAAGCAGGGCTCCATTACTGTGTTCTTATCTTATAATTACAATCTTTGTGGCTGTCGTTGCTGGGAGTAATTTTTCAGATGTCAGCCATATTTTCCAAGAATGAGATATTGTGTTTGGCGCCCTTCTGACAGAGTGAATGACAGATCTGCAGTGAGACGATCACACCAATTCTGTCATGAGCCCAAACAAAGTCTCTATGGTGACTGTAGCACAAGCAGCACACAAGCCTTTTTATTCCAGTGGTACAGTAAATCCTGCCCTGCTAACAAAAAAATCACATTGAGCTCGATTCCTGCATAACATGCACCATTAAACTAAACTTGCATGTAGAGCGTTTTAGTGGGGAGGGTCAAAAGGATGGAATCATGTCACACAGAGAGAATAACGTAATAAAGGAAGGGGAGAATTGCAGATGATCAGGAAAAACCTGCCTGTGATTTTAGGCTTAACACACGCCTGCAAGTTGAAACTGTGTTGTATGTATTATTAAAACAATAATATCCACCGAGTTACTAAACGTAAATTGTTGTCTGCAGTCTTAAATTTCCTCGATCTTGTTATCCAAACAGTTTTCATAAATCTTTATTTTGCCAGTGCTGCCAGAGATAAGGTCTCATTTGCTCATGCCCCACTATTTGCCAAATTACTCACAAGAAGTCAATAGGCAGAATTCCACATCCTCCGCACTCTCCTTCCTGAGATGGGTAGGAGATGAAAGCCTTAGAGATGACAGGAAAAAGGCAGCTAAATGTGTCGCACCACAACTCCTCTCCTTCTCTCCCCCCCCCTCTCTCTCTCTCTCTCTCTCTCTCTGGCACCCTAAACGTTTCATTTATTCAAGCACAGAGCAAAACCTGAGTCCCCTTGTTACAGAAAATTGAATAGTACAGCCAAATGCAGAAATGTGTGTGACACACACAATATGGGTTCACAGCTTTCTTTGCGCCTCAGCACAGCCTCAAAAGACAAGTCATACCCTGCTAATGACTCGTGCCAAGCTGTTACAGAGGCAGAGCATCCACATTCCTGTCCCAGTGTCCATTTTGTCAGGAATAAAACAAAACAACTGAATCAAGCATTCGAAATGGGACCCAGACCAAAACTTGTGTGAGACAGGGACAGAAATGAGCGTTACATGTGGAAAAGCAGCTTATGCAAATTGTGTTTAGTAATAACAGCATTCAAGCAGCATTAGAGGGAGAGAGAAAACGAATGCTGCTAATTGCAAGTGAGCAAGCATGCAGGCAAAAGGGTAGGTGGGTTCGCTCCACGCTGCCATTCAGAAACTAGGCCTGGTGCTGGGAAACAGGCAGACAGGGAATGATAATGAAAGACCATCTACAGTAGATGTATATCTAGCTTTTAAAGCTGCAAAAACGATTTCATGGCAATTTATTTTAGATGACTGAGTAGGTGGAAATTTAGTGAGGATTCAGAGATTTTCTGTAATACTCAGTTTAACTGCAAGAGAGCGTAATGGTGTTTGCCTCAGGGACTCTATGCATTCCTGTCAGCTCACAAATTCAATCACAATCACTACTAATAATTTGAAAATCCAGCTTATGAGTCATTAAAACTTCTTATTTCACTGCTCTTTGAAAGATTATCTAACATGCCTCTCTCTGCTGCAGCAGCATAACGATGTGTGTCACCTTTTACTTTTTTGAGTTTGCATGACCTTGGGACCCGAAAGAATTTGTGTTCACTTTTCTGTGGCATTTTTGCAGAAAATCTGTGCAATCTGTTGAGTGCTTCGTCTCCCCTCAAAAGGTCACGGCTGCAATTTACAAATCTAAAAAAGATTTGGCAAATTTTTGGTTTACATGCAGCTGGGTTTGGCACATTTCACAGCACAAATGTCAAAGAAGCCACATTTTCAGATGTCTTGATATCCTTATGGCTTGGAAGATAACAGTCAAAGAATATATGTCTCTGTATGTCTCTCCTATTTTATTTCAGAACCAACATTGGCTAAGTGACCAATTAGTTTAAACATGAATGTGCAAGGTGAGGCAGACAGCTGACTCACTTTTGTGAAGTGGGAACAAATCTGAAATGCTTCCGGTTACAGTGATTTTCAGAATAAGTTTGGTATGCATTGAATTCTTAGCAAATTGTGAGGGAGAAACGTGCATTTGCATCAGATAGTTATTGCCAGGTATATTATACTCAAGTGTCTCTGTTATGTATTGGTTTTATAAGCATATTTCTAAAGTTTAATGGTGTAAGTATATGGTGGACGAGTGGGAAAATGATTTTATTTTATTTTCATAAATATATTAAGCTTATAATATGTATTATATTCATCTGTAGCTGTGGCTTGCGCTCTGATGGATTTTAAAAAAAAATCTCCCTATAGTTAGAGGGATTTCCGAGTTATGTCCTCTCATTCAGTGAAGAGCTATACCAACTTCTGAGAGGTTGACATAAATTTCTATTTGTAATGGAACTGCCGTATGCTGAATTTGGTCTTTAATATTTTATGAAAGGTAAAGCAAAACTTTATTTTATCTGTGAATTCTGTCTGTTTCTATCTGTGTATTCTGTCTAAGCTGAAAGTGTTTCTCATCTAATAGAATCACTTTGAAATGTACTTGAACAAAACAGGAAGACTGACATCAATGTCTTCTTGATTGGAATGAAGTGGATGATCCGTGTTTGAGCACCAGAGAGTATGAAATGAATATATATTGTCTCTTTATGTGAGCCAACGTACGTGCAGTCATAGAGTAATGCAGGCAGCTGATTGGTGAAATCATGATTGACATCACGTGGTGAGAAAAACAAGAGCCCCTCTGACTGACAACAGCAGAGCAGAGTGGTTGTGAAGTGTTGAAGTGATGCAGAGGAGAGTCTGCAGGTCAGGGATAAAGTGGGTTGAGCACGCTGCCACACCTGGCCCTTGTCTGAAGAGCAGGTTAGCCGAACAGCAAAACAAAAGCTCTCAGATTCAAAACGCCCTGCATGTCTACTTGTAGTTTATGTTTCCACTGCTGTAAAGAGATTGTTCTACCTTTGTGTCTCACCATCTCACTGATTTTGATAGAACCTGCTGCAGGGCATGTTGTCATCCTTACAAATTATACTGACTGTCCTATGGCACTAAGGTGTTCTAATTAAAATAGCAATTTCCTCAAATGTAATACTGCAACCACTGCTGGCTGACTGTGATGCATTTTTGTGTAGTGCTTTGATATTTAAATTATTATGCTGATAGGCCTGATGGGGGAGCTATAATTGAAAGTTTCTTTTTCTAAATGAAAAAGAACCCGAAAGCCTGCATGAATGACTGCAACAGTGCTTGTCTGATTATGAAGAAACTTCTGGCATGATTTTAGCCATGTTGATTTTAAAGCTGTTTGATGACCAGTTTCAGGGTAAATATCAACTTTTGATTTTGTTGTAGTTGACTCATACAGAATGTAACGAAACATTTAGCTTATATAACAAGCCTTCCCAATTGGCTATTGTGATCAGCACACAAGGAGTACACTGACTGTGAAATTGTCATGCTGCACAGTAACAGAATTTATTTTACCATTGCATATGTATGTGTTTTTCGATGCAATTCAAATCTGTAAGCACCAGGCAGCAAGTTCATTGCAACTTCTGCTAACCCCTCGGCCAGAAAACTCGGGGTAGTTTTTGACCAGGACTTGTGTTTTGAACCGCACGTAAAGAAAGTTGTTCAGTTATGTTTTTATCTGGATCTGGAGAAACTCGTCCATGCTTTCATCTCCTCCCGCCTCGATTATTTTGACTCACTTTATACCAGACTCAGTCAGAAATCAATTCATTACCTACAATTAGTACATAATGAGATCGGGTTCGCAGCGTCTGTTCCTGGTTTCATCTCACTTCTTAAGACTCATTTATACAAAAAAGCTTACGATGTGTGATGCGGAATTTATTTCTCCATTATTTGTATATTGACTTGTTTATGTTTTATTTATTAATTTCAAATCACTATTTGATGCATCACTTATATTTATTTTTCCTTTAATTGTACATTGAATTGTTTTATGTTTTATTTATTGCACACAAACAGGTGATACTGATTTTTATTTGACTTGTCTATGTTTTACATTAATTGCTGTAAAGCACTTTGTAACCTGTACTGAAAAGTGCTACCCAAATTTTTTGTTTAAACCTGCATTAACTGATTTTAGCCACTCTGGGTGAGTGGAAACAAGCTGTAAACACAACATTGACATATTATCAAGTTGATGGTGAACATGTTAGCAAACAGTATTTATACATCCAGCAGGCACGGAGCAACATTAGCATTCATCTAGAGTCGTGTTTTTGGCCATCCAATGAACAACGCTCCTCTGTGTTCACTAGCTAGTCGCTAACTTTGTTTGTCTGCTGTTTGGTGCTGGGCAGATGCCTGCTACATCTGCAAAAATGCTGAGTGAGAGGGAACCAAAACAGTAATGCTGCCAAAACATATAGCTGGAAGACAATCATTGAAGGAATTGCGGTCAGGAGATAATTCTCTGTGG
>NC_060159.1:16050106-16095477 GCF_021292245.1 Micropterus dolomieu
CTGAAATGCTTCCGGTTACAGTGATTTTCAGAATAAGTTTGGTATGCATTGAATTCTTAGCAAATTGTGAGGGAGAAACGTGCATTTGCATCAGATAGTTATTGCCAGGTATATTATACTCAAGTGTCTCTGTTATGTATTGGTTTTATAAGCATATTTCTAAAGTTTAATGGTGTAAGTATATGGTGGACGAGTGGGAAAATGATTTTATTTTATTTTCATAAATATATTAAGCTTATAATATGTATTATATTCATCTGTAGCTGTGGCTTGCGCTCTGATGGATTTTAAAAAAAAATCTCCCTATAGTTAGAGGGATTTCCGAGTTATGTCCTCTCATTCAGTGAAGAGCTATACCAACTTCTGAGAGGTTGACATAAATTTCTATTTGTAATGGAACTGCCGTATGCTGAATTTGGTCTTTAATATTTTATGAAAGGTAAAGCAAAACTTTATTTTATCTGTGAATTCTGTCTGTTTCTATCTGTGTATTCTGTCTAAGCTGAAAGTGTTTCTCATCTAATAGAATCACTTTGAAATGTACTTGAACAAAACAGGAAGACTGACATCAATGTCTTCTTGATTGGAATGAAGTGGATGATCCGTGTTTGAGCACCAGAGAGTATGAAATGAATATATATTGTCTCTTTATGTGAGCCAACGTACGTGCAGTCATAGAGTAATGCAGGCAGCTGATTGGTGAAATCATGATTGACATCACGTGGTGAGAAAAACAAGAGCCCCTCTGACTGACAACAGCAGAGCAGAGTGGTTGTGAAGTGTTGAAGTGATGCAGAGGAGAGTCTGCAGGTCAGGGATAAAGTGGGTTGAGCACGCTGCCACACCTGGCCCTTGTCTGAAGAGCAGGTTAGCCGAACAGCAAAACAAAAGCTCTCAGATTCAAAACGCCCTGCATGTCTACTTGTAGTTTATGTTTCCACTGCTGTAAAGAGATTGTTCTACCTTTGTGTCTCACCATCTCACTGATTTTGATAGAACCTGCTGCAGGGCATGTTGTCATCCTTACAAATTATACTGACTGTCCTATGGCACTAAGGTGTTCTAATTAAAATAGCAATTTCCTCAAATGTAATACTGCAACCACTGCTGGCTGACTGTGATGCATTTTTGTGTAGTGCTTTGATATTTAAATTATTATGCTGATAGGCCTGATGGGGGAGCTATAATTGAAAGTTTCTTTTTCTAAATGAAAAAGAACCCGAAAGCCTGCATGAATGACTGCAACAGTGCTTGTCTGATTATGAAGAAACTTCTGGCATGATTTTAGCCATGTTGATTTTAAAGCTGTTTGATGACCAGTTTCAGGGTAAATATCAACTTTTGATTTTGTTGTAGTTGACTCATACAGAATGTAACGAAACATTTAGCTTATATAACAAGCCTTCCCAATTGGCTATTGTGATCAGCACACAAGGAGTACACTGACTGTGAAATTGTCATGCTGCACAGTAACAGAATTTATTTTACCATTGCATATGTATGTGTTTTTCGATGCAATTCAAATCTGTAAGCACCAGGCAGCAAGTTCATTGCAACTTCTGCTAACCCCTCGGCCAGAAAACTCGGGGTAGTTTTTGACCAGGACTTGTGTTTTGAACCGCACGTAAAGAAAGTTGTTCAGTTATGTTTTTATCTGGATCTGGAGAAACTCGTCCATGCTTTCATCTCCTCCCGCCTCGATTATTTTGACTCACTTTATACCAGACTCAGTCAGAAATCAATTCATTACCTACAATTAGTACATAATGAGATCGGGTTCGCAGCGTCTGTTCCTGGTTTCATCTCACTTCTTAAGACTCATTTATACAAAAAAGCTTACGATGTGTGATGCGGAATTTATTTCTCCATTATTTGTATATTGACTTGTTTATGTTTTATTTATTAATTTCAAATCACTATTTGATGCATCACTTATATTTATTTTTCCTTTAATTGTACATTGAATTGTTTTATGTTTTATTTATTGCACACAAACAGGTGATACTGATTTTTATTTGACTTGTCTATGTTTTACATTAATTGCTGTAAAGCACTTTGTAACCTGTACTGAAAAGTGCTACCCAAATTTTTTGTTTAAACCTGCATTAACTGATTTTAGCCACTCTGGGTGAGTGGAAACAAGCTGTAAACACAACATTGACATATTATCAAGTTGATGGTGAACATGTTAGCAAACAGTATTTATACATCCAGCAGGCACGGAGCAACATTAGCATTCATCTAGAGTCGTGTTTTTGGCCATCCAATGAACAACGCTCCTCTGTGTTCACTAGCTAGTCGCTAACTTTGTTTGTCTGCTGTTTGGTGCTGGGCAGATGCCTGCTACATCTGCAAAAATGCTGAGTGAGAGGGAACCAAAACAGTAATGCTGCCAAAACATATAGCTGGAAGACAATCATTGAAGGAATTGCGGTCAGGAGATAATTCTCTGTGGGTTAATCACTACAGTGATCCCTTTTAAAAACATTACATTTACATTTAGCTGACGCCTTTATCCAAAGCGACTTACAATTGCTATATAAGTCAGAAAAGAAAAAACTTCAGTTGCAAATGTTTTACTTCTGTCCACTGTGCCATTTGTTGTGCTACATTAACAGTTTTAATACACTAAGCTTCTTGTTTACAACAGAAGATAATACATTTGCAGTTATAAAAGAGAGACTGTGTATCCAGCGCATTAGATGTTCAATGTAAGAATGACAGAATGGCCTGATTGTACTCTTCTTGCTCTGTCACTTTGTTTCATTCACCTTTTGTTTGTGTGTCTTGCATCCTTCCAACTCTCAGTAGCTCTTGAACACTTCATGAAAGAGGCTTCTTCAGAGGTGAAAGCATAAATTAAGAACACAAGCGCCCCTTTGATGAGCTAATACCTGTCTGCCAGCATCATTCAGTTGTTCACTATATGCCAAGAAACACACACATGGCTTGGCATCTGTGTTGGCCCAGACTTCCTCTGTCATTTTTACACACTCTGTCTCTCTTTCTCCTTCTGTCTCTCTCTCTCTCTGACCCAAAAGCATTTCTTCAGCCCATGGAGACTTTGACAAAAGCTAAAAAAAGACCCACTTTCCCATCTCCTATCGACGAAAGAGAAAAGAAGAGATATGGAAAGGAATGCAATCCTAGAGTGTCATTATAATGGATAATTTAAAAGGCAAGCTCTGCATCTGAAGAGAAAGAGTGCCTTCCCCCGTCACAACATAAACAGAGGCTGGTAAGAGCGGAACTTGTCTTCTCTTTATTTGTGCCACTGGGAAATATTACAGAAAGAGGGAAGGCTTCAAGGATAATGGCAACTACAAGAAACAAATCTCTCAGTGTCTGCCAATAGAGAAGTGTCTATTGAGAATCGCATGCATGTGTGTATATGAGGAAAAACTCATTGCCACATTTTATCTAACACAACAAGGTGTCTTAATTCATATCTTCACCACAGCTATTCAACAAGACAATTTCAAATCTTTCTGATTTTTCATAACTTTCAACAAATCCCATGAAAAGACCGAAACAAGCACTGTGTTAATCTGTATCTCAGTGCTTTTCCCACTCCACCTTTCGCCCAATCGACCCTGTACGCAGGATAAGCGGCTGACGATGGATGGGTCAATTCATGGTTGGTTTTGGTCTTTTCATGGTATTGATTGGTAATAAGAAAAAAAATGGACAAAATGTAGATGACAGTACATCTTTGTAATTCAGCTAGAAAAGACACCTGAAACCTTCTTTTAACGGTCTAATTTCAAAGATAAAAATCCTACATTAAGAACTTTCTCCAAACACACCAATTTGTACTAACAAACCTCAAACACACAAGGAGAAATCCTTTGAAGAGAAGGAGACAACAATCTTTTATCTACCGCAGCTCACAAAAAGCAACACAAAACAACACAAAAACTGACAGGCAGTGAAATGTAATTCAATCTTATTCTAATTTGTACGTGAAACTGTTTGTCTTGACTCTTTTTTACAAGGTAAAACAATATGTTTAATTTAATGAGCATCGTCTTTTCATTGTAAATATGTCTCCAGGTTGTGCATTGTTAAGAACGTCTTGAAAATGGTAGATTTTACCAAGGGTCCAACCAAAAAAAATGCCCTCAAAATTGTCTTCATTATAAAATTACTTCTTTAAGCAATTAAGATGGTAAACTGATTTTACTCTAAAAATGTTTGATTGTTTGACAATGCATTCATGCATACTTTCATGTAAAAAAGGTATAGGTCTTAGTCTTGCCAAAATCTGAACAATTTCATTTCATTTGTGTGAACGATAGAAGTAACCGTGCTGTATTTTGTCTCTCAGGTTCTTCCTGTTAGAAGATGATGGCTCCGAATTTGAGCTGCACTCATGCAGTGCTCAGCAGATCTCCAACAAATACTGCTAAAGCGAGGCTACAAGCCTCAGTCATCCTTAGCTGTCTTATTAATGTCCTCCTCATGTAACATACGGCTGACAACGGCCCCACAACAGACCAATGCCAAAAACCTCCTACCGCTCTGAAACGATGGGGGGAAAGAAATTGCATGAATGAACTGAAAAGTAGCATCAAGGTTGCTATAGCTGCTACTGACAAGTGTGAATGTTCCTTAAGGGCTATTTCATGGTGCAATGTGCCGCTGTATAAGTGTGTGAGAGGCGACTCTACTTGCCCTTTTCTAATGACTAAGATTACAGTTACAGTCAGTCACTGTCACTTAACATTCACTAACAGATAGAGAAAGAAAGGAAGAGGGAAAAAATTGAGAGGAAGAGTGAAAATCCAGAGAGGAGGTGTAATCAGAAAAGGGAGAGATTTTTACAATTAATGTTGATTCAGTACGGTCTTTATTTGTTCAAATAGATATCTGCATGCTTCTCTTTGATTGCTAAATGCGAAATGACTGACATTGCCTCAAAAAAAACTAAAACGAATGAGACAAACCCAAAAGGGAGAGAATGAACTGGAGGCATTGTTTCCCTCTCTAGTTTTTGTGTCTGCGACAGAAATAACAATTATTCATTGCTGGAGAACATTTCTATTCAGCGCTATTGCTATGTGGTCTAATTTTTCTTGGTTGCCTTGGTGACATGCACCACAGGAAGACAACGCAGCATCTCGCAGCCTTCCAGCCTGTTAACCAATTTCTTGCCATCAAGAGAGACGCACTCAACTGTGAATAAATAAATAGATAAAACACATCCATACCTGCCAATGAGGAGGAACTCCCCAAACACCCCCAGTCTCCTCATGGCCATCAGGAGACCTCGGACAGTCATGCCCTCGCAAAAACACACCACTACACGAGCTTTGGGAAGACGTTCCCGTAGTTTCCTTAAAAGACGATCGTAGTGCTTCTCCCCCGCATTACTATAGATCTTGTCCGAGTGGGCAATGCATAAGCCTTCCAGAGAGGCCAGCTCCTTGAAAGACTCCATGCCACTCTCCCCGTAGCTACCTACAGATGATAAGGAAAAGACATAGAAAGAGTTAATAAATAGTAAGAGCTGGAAAGCATTCTGTCCTTACTGGAATCACGCAATAAAACATTTCCTTGTGAAATGTCTTATCACTGTCTGAGAATCCTATTTCTTAAATTAGCCTTTGTGGATATGGATAATATTCTGGCTTTAGCATTTCCCTTAAATGTGAGCTCAAAATATGTAAATTATTCTCTTGATTATAAATGACGTTTTAGTGATAAGAAAGCATCCCGTGTCTTATTAGTTGTGTAATTGCTTTCAAGCATGCATAACCCTTCACTCACAGCAGTTGTTTGGAGCATCATGTCCTGACTGAGATGAAGCTCTGATCCTCTGATGAGTGTCAGATAGTTTACTGGCAACTGATTGCAATCAAAGCCAAAAGGGGGGACGATAGCTATCCTTGTTTAACTGCACACCATCCCAATTAAGAGCCCTGCAAAGCTGTTTGAGTCCAGATCTTCTATTGCCATTCGGACTGCAGCGCTTGACTAATCTGTCATCACGATCAAGATTGTTGAGAAAGCCCACAGCTCTTCAGCGCGAGAGCTGGATTACACAGGCAATCCAATCACTTGTGCATACTTCAACATGTGTCTGTGTTTGAATGTGCATGCTGTCAAAAGAAAACGCACAGCCCACATCAATAAAAATCTGAATACGTTTGTTGTGCGATTGCCTTGATGCGAGGCCAGGCTCCTGAGGGCCTCCATGCCACTCTCCCCTTATATAGGTGATGAAGTACAAATGCTCTATCTGTGCATGGTGTGGCTTTATAGAGCAAGGAAGACAGCAGCTGAAGTAGGCATCACAGAAATGCATTTACTTTGGCACACAATGGGCCCATGTGTTGGTTTTCCAATAGTCCTTTGATGATATTTTCAATTGCCTCGTTTCATTCTCCCTCTGCTAAATGGAATAATGATATCCAATTATTTTACTCTTTCCATCCAGGCTGTTATACAGGTGGGTGGTAGTGCATTAGTTCACAGCCCATTTGACAATGACCACCAAAAAAAACTGCTTTGTGTATTCCTACCAGACTGATCATGATGGGACAGGTAATTTATGCAGTTTCACAGCCCTAGCTGTTGCTACGGGAACGAGCTACATTTATAACATCTAAGGTGGCAGAGAGGGAATACTCATGAGCTTAAGCCAGTCGTGACCACTTTTTTAGAGATAACTAAAGATGAACAAACAAGTGGATTTACATTTGACTCCGCAAAGGTCAGGTCTGCATCAGACAAATTATGATGTGAAGTCTCAATTATAAACATTTACTGTGGCTGCAAACTTTCCAGCTTTGTAACTTACAAAACTGAACATGTAGTCAGTGTAATGATCTGTATTTCCAGAATATCTGCATGGAAAACAAAATAAATAATTTAATTCCAATAAAAGCTTACAAGTTTGTACTTGAAACTGCTTTTACCACTCCCACTATAGCCTACTGAGTAAGTGTTGTTGCTTGCAATCAGATTCATCCTTTCCCTGGCTGGTCTTTCATTACTCTGAAATTATGACTTCAGTCCCAGAGGATCCTCCTGTAGGTATGTTGAAGGTCAGACAGTTGACGCCACCTAGTTATGCCTCCAGGTACTACAGTTCCCTAACTCCCTCTATTCATCTATCTGATAGCAACCTGTGACAAAGTCCCTCTTCGGCACCTGGCTATAATAGGACTTTTAAGATTTTTTGCACTCCCCATGAGCCCGCTGCTCCTCGGGGGGGATCCTGGGTAATGTAGCCTGTCAGTCATAATTTGGGTGCACATCACTGACTGTGTTTCACTAAGACTTTAATGAAAAGCTATGGACATAATTCACTTCACAGTAATTACTCTGTCTACCCAACCGCTCTCTCCCTTTTACCTCCTGCCGCCACCATAATACACTGTTGTGCTGTTCGGCTGAACAAATTAGCAAAAGTTCTCAAAAAGAAAGTAAGCTGATCATGGTATGAAACTACTTTTACTGCTGGGGGTTCTGTGGCGATATGACATTCTTTTTAATTTGTATGTATCTGGTGGAATTTCCATCTAAGCCTCTTCCTTCTGACTTAACTAATTTAACATTTCCAGAAGAACTCTTAATCTAAATCTCTCCAAAACGAGAGACCACCAATGTTTACTCAACATACAGTCCGTACTCTAGTGCAGGTAATTAAATAAATGCATGCACAGCTGTATGATTATGAATGGGATTTGGAACATGCTTGATGATTTGGAACATGCTTGATGTAATGTGCACACAACCCTCAACTCCAGACAACTGCAGAAAAATCCTATTGAAGAGATCCTTACTTATGCACATATGTGGATGCAACAACTTGCACTAAAAATCTTGAGAGCAAAAGACTGAGACAGGAAGATACTCTAGATAGAGGGGTAAAGGAGTGACTTTACCAAATCCTCTTAAGAGATAGACATGGAAGTGCACCAGCACAGTTGCACTCAAAGACCAATAATGAAATTGGGAAAATGGAATTGTGTGTGGCCCCAAAACCCACATTTTAGCTGGTCTGTGCACATTTGTTTGGTCATTTTATCAAATTATTTAATCAGTCAGATGTTTACCATACATGAGTAATCATCTTTCCACAGTCCCCAGTACATCTCAACTTTACATCTCTCCAGAATCTATCTACAAAGTCTTGTGGGGGAAAAAAAACATTTTCAAAATGACAGCATAAAACATCACAGCAATTGTCTCTCTCAAACTATAATCACTAAGAATAGTGTAGTGATGCCATGGGTAATTAAAACACCATTATGAATTATGAGGACACTATAAACCTACTAACAGATAACATGGCTGATGGCACATTATGGTGATTTTCCAGTTAAAGAGGTCAGTGAAGGGGGTCTCACCCTCAGTATGCACCGCAGACACGTAGGTCCAGTTGTATCGCTTGACAATGTCCAGCATGGCCCGGGCCTGGAGGGTGTCTGAGGGCACGACCCTCAGGAAGTACTTGAACAGAGTCTTGTCACTCAGGTCAGTGCTTGTGGCAGAGTAGGCGATCTGTGGGATGTTGAAGAGCTGCAAAAGGTTCTGCACCTGAATGGCCACAGAGCTGGATCCCGGTCCGATCACTCCGGCGATGGGCTTCTTGGTGGGTGGAGGCTGGTGGGACGGGGTGCCGTCAATGCACCATTTGGACCCGTCCTTATCATCCCGAATGGAGATAAGGGAGTCCCGGATGAACTCGATGCTCTGCTCCAGGGCAACAGAGGAGTGCCAGCAGGAGTCTCGGATCTCACAGCCCAGGCTGATGTTGGGGAGCAGGTTTGGGTCTGCGTTGATCCGGTCCAATGTGTGGAACATTGCCTCCACCCTTTGGATGCCATACTGCTCGCGGACGTCCCCGCACTTCCGCTCTGCCACCTTCTCCGCAGACGGCTGGTGGTGGACGGAGAAGAGCGCCCCGATGATCACGTCTCCGTCCATACGAGCCACGGAGCGGGACACGGCGCGGGGGACCACCGACCGCTCATTGATGCTGCTGCTGTGGGAGAGCACGAGGACGCGGTAGAAGAATGTGGGGAGACACAGGAGAGCGAAGAGACCCATCTTTACGCGTGCCATATTGTGCCACATAGCGTGAGCCGTGCCAACTGTGCAGGCATACTATCCTCTGTCTGTCAGTACATCCACGTTTATCCCAGCGACCGTGATCTGTGAGCACGACACCCGGGGCATATCCGCACACACCTGCAGAAAAATAAGACAAACTGCCGTGACATGTAAGCTGGGAGAAAAGAGGACAGATGTGCTTAAGATTTATGTAGGAAGAGTTGACTAAGCACGCATGCTCCTTTCCATCAACGCCCTGTTTCACACTGCTACAGCTGGCAACAGTCCTCATGCCTCTTTTATACCATCGAGGTGCTTTTGAGCAAGGCACTTAACTCACACCCACTAAATAGTGTTTGAACGGGGCTACTGTCCACTGAAAGTTGCCCCACCGTGTAGGTGATTAGCTCTGGAGGGAGCAGCCAGGTACTTAATTCTTAGTCGTGTTTTATTACAAAAAGCCAGTACGTATTGGGAGAGGCTGAAAGTAGTGTGCTAGCTGTCCATTGAGAAAATGAGGCAGAAACCACATTTCAGCACCGTGGACAGCGCGCTTTCCAAACATGTTACAAAGACGTCTTTGGCACTGCTGCCTGGGCTCGTCATTTCTCCACATTCTTCACGATTTGACTCGGCTAGTTTCTAATAAAGCCGAGAAACTACAATCCTTCCACAGTAGACTCCTATTTGAATTCTACATGAGGATGCAAACAAGATACCCTTGACTGTTTGTTTTAAACCCTAATCTGCACTCTTCTTCTTATCTGTCGTGCAGCATAAGTCACCATCGGTTGATAGGCCTTATAATAACAATAATAATACTGATCATAATAATACGCGAACTAAGGGAATGTTTCAGCAAGATTCGTCTGTTCTCAACAGCCCATGTTACATTATATTCATCTTTATCCATCTATCTTTTTATACTATTTACATCGTACATATATTTTAAGCTGCTTTTATTGTGTCTATTCCATCAAAACTTACCTGAATCCTTGAGACATGTCGCGTGCCTTCGTCCGTCTTCTGTAAGCGCGTGGTGCTAGGCTGTATCACTTGAGTCTGTCTCTCCCCCCCCCACACACACACCCCAACTCGATACATGAAGATCCCCCAGCAACCATCGCCTTTTCTACAGTATTTACCTCTTTATGCCTGCAAGTATTTAAAACGTGTATTATGAGAGTTAGACCTTATGTTTTGTCATAGCTAAAATGACAATTTAAAAAAAATCCACATTTTCTGTCATGTATAATACATTATAAAAATAACACCAGTGGAGCATTTGAGCTTCTATGCAAGGTATTTTCTCCACTTCATATAAGCAGGCTTGGAAATGTTTGGAGGAAAGGCACAGCCTATTAGATGCATTAAATATAATGTAGGCTATAATATATATGTAGTCTATATAATATAAGTATGTGTGTGATTGTGTATAGGAGGCGTCCCATTTTTAATATGCCATCATAAATATTTGTAGCAACTTAATATTCATGTGTTATTTTGAGATTGGGAGAGAGAGTGAGATCATTGGTGTCAGGCGTTAATCACCACATGAATTATATGACGGCTCACTGTAACTGAAGGGAGTTTATAGGATGTTAGACTGACAAGTGCTAACAACAAGCAGACAGAACCGTCAAAGCCGCTGTCTTTCATGACTTATATTCCTCATATGTTCAGTTCTTGAGTTTACTTGAGGGCCTCTGGCTTCTGATCAACCATATACAATGGATGTGTTCAGCACCATGGACAGCAGTCAACAGTTTGCATCGCGCCATCTAGCGTTTGGCTGAAGGTCACTGATGACACTTCAGTCATGAGGTCAACGGAGGCCAATCATAGATCTCAGTTTTGCCGCTCTTTAACCTGCTGAATGGAGCTTTATTTTCTACTCTAGTCTGAGAGGAAAACACGTTGTCATTGGAAAATAAATTGCATAAAGAATATAGTTTGTTCATATCAGTGTGTTTCTTATGGTGATCACTGTCATCTACTATCACTGAATAGAAACAACCCCTCAGTGATGAAGAGTGAGTCTTGATGGTTTAGCAGTACCCCACAACTGATCCCACACAGAAGATACAGCCTTCTCCCCCGGGGTGCATGCAGTTTACACGCTATGGTCCTGTCGTGACTCATGCCAGGCGGTATAAATCACAAATAAACTTATAAAGGAGCCACTATGACACTGCCACTTCTGGTTCCCGGGGCTTCGGGAGCGAGCATCTGATATTGAACCTGAATAAAAGTGACATGTTTGGAAGGAGAGACTACTTGGATGCTGCAGCCACACTTCGAGGCAAAGGGCGACTGCAGTAGGCTACTCGGTTTATTCGAGGACTGGAGTCTGCGTGGGTTGACGGCTTTTCGGCAATGACTTAAGCAGTAGGCTGCTGTTATTTTTACGATGTAGTATTAGTCAAAAGAGACCGATCAATTTCAATAATAATATGAATAGGTATAGGCTATATTGTGATGTTCTTCTTTCCAGTTTCCTGCTCTGTTTCCCCCTTTTACTTAATAATAGGCTATTGGTGTCACCGTAATTGTTTACGTCTGTGAAAAAATTGGATGATCAAAAAAAAAAAAAAAAAATACACATAGACCTACATTTGTCTTTTATTTCCTCAAAACATGAACCCCATCAATCAATCCAAAAAATAATTTCATGTTAGACCTCGTTTGCGAAACTCGGGGGAATCAGGAAAGTTGGCATTTACTCAGCAAGATTTGTCCTTTTCATCGAAGTGGGATTGATAGACTATTAAAAATGCGACAGACCACAGCACAAAGAATCTTAAATTACTAGGTTTGCTGTATACAATATGTAAAAGTGTGTGTGTGTGTGTGTGATCTGGAGTCTGGTCTTGTCATTGCAGACCTTTGGGTGGTCTCTTTCATTCTCTCACTTTCAGTGCTGGACTTACCAATCTATTAGTGTAGTTTAGTTTTTTTATGCTTGCCTTGCTCTGGTAGTTAACGTCAGAGCACGTTTGGAAGACTTCTTGAGATTAATATACTGCATATTGGATTTGCAAATGCACAAATTGAAAACAGTCTGAAAATCCAAGCAAATGCTAACATTGCATTTTGTTCTCATGCAAAATCCCTTGAACATAGGTTTTATACAGCATACAACTTATAGCCTAATAACTCTTCTGTATAACCAATATAAGCTTTTGCATATAGCCCTACAATAGTAAGTCATTTGAGTTTAGAGTAGGCTATATAACGATTTTAATAGGAAAACTCATTGAAAATTCTCCTTCTTATAGAAAGATTATTTTGGATTTTATATCATGTAAATGGTGGTGGTCCCACTGACTGCATAGGTTTGTTTCAACACCTTATGACAAGTGTGTTCAGTACAGCTAAGCACTGTTCTGCTGTTGTGTCCATGAGTCAGCGCCTCCAGCTCCAGGGGTGATTTACTGTTATATAGGTGACCCCGACCTCGAAACGTGGCGTCTCCTTCAAGTCAAACAATTACCAGCTAGGAGGCCGCAAAAATAATGCAACAGTGACCTCTCCTGTTTGTCACTGGTCACTGCATGTTGTTTAAAAAAAACAAATGCGTAAGAAGATGTATCAGGCAATGTAATTAGGACAGCAGGTCGGTTGATGTGATTTGCGGGGGAGGCCAAGTGAGTTTTGTGTCTGATTTATTTATTGATAATGGACACATATGCCCAAAAATGAACTGCCGTGCCATGAATGTGTCGTAACGTCCAGTCACCTATAAAGAATTCGTGTCTGTTTGCAAAGATATTTCAAATGGTTTTATTTAATTAATAGGTGGTTATATCACTTATTCTAAATGCAGAAATAAGCATACTGGAAATTAATGAACCACCAATCTCTTTTACAATATTTGTAGTCGACAGATTTGTATAGTCTCTAACCTAATTCTAATTAGGCTTTAATAACATAAGAGTACGATTTTAAACTGTTTGTTGAAAATATAATACAGAGTTTATTTTAAGTAGAATTAATTTCAGTGTTCATTAGTTAATCTTTTAGGTAAATTCTTGACATTTTTTTAAACTCTCCTTACGGTTTAACATTTCTGCAAAGTTGTTTAAGATTACAAAGGAGTATCTATCTACACAAATACATTTTATTGTATTTTTTTTTACTTTACTTGTTGTTTTCCTTTATTCGTGTCATATGACGTGAGCACTTGTAGTGATAAATGTGAAATTGATGTAACGTTACAAGTTAGTCAATAAAGTTTTGAGCAGAAAAAAGGAGGTTGAGTGAAAAGAACTGTAGCTAGCATCGTTAGCAGTTTCTGCACAGAGGTACTACATGGACAGCTAATTGTGTTTATATATATATAGCAACCAAACATTTTATCATACGTTTTCCTGTGACACAACGATAAGGTGAGAAGCTACTCACATGCTAACAGTAACATTATCTTGCTAATTTAGTTTGTTGTGAACTTCCGAGCTGGCTAGTTGTTGTTAGCCAACATTAGCCGGGTAAGCTATCTTTCCATTGTTAGAAAAACAAGTTGATTTATTATTAACAGTTGACAACAATCTGGCTTGCTGTAGGGGAGCTCATAAAAGCTAATGTACACAGTAGCAAAGGCGTCTCTTGTTATCGCCGGTTCATTTGCTACAGTGCTGGTTGTAAGAAAACTTTAACTGTCAGGAACTAACGTTAGCTAACAGTTACATCAACTCACTGTATATTTCTGGTAGGCTGCTGCCTTACTTGTTATCAGTGTATCCTCTTATTTTGGGCTCTTATTAAGTTAAATGAGCCAGCTTGATTAAATGCTGGCTAAAAACTAAAGTAACAAAAGCTGTTGGGGATATATTCACCACCGTTTAGTTTTGTTAAAATGTATGATTTTATGGCTTAACTAGTCAACGTTAACGAAGTGATGTACGATTACTGATGTCCATGCAAGCCGCATTTATAACCTTAGCCGAAGACTTTGAAGTGACAGAATAGATGTTCCTTTTCAAATGTACGTTTACATATAAATACATTGTTCAATAATGTGGTTATGGAAATAGACAGGTGATGTCAGTAGTAGTATCATCCCATATGAAATTATCTAAATTCTGTGGCAACCAAGTTGGATGTACTGAAAGGAATACACAAGTACTACCATCACCAGCTGGGTTCCTATTCCATACTGCTTATTAGTTGCAGGTAGTATACTTCATACTGATCTTTATAGAAAGAGAAACGTTAAATGTTTTTTTTCTTCAAAGATTTAATACTGAATTGCTATATGTTCTAGGGTCTATCTGAAGTTTTTTCACGACTTCCCAAATTAAAGACATTGTTATTGAGCTTCCTAATAAGGTCCTTTAAAGACCAGGGGGTGGAGTGGGGGCACTGTTTCACAGGCTTCTGCGGGCTCTAGATATGGCAAGAGACAGAACCCCGGTACCACAGACAATTTAGGTTTGCTTAGTCATTTAGTTTCTTTGATTGTCCCATTTTATTGATTTTGTTAGAGTATTATCATGAGCAGGCTGTTACGTTACTACGTCTGTGTTGATTTTAAACCACAAATGCCAAGATATTATAAAAGTTCTACCATGCAAATATTTAACTTTTCTGCTCTACTGAAATATTTTTCATCCTGCCATAAAACTATTTTGATCATTTACATTCATTTTTCATGTGAAAACCTTTCATCGTTCCAGCTTGACAATGTGAATATTTGGCATCTTTCTGCATTGAGTACTTTCTAAGTATATTGAATACCTTTTTAAGTATATTTTTATTCTTACAGCGTGGTACTTTTTCTAAAGTAAAGAATCTGAGTACTTTTTCCACAGCTGTCCCTCTGTCTATCAAGGTAAACAAAGACTTATTAATAATTACATTAAATAATTAGACTGTTTTCTAACAAGTTAAGTTAGCACACCCACAGCCAAACAGCACCTCTGTATTACAGACTGAGATTGTTATCCATAACAAGATCCAGTGGAAAGTGTAGGCCACTGAGTTGTGCCAGCCACTTTGGTGGATGAAAGAGATGCAAAGGCAGCTAGCAATCCAATCACAATGTAACCCTTGCTGTAAATGAATGCCATGTCTTGGATAAGAATAAATACAGTGTTTGAAATAGTAGTAAACCATGATTCAGCATAACAGTAACCCCAGATCACTTTTCAAAGATCAATGGATAGACTGCCATTGATTCATCAGACCTTGCTAGTGTTCAGTCAACTGAACCAGACGAATGTTGATGGTTTTAAACGTTTATTTAGTCAGCTGTAATTTAGAATTTTCAGCCAGCCTGTTGTTTAGTTGGACACGGTCTAAAAAGTTTTGGAGCTTTCTTTGTGTTTATGCCACAAAAATCTTTGGATCTTTAAGACCTGGATCTCAGCAAGCACAGTGACATCTGGTGGTTTGCAGTAACAATAGCAGCCATTCACAACTGGATCAAAGCTCTGGTACAACACTGCTGATTTCATAGTTTCAATATTAAATGTTTGCATCTAAAGTCTTTTATTATCTATCTATTATATTCTTATTCAGAAAGGCTGCAGTAAATGCATATATTATTGTGCAAAATGTGTTGTCCAGATAGCCTACATATAAAATATTTCTTTTGACATGAAATATGAAAGTACCTGGTGTGGTATAGGTCATGTCCATTGTGGAATGTGTTTTCCCTTCACGGTCAACAAGACAAAACATTTATGTGACATTTCATTTGAGTGACAATGTGGTGTGACTGGAAAATGATACTCATTAAAAATATTACTTTTATTAAATGTTGTTACTTGCTAGGTCAAAATGTTCTTTTACTTATCTTATTGTCTTTTCTGTATTATTCTCCTCCTTACTCATTCTTCCAATGTTACAGTATGTATCAGCTGAGCAAATCGTTTGGCTGCAAAACTCAAATTCAGTGAAGTTCATTTTGAAGTACTAGTGACCTGTGGCGCTTTTAACATCATCAGTCATGTGGTAGTAAGCCCCACCCCACCCTTTTGCTTGTCTTCTCTTTAATAAATTGACATTATTTGCTCTTGTTTGCTTATTTGGCAGAACAGTGGATTTTCTCAGAGTCGGAAGCTTTAAATGTCCTCAGCTCTGAAGATGGAGGACCATGTTCACTGTATGTCCTGTGTTAACCAGAGATGCGTGGTCAGACCCCAGTCAGGCATTTCATGTGATCTTATCACTTGTCCTCTGGTGTGTGGTGCTGTATTTCACTCCTGCAAAGTTGATGAGCACCACCTGATGTGCCCGCTGATGAGGGTCCCCTGCCTTAATAGTGGCTATGGCTGCCCTGCCACTCTGCTGCGCAGCCAGATGTATGCACACCTCGAAGTGTGTCCAGCTGGAGCGGTGTGCTGCACCATGGAGTGGAACAGATGGCCAATTAGCTGCCTGGACTATACTTCCTATGAGAGCCTGAGCCGTGGTGTGGAGGAGGCAGAGCAGCTGGACATGGCACTTGCCCTTCAGGACCAGCGTACACTACTGGAGTCCCTCAAGGTGATTGCCATGGCACCTACTGCAGAGGGAGAGTCACTTGTACATGTTAATAAGGAGAACAGGGCAACAGACGCAGCTTTGCTTACATCTACCCCTGAGGCCCCCACCTATATTGAGTCCCCTTCACAGTCATCATCCTCACATCAGCCACAACCTCCCCCACCAGGTTCAGCGAAGGAGAAAATTATCAGTGGAATTAATGGCTTGAATGAGGAGCACTTCAGTAAACTCTATGATGCCACAGTTGAGACTGCAAGAAGCTTAGCTGCTGCTTTAGAATTTGTTAGCAGTGCCAAGTCTGTTGACAGCAGCACAGAGTGTGTAAACAGAGATGCTGCCATGCAGAAGAGTAGATTAGGCAACAGTGGAGACCTTCAGAATGGACTAGAAGACAAAACACCTGCAGCTACTGATGGTTTGAATAAGAAAGAGATGGAGGAGCAAAGTGTTTGTTCTAGCTGTTTGCGAGGAAATGGGGCTCTGAAAGGGGCAGATCCAAGGATTTTAAACACAACAGACGGACCACTGTCAGGAGCAGTGGAAGCCAGTGTGGAGACAGCCTGTCCTGTTGAGGTGGAACATGACAGGAATGCTGGAGTTGTCCAGGAGCCAGTCACCCCTTCAATGGCATCTCCAGTGCATGTCAGCCAGGGTGTGGCACAGAGGGCTGGTCATGTGGTCCTGGAAGACAGGGGGCTAGTTCTTTTAGAAAGACATGGGCCTGAACATAAGTTCCACAACTACCAGTTTTTTAGGGGCCAGGGCCAATGGTCATTACCTAATGGACGGATAGGTTTCATCCCAGACAGGTCACTATATAGATTGCGACCCAAAATGGAGGACAAGGCAGTGGATACCTCAGACCTGGAGCAGGATGAGGACCCCATGGGTCTGGGAGAGATTGATCTGATAACAGCAGCCCTCCTCTTCTGTTTAGAGGAGTCCAGAGAGTGCAGAAGGATCTCTGATACAGTCTATGTTGATGGCTACCGTGTTGACTTTGGCACACAGACTTTCACATTCCCTGCAGCTATTTTGGTAACCAACACTAGAGTGGGCGACATGGCCTCTGCATCTGCCTGTGACCATGCTGCCCCCCAGCTCTCCTACCCTAGCCCTTTCCGCACTCTCCGCCTCGGCCTTGTCCTGGAGGCTCTGGAGGTGGAGGCGGTCCCACATAATCGCTACCTCCCTCCTAACCCCCGCTACCAGCACATGTTCCCTTTCGTCTGTGGTCAGTCATTCCGCCGGGACCACTTTTCCTCCCATTTCACAAATGTCCATGGTGACATTCACGCTGGTCTCAATGGGTGGATGGAGCGACGCTGCCCCCTGGCATATTATGGCTGCACGTTTTCGCAGCGGAGGTTTTACCCATCCACCCATGGGGCCAAGGTGATTCATGACAGGCATCTCAGGTCCTTCGGGGTTCAGCCATGCCCAAAGGCAGAACTTCCTAGTGACTGCCAGTCTGACCAATTCAGTGGACTTCCCATTGAGATACTGTGGCACATAGCTGGGTTCCTGGATAGTTTCAGCCTGTGCCAGCTGTCATTGGTGTCACGGACTATGAGGGAGGTGTGTGCCAGCCTCCTCCAGACCAGGGGCATAGTGGAGGTGCAGTGGGAGCGGAGACAGTGTCCTGGTGCTCCTGGCACTGTGTCATGGCATATCAAAAATAGAGTGAGTAGAAAACCTGTACTGTAAACCTACTGTATGTAATTGTTTTATAAATGCATGTGCTTTTGTAAAAGGCAACATTCCAAATAGCTGATGTGCAACTGTAGCTCTGCAGTAAAATACTGTGACCATATTTTTAACAACATGGAATAAAAATAATTATTACAAACCTGTTTTAAAGATTGATTTTGTGGAGTAACGTCCCCAAAGCTTAAAATTAATGTTTTGAACATTTTAAAATTTAAAAGGAATAGTTTGATATCTTGGGAGATGCCCCTATTCGCTTTCTTGCTGAGAGATAGATGAGTAGATTAAAACCATTCTTAAGTCTGTTCGGTAGCTGGAGCCAGCAACCAGTTAGCTTTGCCCAGCACAAAGACTGCAGCAGCTAGCCTGACTCAACAAAATCCAGCTACCAACAAGTTATGTCTTGTTTGTTTGTTCCGTGCAAAAAACATACTGTAAAAACAATTTGACTATTTCTTCGCTGGAAGCAGTAACTTCCAGGAGTCTCCTCTTGTTGTCCAGCAAGTGGTCCCGTCGCCCCCCCCCTCCCCGAAAGAAAGTCGGGGGAAAAAAAAAAAACAACGTGAAAATGGGAGCCCCTCTACAGTTTTTTGACAAGCACTGCACTCTTCATTCCATGTATTTTTATTTTATTTACCATTACAGGTGTGGAGATTCAGCACTGCGTTCAGCCCAGTGTTGTCGTGGGGGTTCAATGATCTCCCCAGCATGTCGGACCATCTTAAGAAGTGCCACTACAACACAGTGGAGCACAAGACCGAGCCTGTGCCCCTTCCTGCCATGTGCACTGCGCGAGATGGACACTCGCTGCGTCGCGTCCTGCGTCACGTTAACACCTGACTGAACGAGGCGGACCTCTCATAGCTGCACGCGATTCACTGTGGTGTTATGAGGATGTTGCAATTAAAGATTTTCTGTCTTGAAACCAGTTAACTCTTCCTGTATTAAACTAGATTATGAAGAAGCCTTAATGAAATAACTTGCTTGCCGCAGTGAAAGTCTGTTGTTGTGGGTGTCTCTATGTGGAGAAAAATGTATTTAGCATTTAGCTTTGCATGGATTTGTGCTGGAAATGCGCCCATAATCTGGTAAGATAAAGTATATTTTCTTGAAGAAAAATATGTACAATAGATTTATATTATTCTATATGATACACTGAGAAAGTGGAATTTAAGTGTCACTATCTTGCCTTTCAGTAGTAGCCATTGGGGATAAAGCAGATTGTTGGTTATATTGCACTATTTCTGTGTGACAGAATTTATGCCAGCACTTTACACAAGATTTGCTAACCCCTCCTTTGTTGACACGTGACCCTAAATGATATCCAGTCTTTCTGATTCCCATGGAGTATGTCAACCCAATGTTGTATGGGTTTGTAGGATGTCAGGATGTGAGTCAAAACATATGGATATTAATTTGTGCATAGCCCGATAATGCATGTAATTTGCTACCATTTAATAAAGTCTTTACAGCATTTTATATATTTGTTTGTCTTTAAAGCGCTCCTCAGTTATTCTATATAAAATGTCATTGTTGTTACAGTATTATCTATTGGTGCTTGGATAAAAGGAAAATATTTAAACTTTACATACAAACATCCGCATCTTATATTAAACATGTCACTTCTGGTGTGCCAACAAAAATCTTTACAATAGTATTTCCCCAGCCCTATTCATAGGGCTCAACATGCATTTACTTAGTCATAAGTAGTGTACATTTCATGACCAGGTAGAAGGAATTCATGTTCATTTTACTCAGCTAGAACAGTCAAAAAAGGGTTAACTAGTGCAGCTTTTAAGAACAGCAATGTGTATATATAGACTCAGTTGTCAGTTTATTAGGTACACCTAGCTAAAACTAATAAAGTCTAATGCAACGATCCTCCAATAAATCTTACCTTCATGAAGGTTATAATGTTCAATTTTTGGGGAAATGCTATTAGAAAGGTTTTGATTCAATTGGATTTATAAGTAAAGGGGTTTCTAATATTTTGTCCACCACGTTTATTACAATGGGGGTAGGGAAAATAATTGAAATGCCACTCAAAAATGCAACTATGGGCACATTGTGTGCAACTGGTTGGTAAGACTTACAAAAAACTACATGTATGAAAAAAGGCATGACAAATAAAGCTTATTCTGCGAAGGACTTTACATTGGACCCAAAAGATTGTCATGTAAACTAAACATTATTAGTAGTTTTTTTAAGTAGCCCCACTAAGAGGTAATGGGCATCTGTTATGGAAACATGGCTCACAGCAAACCTGCCTTTCAACAGAGATTTTCTCACTGGCTGACTGTATTTTTTTAAGATTAATAGATGATGATGGAGTTAGATCCTCTTGGAGCGGTTTTAATTTAAATATCTTAATTCTAATCTGCAAACATTTTTGCATAGTTGGATCTGGGCTACTATGAACTCCAGTGAATCATAGTTCAATGACTAACCATGAATAACTTAGAGAATTGCAAAGCTGTGTCATCATGTAAAAACTATCTTTTACCTGTATGGTTTTTAGAAGACTATTATCTTCATTGCCTTTATTGGATATATATTGTGCTTTTCCTAATACAGATTATAATTATTAAAACATATATGTATGAAAAATGAATTTACAGCCACACCGCCAGTATGCTAACATGCTTACAATGACAATGCAAAAATGCTGATGTTTGGCAGTCATAGTGTTTATTTAGTTAGCATGCTAGAATGCAAACACTAGTAAAAATGTTGACCTGATAGAGTGCTAGAGGAAAAATCAGTTTTTATAATTCATCCTTTGGGGAACATGAATGTTTGTACCAAAAGTCATGAGGATTTATCCTCAGACAAGCTGGTATGGCATGGGAAGACTCATGCAGATATCTAGACCAAAATGGTGGACCTTTGCTGCCCATCTCTCCCTAATCTCTCTCTACTCTATCTAATAAAAGCATTGATAGCCAAAAAATCAATTGATCTCGGGCTTTGCTGAATGCCCTGTTGAGTAAAGATTTGTCTGTGCTGTCAGCTTCCCAGAAAGCTGTAGCTGCCAGGTAGAGTACAGCATTTTAGCCTCACTATAGAGTCGGAGGTATGATTTGCAAATATATTATGATTTGAATATGTTTTCTTGTAAAGTATTATGTGAAGAGGAAGGCCTTAAATTAACTTTGGGTTACTTCAGCAGGTCACTAATAACTGATTTATGAAACCCTTGGAGCTAATTTCCAGGTTGAAACCACATCTAAACACTTGGGAACATTTATAAATGGCACTAATTGTGACATTAAGAGCAAAATGACTAAATTACTTAGAATTTTTACACATTTAAGACCAAGATTTTTCTCTTTGATGGGGTGATTGCCTCCTAGAAAAGGAGGGAGGCACTCTTGTAATTAGAGAATGTCCAACACCTGTGATTGCTGTTAAATTGCTCAAGTGGTGTTGGGATTCCTGCTAAACATGTTTTGTGGTTCAAATTAGAAGGTGTGTTCTCTGTGTTTACCAAGAATGGAAACTTTATGAAGTTTGTTCATGTTAAATGTCCTCATATATGACAGTATTGGGCTATATCATTTATGTAACCAGTGTGAAAGCTATTCCCGCAGATATCAGCTTGTCATTCACAAAAGCATTTCAATTTAAACTCGTAAAAGAAGCAGCGTAAGTGCAACAATCTACCATTTTTCTAAAAAAGATAGATAGATGTATAAAAAAAGGTCTGACAAATTCTACTGAGCACTGGGAAAGCTTTGAGCATGAAGGAATTCTCCTGGTTCAAAAAGTCCCCTGTGGCAGGTAGGATCTTAGTGAAGCATGTTTTTGTGTTTGACTACTACACTGTAAAAATAAATGTATTGTGTCACCGCATTGGAAGGATGATTACTTTTTTGGATCCCAGTTTCTTAATGGTCTCAACCCCCATACGATCAAACGTTGCTCAAGGCTTCCCAGCAACTTCCCCGTCACAGAGGAAATGGTGGAAACTTTTCTGGCCAATGGAAGCTCTCTGGCTGCTGAGATGACGGTGAGGAAAATTGCATGCCATTTGTGATGCATTTAAAATTTCCTTACCATTCACCTTTTTCACCTCCATTAGTAATTTATATTCTACAGAAAGGGAATATATTCATTAGTGACTACAAGATCATGGAAGGTCTGCCTACAAGAGTTATTGATGGTAAACCGCTTCCTCTGACTGCTTCTCTCTGCCTGCTCTACCTAAATCCAGAGAACAAACTGCTGCCCATCGCAATTCAGGTTTTTCGTATAATTACTGAATTATTTCTATGACTACAGGTTTTGTTTTCCCATCGCCTGTTGCAAAACCTAAATATGCTTCCTCCCCTCAGCATCCCTCAAAGGAGAACCTGATTTTTCTGCCTAGCGATTTGGAGTCTGACTGGCTGCTGGCCAAGCTATTTGTGAGACATGCAGATGTCTTCTATGGAGAAGTGGTCAGTCATTTGCAGAAAACTTATCTACTGGCAGAAGTTTTTACAATGGCGACACTACACAACCTCCCAAAGACTCACCCCCTGTACAAGGTAAGCTGTTTTTGCATTAATTTATTTTTTTATTAATTTGTTAAATGATCACTCAGCTTTATGTTCTTATTTAGTTCATGACTGTCACCAGTGTCCCCTCTTTCCCTGCTTCATAGCTGCTGATCCCCCATCATCGAGAGACCATCTCTATAAACATCATTGCTCGTGCTCAACTCCATGGCCCTATTGGAATTTTTGGAAATGTATGACAAGATAAATTATTAAATATTATGATGGTCCAGTAACATAATATATATTATGTCATTTGATTCAATGTGTATGTAGTTTGAACATTTTGGAACATTGGGGAGAGGGGGAATATTGCTGTATTTTATACTGTCTGAATACTATGTTACTCAGACTTCACTTGGACTGGATGGAATAGCGGAGCTAATGAGAAGGAGTCTCTCCCAAACAACCTACAGTTCCCTCTGCCTGCCTGAAAACATTGCAGCTAGAGGACTGGAGTCCATCCCCAACTTTTATTACAGGGATGATGCCCTGAGGCTGTGGCGCATCATCAACAGGTAAACTTCTGCCTACTGGCTGTCAACCCCCCACTTGTTGGAACTGAAGCTTGAATATATGGCACATTTTGATACATTAATTGAGAACAAAAAACTAGATGAGCATTACAATTTCTTTTGTATTGTAAATCATAATTCAACTTATAAATATATTCAACGTTCTGATACAGGTACTCCTTTTGTTGTCCTCAGCTTTGTCACGGCAGTGGTGGCATATTATTATCCGTGTGACAGTGAAGTTTCTGCAGATTCTGAGCTCCAGGAATGGGTCAATGAGATCTATGGATTTCTGGGAAATAATGACTCGGGTATATCACGTGTAATGATTAGTCTGTTCTATTCTCCTCCTCCAAAATACTTAGATAAGACCTAGATATGTTGTCCCGCAGGAATCCCCGTTTTCTAGGAGAGGTCTCACTTGGACTATAAATCACCCTCTATTTTTAGCTATAAAATTTTATCTTTAATTATGTAGAGAGGGTATTAAAGGACTATTTCACATATTGGCCCATTTACCACAAATCATGTAGGCTATATGCTTTGACTGCTAACTAGGCAGCTATTGGTTTAATTTTAAGTTTGTGTGTTTTTTTTGTTTTTTTTTAAAATCTTAATCAGGGTTGCAGGAGAAGTACACATTGGCTGGGCTGTCATTGTATCACAGGGTTAAAGCATTTTAACACATTTGCACTTAAATTCACACCTATGGGCAGGGAAGGAAAGAAAATGGACGGCACTATGTGAAGGGTGGGGAGAAAAATACAAGTCTTACACTTCGATAAAAATTGTACAAAAGGGGGTTAAATTATTTCAAGAATTTGCTCTATTGTAGTAAATCTATCTTAACAAGAACATTCCTGACAGGCATCCCTTCAAGCTTTCAAACTGTGGAGGAACTTACCAAGTTCGTCACTATGGTGATCTTCACATCATCAGTTCACCATGCTGCGGTGGGCAGGTAAACTTTTAGTTTTGCTGAGAGTCAACAGCTGTTTGTCTTCTCATAGAGGGGAAGAAATATGCAATAATTGTCTCAAGGTAAATTTACCTCTTACATTTGATTAATTTTTGATCAGTTGAGAAAATGAAAATTTGAAAGTAGACTTCAAGGAATAGCTGGGGGGGACGCCACTGTCCCGCTAACATGAGCAACCGGTAAGCCTACATTCACAACTACCAATCTTAATGCTGCAAATAAAGGTAATGGAGTAGAATACATTCTAAAAATGTCAAACTATTTCTCTAATCGTACAGCTCAAAATCAAGTGTTAATGGCTGCTGTATCTCTGAAGTTTGATTTTCTAGGTTGGATTCTGAATGGTCCACTGTTGCTGTACCAAGGTCCACCAACAACAAAGGGACAGTCAAGCATGGAGGCCATCTTTGCAACTCTGCCAAATAAATCAACGTCAGGACTTGTGCGTTCAGTAATGTGGCAGCTCAGCAGGAAGTATGATGACTTTGTAAGTTTGAGATGCAGTCTTCCCCGTTTTTATCTCTGAATAAAATTGCCAGAGTTGTGACTGGCAATTGTCCATTCCATGACAGGTGTTAACCTATCTTTTTGGGGTTTTTTTACACCATATCAAAAAACTTTCCCATTATGTCTCTTTCTGGGGGGTGACATGACTGACTACTCTGATAGCTCAACCAGTATTAGATGGATGATTGCCATGCAAGTTTGTACAGACCTTTACAGGCCTGATACCCTTCCTGACTTTGATTCCCCAACTTTTCCTCTAGTCAAATTTTATTTGTCCAATGCTTAATGACCAAATGCCTACAAAACCAGTTACATTCTTATCTGCTTCAGCTGTACTTTGTTAGGTTAAATGTTAGTATGCTAAGATGGTGAACATGATAAAATGCAGACAAAAGTATTTCCTTTGAGATGTTAACCTGATGAGGTCAGCAATTAGTTCAAACCATTGCTCTGGAGTACATTCTGAGAGCTGCTAACATGCCTGCCGATTCTTAGTCTTGTTTAATATCACAAGTTTGTGGAAGTGCAATACCAAAAAAGTGATGTTCCCCTTTTAGTTATTTCCCCAAACAGAGGCTCAAGAGGAGGGAAAGTTAAGCAGGGATTTTATATTAGTAAAGATTATCTACAGGAGAAAACATTTTAAAGCAATAGCTACAGAATGCCTGAAAGCCTTACTGCATTTTTTTATATATATATTCTGAATTGTCACCTACCACCTGAATGCTTCCCTTTATAGATTTAAAAAAATAAAACAAATTGGTGCAGAAATTTTCACCAGAATGCAGGAAATTAAGTCTTTAATACTAAAAATTTCCTGGGTGAGGACCCCCAGACCCTCTTCATTTGTCTCCTCCGCTGTTAAAACTAAACGAGTGCTCTTGCATTTCAGGAAAATTATCCATAAATTTACTTCAATGCAAGAAAATAGTGTCTGGCTTGACATAAAGTTTATGGGGGGACATATTCCCAAATCAGGTTTGGTCTCCCAATTTAGGCTATGACGTGGAGGTTGACAAGGTTATGTGGAGGCTGATCACACTTCATTATGGACCATCATTATTAACTTGGCTGTTCATCTATGCTAAAATTTTGAGTTTGGCTTGGCTGTGGTGGACTTTTTAGGATTGGGCATAGGGGGGCAATTTCACTTCAATCTCTCTTAGGGCTCCAACACTGTCAAGGCCGGCCCTGACCGTGCTGCACAGCGTGCGGATGAATATTAACATTAGTTGCGCATTGATTTTATTGATCGTGTGAAAGTTTAGTAGCAGCAGTCAATCAACAACTGCCTCTCTCTGCCTAACTGGGAGAACCACACGTTTCCGTTGTGTGCACACCACAGACCTGGAGCTGCACTACCGCTTTCCGAGTCCCGCCTTCGTTCCGTCAGCATTACGTTATCAATTAACCTCTAGATAATCGATTATTGATATTTGTGAATCAGTTCAGAATCGTCCAAGTCCGCATCACAATGCATCTAAAAATCAATTCCTTCCACACCCCTAATGTTTGGCAAACTGTATAATAGGAAGTTCTTATTTAGTATACTGCTTTCTAATTGGAATCTGTGATATTATGCCGAGTAGTATCTGAAGTCCATAGTTGTGACACATCAACAGTTTGTGTAGTCTTTGTTAAACTTCTTTGATCTGTCAATAAAGAGGCGGCCTCTTTATTTGTGAATGTCAGTGAGGGCTGAGACGATGAGGAAAGACCTCAATCACCCAGCAATAGACTTCTCTCTGCTACAGTCATGGAAGTGCTACTGCTGCCTCAAGGCAAAAACAGAGGATGAAGGGTTTCTTCCCTCAGGCCACCTGGGTCTTGAATCTGAGAATGTCACTTTTATATTTATAATCCACCTACCTGCTACACACTGCATATGATGTACTGTTTGTATTAATTAATTTTTCTGAAAAGCATCAATGGTCAAACCTTTTCATTCTTTCACCACTTCATGTATCTGAAACGTAGCAATATATTGTTTTGTTTCTTTTGTAAGTCAGAGTGACAGACATGATGAACTACTAACCCTTCCGCAGAAGTCAGAACTCTTCAGTAAAGCTTTACAGGACATTTCTTTGGCTGAGCAAACATGTTGAGTGATTTATGCGCTCTACCAGCTCAAGTTGCCTGTTTGAAATAGTGGTAAACTCAGACTGAATCCATCCACTGTTCCAAAGAATTCTGCTTTTAGGTTCAGATGTTTCAACTTGATACTTTTTCCCACAGGGTGTTAGCATGCTAACATTTGTTAGCACTAAAGACAAAGTACAGCGGAGGCTGATGGGAATGTGGCTTAGAGAATAAGCTGCTGATCATGAACCTCAATGTCCCTGGTTCTAATATCACTGCGCACCTGTTGCCCATCTCTCCCTCATTTCTCTCTGCTAATGCTATATAATAAAGGCATAAAACAAGTCAAAGACTAATTCACATGTGTCAGATACATGCATATATATGGGTATGATTTATATATGGAAGTTGTGTGAATTTGCAAATGTATTGTGAAAGTTCTGGTGAAGTGACTTAAAAGGACTTAATTCAACATTTTCTAATAGTTTTTACAAATCATAACTAAATGATCTGTTATTGTTAAACAAAAAGTGTGAGGAGCATGAGATGTGGAGACAAAATGGAGCAATACTGAGAAAAGCAAGAGCCAAATAAAGCCGAAAGTGTCACGGTTCTGGTGCGGTGTGTGTTTTGAGTGTTTACTGTTTTAGTTTGTAGATACCTGCCTTCAGTGTCGTCTTGTTTTACTTCCTAACAGCAGATTTTCATTAGTACACAAATTAAACACCTCTAGAGTTGGACACTCAAACTCCACCAATTTAAACTCTCTTAAGAGAACCACAAAACTGAGACTACAGTACAAAAATCAAGCAGCTTCACCACAACTGCAAAACCTCCTGACTCACAAATTACTGCACCCATAATACAGCATAAAGATCCATTTCACCAAAAAGCCAACTATGGCCACAAAATTACCCAACACACTAAAGGGCAATACATAGTACAAAAGGCTTCAAACAAATCAACACACCTAGATAGGTTTGCTGCCACCAAAACCCCCAAATCTAGATCTCAAAGACCCCATTGAAAACTTTACCAAGTTTACAATTAGTTTGGACGAGCCCCCAAGTTATGTTACGACCCCCACCAAAGCTCACAATGGAGGTCGAACATAATCAAAGAGTCCAGGAGTTATGCAAAAAAAAAAACATAAGTTTATTGAAATAAGTTCAAAACTTAATACAAACAAAAACAACAAAAGAAAGGGAAGCCCTCCAGACCAGCCCACAAAGGGCCGTAGGATCTGGAGGCTTCCCCTCTACCCTAAAATAATCCTTAACTAAACAAACAGAAATAAAGCCGCAAAAACTAAACTACCAGTCCCATCAGAAATATAAGAAAAGAACAATAATCAAAGGAATACAAATCAGTCGCAATCTCTGTGGTCTGCTGATGCCATGGCTGGAAGGTGGACAAGAGAGAGCCGAGCACCCAGCCCCCTCCTTCCTCCTTCCTTCACTCAGGGCTGGGTCATTGTTTGTCACATCCATGTCTCTCGTGCTTTTCCACATTTTGTATTAACTGTTTCATGTTTCGGACTTTACTTTTCACAGATTCCACTCTTTTTCAGTTGCTGCTCTCTGTGTGTATATTTGGACTGCCACAATCACTACATTTGTAAGTTTCACCCATAAATCTTAGCAACTGCATCTGTTTCGTTCTCCGTGTCTGCATTTGGGTCCAGACCCTGAGACTCTGTGTAGCTTCACAGCTACATGTAACAGAAAGGTATGTGGTGCATGTATTTAGCTTGGAAAAAATAACATTTGCCATCAACTTTTAGATATTTCCTTTTTTCCCCCAAATCATCACAGAACTGCTACTCAATGACCAGGGCTGAGTACAAGCTAGAAGTGACAACATGTAACATGATGAATGCAGGAACATTTGACCACATACACATCACCTTATTTGGAACTGGAGGGAGAGAGTGAACTGAGTTGAACAACTTTGGAGTCTATTTTAAATCTAGGATGATAAGTTGAATGCAACAGTTGACCATTATTCATATGTGTTTAAAAGAGTTATATCTGTACAATCCAGAGTCAAATTACTCGTATGTGTACACTTGGCAATAAAAGTGGATTCTGATCTGTTCACAGGGTTCAACATCAGCAAGTGCTGCATTTGCTTTGGCTGCTCCTTAAGAAGAGCATGTCCCAGTAAGTGGTCAATGGCTACAACTCATACACATCAGTCATTTCAAACAAATCTGAGTTCCCAGCTGAAATCTGCTTCCCTATCCAAATCAATGGAAATACTTTACAGTAAAATTAAATTAACATTGAAATAAACTAAATACTTACATGGTTACAAAAGTTTAGATATATTTTCAGTAGTTTACAGAGTGCTAAAGGACAGTTACAACATGAAAGGTGACTGAATCGCTGTACTAACGTATCATATGACTGTGTAATGTGTCAGACCACATGTTACAGAGCACTGGAAGGAAGATGACTTTTATAGGTCCAAGTTTCTGAATGCAATCAACCCCAGTGGGATCAAGCACTGCTCAGAGCTTCCTCCAATTTTTAAAGTCACAGAGGAGATGGTGAAGTCATTCCTGGAAGAGGGAAGCTCTCTGCAGAAGGAAATGAAGGTAAGAAAGAAGAGGTAGGTTTTAATTTAGAGTTAACTTGTACAGCAGTGTAAAGTCCTTAAATATTTCCAGGTCTATTTACATTGGACAATCATTTGACCTGAACTCTTCATATTGTCTTAATTTATTCTTTTACTTCATTTATTGCCTAAATCTGTGCTCCCTCTTGATGTCTTGTACACTTCTTTTGTCCATCTTTTCTTCTAATACAGAATGAAAATGTATTTCTCTGTGAATTTAAGAGAATGGATAGATTGCCCGCCAAGGTCTAGATTATACAGTAGGAGCATACAGATATGTCCCACCCTGCTGTGAGAATGCACTGCACTTGTGGAGCCCCATAGAATGTGTTTGAGTAGGATCAGCCTACACATGGCTGAAATGAATTAAATACTCATTGAAAATCTAATTATTTTGTTTACCAGCTTTGTGAAGGCAGTAGTGGAGTACTATTATCCCTCAGACAATGAAGATTGATGTATGAATGAGATATTCAGACATGGGTGCAGTGAATAGTTTTGAAAATGGAAAATTTTAAGTTTAAACAAACCTGATAATTAATCAAAGACTTGGAACAGTGGCAAATCTGGAATGTGTTTTATCCATTCATTTCCTTTCACTGCGGCATAACTTGACATTGAAAACTGTGTAAACATTGTATTTTTATATAGTTTATTAACACAGATCACAAATTAGCCTCAAGGGGCTTTACAGTCTATACAGCAAATTACACCCTCTCTCTTTAGACCTTTGTTTCAAATAGGGAAGATCACCCCCCCCCAATAAAAAAAAACTTTAACAGGGAAAAAATGGAGAACATGTCATGAATGGCAACAGAGGAGGGATCCCTCTCACAGGAGGGAGAGACATGCAATGCATGTTGTGTGTAAAGAACAGAAAACATAGTACAATTAGAGTATGGACAATCAAGATGACAACATTTTAGATAGTAAACACATATGATGCAGGAGGACATGGACTTGGAACATGATTATCTTCCAAATTCCAAATAGTTGTGATATCACAAAATGAAGCTCATATGTATACTTCTTATTAGCGCAGAGAAACTTTCCCCCTTCAGCAGATGAATGTGAAAATAATGTTACAGTGTGAAATTCTGCACATACCATAAAACTTCAAATAAATAATAATAATAATAATAATCTTTATTTGTAGAGCACTTTTCAAAAACAAGTTACAAAGTGCTTTAACAAGTGTAAAGATAATAATACCCAAAAAAACAATAATACAAAAACAATACAAGATAAAAGCAAGAAAACATTGAAAAGACTAAAATACACGTTTAAGATAAATATAAAATAAGTAAAATAGAATAAAATAAAAGGGATAAAATAAAGTCAAATAAGATCGGGAAAGGCTCTCCTATAAAAGTATGTTTTAAGAAGGGACTTAAAAGAGTTCACTGACTCAGCCGACCTGATTTCCTCGGGCAGGCCTCGGGACCCTGACAGCAAACGCTCTGTCCCCTTTAGTTTTCAGTCGAGACTCTGGAACAGACAACAGACAAAAAGGAATTTCAACAGGTAAAAAGAACTAGATTGGTTGTCCCCTATTATTATTATTATTTTAAATAGCCAATACAACCCATGTAATGCAGTATTTCACTTGCCAAAAAGTGCAGCTTCTACTAAAACTTAAAGGTAGATTCTGCCTCAAAATGACTTGATTTCATTCAGAAATTATATTTGACCGATTATAACTCAACTAGTACTTTTTATCTCTTAAAATAACTTTTAAATTGCCAATTAGAACATAAGATGCAGTATTCTACTTGCCAGAAAGTAACTGCAGCCTGTGACTTGATTACATTCAGAAGTACTATATTGATTGAAAACCGAAATTGTGCACCTTTTTATTTCAGATATAATAACCAATGATGCGCCCGGTTTTCATTTCAGAAATGTGGTCAGCTTAACCGTAGCGGAAGATTGAAATAGGCCTACTCTAGTAGTGGCCTACTCCAGGAAATCCTACTAAATCTTTATTTTACACCAGTGTAGAGCCCACTCTGATTGGGTTGTGCCCGGTATTTCTGACAGAGTGGGACCTCATTGTTTCTACCCCCTCTTTGCTGCACACTACACCATCCAAAACACCGATCCGATTATTTTTAGACTACACCATACAGTCTATGGGCCACACGGACTTAGTCCTACAATAGCTACAATACAGGCCAAAATAACCCAAGCCCTCTAAACTAAACGATTGAGGACACGTCGTTTAGTCATGGCAGCAACAATGTTATTCAGATTCGGTGTCATCCTCACTCCGGAGTCCTCGGATGTAGACGTCTTTGTTTTGGGTTCGCGTGCGGAAATGGGCCAGTGGGACCCGTGCGCCGCGGTTCAGATGAAAGCCTCACAGAAGCTCCAGTCACCGCATGAACCGTGTCTGTGGATCGGCGACGTGCAGCTGGCAGAGCCCTTCAAAGACACTCTGTGGTTCAAGTTCGTCAAAAAAGTCAGAGGCTCTTATATCTGGGAAGGTACGCATCAGTGCTGTGATCCTGTGCATCAGATGTGGCTTTTGAGACGTCACACAGATTTAACATAGCCTATGTAACCCACCGAAGGTTACATTTCAGGCAAAATAAAGAACCCCGCCATGTTTGCTTCATATTGTGTAATGTAACCTTACCGCCACATGATGGCGATAAAGTGACACTTGTCAATTACTAAATGCTCGCTGGCTCATGGATTTCAGTGCACCTGAAATCTGTTTTTATCAGTGGTAAAAGTGAAGTTGTACCGAGACTTTTTGGTAAGATCAGCTATTCCACATTGTAAAAATATTACATTACAAGTCAAGTACATGCAAAGTCATACTTGTAGGCTACTTATTTAGACAGGTAATCTCACTGAGACACTGGGGTCTCATTCTCATGAGAGACCTGGGACAACAGCAGCAATTCAACACAAAATTACAGACAGACCAGACATTAAAAACAGAGATAAAATAGAACACAAATCAAAAAAGTGATAAGGGGTTATCAGATTTTAAAAACTATGTACAAAAGCACAGACACTTCTTAAAAATAGTTTAAAATACCCTAGGGAAATCATGTTGGACAGCTTCAGTTCCTGCTGTAGCATGTTCCAGGGGGCGGAGTAGGAGAAGGCCTCTTTACCAAATTCTGTAAGGACCGAGGGGATGGAGTGAGAGAAGAAGCCCTGGGAGCATAAGCTATCAGCACTGTTTACGTGACATGTAAATGGAAAAGTAAGGGGCAGCAGTCAAAGGATGGATTTATAAATGAAATTATACCATATGCAAAGTTCTGCATATGGATAATGATGACCAGTTGACTAAAGAATACAGAGTACAATGGTGTGTGTGAAGGGTTTACAGCCGGTTATGAATCTCAGGGCACTGTGATAGACAGCGTCCAACAGATGAAGATGGTGAGCTGAGGCTTACAAAACATCAGTCGTATAGGGGAGAGCGGTGATTTGAGCCTGTGGGGAAGTTGAGCCACCCCTTGTTTCTTGGCAGCCATAGACAAAATTGGTCATGTGACAACACATTCTTGAATAGAAACACTCTCCCTGTGATGAAGAGAGGCCCATGGAATAAGTGATAAGCACATTTAAGATCAAAAAACTGTTTTTTGCCCTTCAAAGTGATTTTTATATATTCTAGGAGTCCTGATTCTTGTGAACAATTACAGACAGGTTTGAGAAAATCTTATGCATGTGTTAGTGCTTAAGGAAGTTACAATATGAGGCTATACTGTTAGCATGACGTTAACTATAAACTGCTAGATGACACAAGTTTGTTAAAATGGCAGGGATGGGGTAATCTGAGCCAAAAGACCTGGGGGAAGTCGAGCCAACTATTTTATTGTAATTTTACATAGAATTCTTATGCATCACCGAAATGATGTGACATTATGCATTTTAGACCAGAAACCATCATCTCATGCTCCCATTAATGGAAAACAGACTTCAACTGGTTCAACTCCTATTGTGGGTTTGGACAGAGTAGTGGGAGAGGTACAGAATGGGAAGTCCATTCATCAGGTGGCACGGGACATGATGATCAACAGGATGACTTTAAAGCGATACATTGAAATGAAACAACTAGGAGAGGAGACATAGCTGCAATGTTTCACTATCTAAGTGCAATTGAATGTTTGGCCCTGGCGTTTGAGTTTGCATGATAAAATGATGTTGATGTCCCCCGACCCCCATGTGGCTCAACTTATCCTCTCCCTTGGCTCAACTTACCCCTCATATTGAGCCAAGAGTCCATTTTTTTTTAGAATAATTATTTTAGATTCAAATTGATCATTCCCAGGGATGCACCCCATCCTAAAATATATGCACATATTTTGGTTGGAGACCTTACTGTCATGTCCTCAGTTTAAAGACACCTCAAGTAAAAACTGGCTCAACTCACCCCGCTCTCCCCTACAGTACAGCATTAATTGAAAAAATGTAGTTAAAATATCAACAGTAAAATGACTCAGAAAATGTCCCCTTTCAGCGTTACATCATTATTTAAATTACATTTGTTCATTTAGCTGATGCTTTTATCCAAAGTGACTTACAATTGCTAAGCATGTCAGAGGTCACACGCCTCTTGAGCAACTAGGGGTTAAGTGTCTTGCTCAGACACAATGGTGGATGTGTCACAGTGAACCTGGGTCTCTCCAACCAAAGCATGTGTCTTACCCACTGCTCCATTACCACCCCAGTTAATATTGCCGTAAAACTTTTATTTGCTAAAATCACTGAATTGACCCTGCCTTTATTTGGGACAGGTCTTTAATTCCTTTTGCACAAAACTGAAACTACTATGAAACAGTTTATTTATGTTAAACAGAATTATGATCTAGCTCCGACAGACAGCTTATACGCTTTTATTTTGAAGGCAGCAACCTAACGAAAACAACAACAGGGTTCTGGATGAGAGAAGTTAGCAGACAGAGAGTGATGGACTTCACATGACAGTATTCACAACTTGGATACATTTTTATGAAAAGCTGTTTCGATTCTTTTGATCGGTGGACCCTTAAAGACTAAAGGAATATAAATAATCAAGGAACGGACACATTCGGACTTAACCAGCAGACTTAACAAGCGCTTCAAAAGTAATGTGAGTCAGCACTTTTTCCCCCTTTTCCTCTCTTGTACCATGCAGGTTACATTTGTAAATCTATAAGAATTAGATTTTGGGTTTCCGTTAAATGAACTGAACAGTTCAGAATCTAACGATGAGTAGCATGTCCATATTGACATATTGATCATACGTTTAAACATTAATATTTGTATAAACGATCTAAGCAGCTTAGAAGCAGCTAAAGCAGGTGACCCCGCAGGGTTTATACATCCAAAGAACTTCTATAAAAACTAGACCAGTTTAATTGTCAAAATGTGTTCCCACACCAAGCCAGTAAAGGAGGTAGGCGGCTATTTGGGACTCAGCTATTAATTGCAGTTTTATGGAATTTATATTACATTACTGGATTGTTATAATTAATGCATTCACATGTAAGTGATATTGTTGTAACTGATTGGGGTGGAGCTTAGTAGTGTGTCCCAGAACATCTTAAAATGAGTATTTGGTCACTAACCTACAGAGGGATTGTCTTCTTTGTCACCAGGTAGTGGCTCAAGCCACGACAGATGCTGTTCATATGATGAGAGGAACATAGTGGATGGAGTGTACTGCCACCCGATTGGTCATTGGATAGAGGAAACAGGACACACGGATGAGATGAAACACACCACCAACTTTTACTTCAGTGTGGCAGGTCAGAAGGCCATCCATTTCTCCAGGTAATACAGTACAATAAACGCCATCTCCCTGATGCTGTATGCAAAATTCTGTGAGTGTCTACATTTCATTAAGTAAGTAAAATATGTCACAGTTTTGGCTAAAAGGTTTTTGAAAACATAGCGTCAGTAAGTTGGCAGCCTGACGACAAATAAATAGATAGATAGATAGATAGATAGACAATCCTAAAAATGGAGCGATTAAAAAAAACAACAATCAGTAAAATTCAGATACACACTAAGCAGCCAGGTTCACAACAATGTTTCGTACGGTAGTCCTTTTGTTGAATGAATGTTTCTCCTTTACTGTCTAGGAGATGGGGCTATAGGTGTGTAGCCTGTGTGTGCGTGTGTGCGTATGTGTGTGTTAGAGGTGGACAACATGGGTGGCCTTATAAGGAAAGTCAGTCCTGCAACCTGAATGCAAACGGCTGTGTGCTTAAGATGCCTTCCAGCATCGGAGTTTCAGGATTATCCTTTGTTGTTGTTGAGCTTTACCTCTAACCTCCCACTTTACAAAGATGATTTGGCCTGGGTCAGCTAAGCATTAAAACAGAAATGGCAGACTTTGATAATTTGAAATTATTTTTTATTGTTTTCAAACCCCTCATCTGGTTCAATGAAACATGATGCCCCTAATTAGAATTACACTTTCTCTGTAGTTCATTTTATTCTTCAACATTTTAGAGAGGGAAGGAAAATAGTAATTGTTTAAACAGTTGAAAACTATCACATTTATGAACAATCAAGTGCCATTAGATGACTGGGCCCAGCCAAGAAATAGACCAGCTTTCGTATAGATTAAACAAACAATATGTAACTTGTTAATTAGTGAGCTTTAGAGGTGCTGGTAGGTGGGTTTTGTTATCCTTGGACATTGCCAGGCCAACTGTTTCCCAGTTTGTTGTGTGTCTTTGTGCCAAGCTGAGCTAACTGGGTACTGAAGTCCATCCATCGATTGTCAACCGCTTATCCTGCGTACAGGGTCGCGCGGGGTACTGAAGTTAGGTTCATATTTATTGTACCAACACGAGTTGTTCTGATCTAATTAACTAACTCTTCTGCTGTGATTTTTAGTAATTTGGACATTCATTAGTTCTTTACCTCACATCTGCAATTTTCAATGACAAACATGCCCTAAACCTGGGAACTTCCAAAATATTCACCTTGTAGCCTGTAGTAAATACAGAAAGAGATCCATCATTCTTACCCTATTGTAATGAAATGTGAAAGTTTTAAGCGTTTGTCATGTGAAATCCTGTGTGTACTATATTTAATGATACTAAAAAATAATGAGATCCACTGGGGCCAATACATTTCCACGCTGAAGAAGGATGAAGATGAAGGATCACATCAGTTCCTCTTTCCTTATCTACCTTACAGTTTTTAACATAGCCAGACGTCTTTAGTAAGGCTCGTGTAGATATTCCCAATGCAAGTTTGAATTCTGCTCCACCCTGATATTACATCTGTCAGAGAAAATCCTTCTTCAGTACATCAGTGCCCTGCAAAGAGGGCAGGAAAAAACACTACCCTTTCTTGATGGAAGTAGTAAGAGTTTAGAACTCCGCCCTGTCTTACAGGGCAGACAAAGCCTCACTTATCCTCTTATGCCTGTTCACTCTTTTGTTTTTTAACCTTGCTCTCTTCCATTTAGTTATAGTCTGTCACTTGAAAATGATTGTCCTTTAAAAAGTAGTCTACGCGCAGTTGTATTATCACCTCCTCAACCTTGTCGGTGATCTCAGTGGAGAGGAGAGTGCATCGGTTAGAATTCACTTTATTTTCAAGGCTGTTCATACAGTAAGTGATTGATAGTTACTCTGTGGCTGTGGAAGCACACTTCTTTGTCCCCCTTGGCATTAGTTGTTTGTTTTTGTTTTTAAATCTCTATCCTGTTCACAAGTCTATTAGGGAGAAATACTGAGCTGTTTGAGTCATTTCATGACATCTCAATTACAGGTTTGGCTAAATTGCATTCAAATCAGTCACCTTATGCTCCGGTCAAAATATTTTATATCTTTACACATGGATCCTCTGTTTAATTTTTTTACCACATATAAATGTAAATGAAGAAATTGCTGAAAGTCACCCTTAATCTGCCTGGCATAGATTCTACAAGTTTCTGAAAATCCATTTCAGCTCCCCTTTGGGAAGGCAAACATTCCTTACATCTTAAGATTTATTACATAACATTACATTTATTCATTTAGCTGACACTTTTATCCTCAGGGACCCATTGGTGGAGATGTCACAGTGGGGAGTTGAACCTTGGTCTCTCACACCAAAGGCATGCGACTTGTCCACTGCACCATCACCAGTTGTTAGGGGTTGGCAGAGCGATACTTTGGGATCGATACTCACAAGCTACTCATTTGGTATCGATTCCCTAAAAAATATTGATTATAAAAGTGGCTGAATCACTTCCTAATGTTTTCAGTACTTATAAAGTTTGTGCAAATAAACAGCCCTGACATATTCAGTTGCCCTGTGTTACATGACTGTGGAAACAAGAACTGAGCACGCCGTGCAGGCGCAGCACACTTCTGCTTAAAACTTGAGTGACTGAGTACTGTGTGGCATGGATGTAGAGGAAACTTAGCGTGGTGTGCTGCTACTTTTGACCCGTCGATAGAAATGCAGCTGAGTGGTCTGACAAGAGAGTGCCACAAACCAGCAACACAAGTAGCTTCTTCAAACATTTAAAAACAACACTGAAAGTTATTAAGAGGCTGAACAAAAAACAAGAAGATACCCCTACATCCAAGTCTCCTGGACCACCCTTCGTCAAAAAGGCATTGCAGGAGAGTTTTCAGAGAGGCAAAGCATATCCGGGTTCAGGTAGCACTATTATTAGTTAGTGAAATCTGTGTATTGGTTGGTCCAGAGCCAAGGAAGAGATGAATAAATTATTATTATTATTATTTGATCAACATTGTTTTAATAGAATTTTAGCTTTAAAAGCTTTCCTCAAAGCTTAGCTCATATACAGTATGGAGGATTAAAAGAAGAATAAAATAAACATGTTTATTTTGTATCTATGCTGTAGCTATCCTAAAGTTCTAAACAACCTCTTCAAAAAATCACTTATATTTTTTTGTTTTTACATGAGGGTAATCAGAAAAAAGAAATTCAACTACAATCAGAACTCAGCTTCCCTTTTGTCATGTAAATCTTAATCCTTTTTTAGGTGATTCCCAAAGACCCCAGGACATCAGAAGGCGCCTAGCCAAGGTGATTGTTACTGACTTGCAACCTATTTCCGTCATTTTTTGAAGGTGATCCCAAATACAAAATCCCTGGTAGGAAACACTTGATGTCTAGTGAAATCCCAAAGCTATATAAGCAAGTCAAAACAACACTGAAGGAATCTAGAGATCTGCAAGCAGTGTGGTTTTAACAAGTGATGTGAGGACAGCAAGAGCAACTGAAGCTTATTTGACAGGGCCAGGACATTTTATTGAACAGTATTGGCAGATGCAGGCTTGCAGTCTTGAGCCATTCCATGTAGCTGTACAGCACACAGCAGACCCAATACAACTCCTCGCATAAATATCGGAATGGGGCATTACCAGCAAGGTCCATGCTGTTATTACAGACAATGGAGCTAATATGGTCTCAGCTCAACACACCCTCAACTTAGTTGTGAAGGACGCCATTAAGGCTGACACAAGTTTGGAGTCCACCCTGGAGAAATGTGGTGCTGTCCACCATAGCACCAAATCATCAGACAAGCTAAAACAAGTACACATATAGTTGCAATTGCCAGAGCACAGACTAATCCAAGCAGTAGAGACTGTATGAACAATGACAAGAGGTTATAACAGCACTTTGTCTTCTTGGGAGAAACATCTAGTACTTGAATGAGGGAGAATGGTCCCAAATCAGCCAAGCCATTGAAGCCATCTGGCCCTTTGAAGACGCCAGCAAGGAAGTTTCAGCAGAGCAGTACGTAGCCATTTCTAAAATCATACCTCGGGTCTCTCTTCTCAATAGAGCAACCATGTCTGTGGGGCAGGAGGGAACACTCACAGCTCACACTTTTGTTACTGAGCATTTAGAGTGAGCACGAGAGAACAGAGAGAAAGCGCACATTGCTTACAGTTTCAGGGCTGGACCCCCCCACTTAATAATATTATTGTTGCTGTTATGTTATTAATAATAGTAGTAGAAATAATAATGATAATACAACATATCACATCGAATAAATACAAAATAGCTCAATTTCTTTTACGAGGAAAAGACAAGTTGATGATTCACTTAGACACATGGCATAACAAGATAAAGTAGAGGTCATTTACTGTTGCTTTACAGACTTACTTTGGATAGGCAGGGCTATCTTGGGATGTGCTTCTGTGTGTCAGAGGGTGGTGGTGCAATTACCAGGTGAAAATCCAAAGGAGGATTATGGCAGGAGTTTGACACACGTGTAATGGATTTTCAGGGGAATCGCACAGCACACGTTGAAATGTGCAGATACGTGTAAGAAAAAGTGATCCCAAGGAGTGAGGACCCTTTGCTTTGGTGGGAAAAAAATTGCAGTGGCAAAAAGATACAGGGAACTGCTGCAACCTCTGTTCCAGCATTCCATGCATGTCCATATATTTGACAGAATCTGTATATTGGGGTTAAATTGATGAGCAAATGCTCACACACACACAATAAACCTACCCATGCATGGCTTCCTTTTGTAAGGCACATACTCAGTGCCATGGTATACCAGGCACAGAAGAAATTAGCCCGGGACCCCTGAGGCAGTGAGCACATAACTTGCGTAAGAATGAGCAGGCTTGGCTGGTGCCATCCGGCTTTAATTTGTGTCCAAAGACCTTACAAGGCTTATGTCAAGGGCCTGTGTTCAGTTGGAAGCACTGTGCCCTTGTACCTTGTCTATTAATAGCTTTTTAAATTAGTCTGTCAGACCTTGCATCAGTGTAGCCCCAAGTATCATACCCACTCACCTCTGCAGTAACTCATTATATGATTCAAAGAGACTTTTGCTCACTGTCTAGCAGGTGCCTCGCCTCCCATGCTCATATTTAGATGAGAAGAGGCCTAAGGGTTATATAGCCATTGAGTTTTTATTACTGTTTAATTCAACAAGTCAGTTTCTAAAATAACTTGGAAGAACTAAACACTAGTGACTAAATCAGACATCTGTTTCAAAGGTTAATATATTTTCCTTCATTGTTAGGTTAAGTGACACACTTCTTTTTAAAAAGAACTAAATGAAAACAAGACATTTCTCATATTTTCATTGTAATAGATTGAAATAGTCAGACTGTTCATACACATGTTTTTTCAATGATTTTCATGATTTTTTGAAGAAATAAACAAGGGTGTAATTCCGCATTGGCAAAGAAGGACAGTTGATTCACTGACGACAAATGCTGTTTTGCTGAAATAAAAAAAAATAAACAGAGGTCATCTGATAACAGCAAGTCGAGACCAGAGACTTTCACTGCAGTGTCACTCTGGGACATCACAGATTAACAGCATCCTTCCTTCCTTTTTATGTGTCACCTCCTGTGGTTGTTGACTTTATGCATGCTAATGAGTACTAAATGCAGCCTGCCTCAGACCATAGTGGTCAGTCAGAAAATTAGAGGGACAAGAGGTCAATAAAACATCACTGCTATGAGGGAGAGAGGTAGGAGAAAGAAACAAAGAGAGAAAGATGAGTATGTGTAGCATATAATAATGACGTACATATACAAATACACGACTAACATATTCTTGTTTATTGCCCGCAGGGTGCTGCCACGTGTTTGGCTGGGCAGCTGCCCTCGACAGGTGGAACATGTGACTATAAAGATGAAGCATGAATTGGGCATTACTGCAGTGATGAACTTCCAGACAGAGTGGGATGTGGTGAACAACTCCAATGGCTGCAGGCGCAACACTGGGGAAGCCATGACACCAGAGACCATGATGCATTTGTACAAAGACTGTGGCCTGGTGTATGTGTGGATACCCACACCTGACATGAGCACTGAGGGTAAGGAGAATTTTGTAAACTCACAAGAATAAATTCAGTAATAACGATAGTAGTTAAATCAGAGTAAGAGGACAGCCACAGCTCGGAGCTGTTAAGAACTCAACATCTTCCTCAAAGACATGCATGCAGTGCATATACAGTACAGTCATGAGACTGGATAATCTGGCTGACACGCTCTACATTTACTCTCACTATGCGGACCTTCACCAAGCCGTTTTTAACCTTAGAAAGTTAAATGAATGATTCCTTTCAAATGTCAAAGGTCAGAAAATCAGTAAGGATGAATGCCTTTTATTAACAATTTCTAAAACAAGATGATTATAAGCACAGCAAACCATGGCCACTAATCCCCTTACAAAGTGTTCTTTAACCAGTATGTTAAGAATTAATTACATAGTACAGTATCTCATGTGTTGTGTCACAAAGTAATTGCGACTTATGCTTCCACCGTGAATTTAAAGAAAGCATTATAAACATAATTGCACCAAAGTTCAAACAAAATGAAGTGATCACATTCTGAGCAAATCCCCGTGAGTATGTACTTAGTGATCCTATGCATGATCGATACCTGACAGGCAGTTTATTCCTGACAGCATGACATTTTGCTCTTGAATCCTGAACTAGGCTTGGGTGGTATCGGCCTTTAGGTTATATTTAAGTTTCTTCTCCAAAGGTGATGCAAAGTAGTAAATATATTTAATCAACGCAAGTCACAGTATGTTAAAGGATAAGTCTGGTGATATTCTGTATTTCTCTTATTGTGAACTAATCTCATGGAAAAAAACAAAACCACCAATGAACTGATCCTACAAATAAGTGATGTCTGTCTGTGTACCCAAAGCCAGATTTATCTTATTCATCTATGCCATAGACCTCCATTGTTGACCAAAAATGATTAAAAACAGCAGATGACATGTTTTTTCACTATAACACCATATGTGTATTAATACATATCTCAATAATAGTCCCCAACAAATGCACTATTTACTTCGGTTTGAGTCATGTTTGTTAAAAAATGACAGTGCTCAGCTGTTTTAGGAAAGAACTGAGCCTTTTAAACATAATAAAAGTATACACTTGTGAGCTGTTTTCAAAGTTTTAATGAAGTTGGGATGAACGGGCTTGGAGCTACAGGCAGAACAACTGATCTAACACACTGCTGGTTTTTGGTCTTTTCATGGGATTTATTGAGATAAGAATAAAAATATAGAATATCGCCAGCCTTCTCCTTTAAGTGTTTCCTGCATTATTGTCTTCTTCTGCAGGTCGGATCAGGATGCTTCCCCAGGCTGTATTCTTGCTTCATGGTCTGTTGGAGAATGGTCACAGTGTCTATGTTCACTGTAATGCTGGAGTAGGCAGGTCGACCGCAGCTGTGTGTGGCCTGCTCATGTACGTCCTCGGCTGGAGCCTGAGGAAGGTGCAGTACTTTGTTGCAGCAAGGAGGCCGGCGGTGTACATAGATGAGGAGGCTTTAGTCCAGGCTCAGGAAGACTTCATTCAGAAGTTTGGACAACTGCAATCATCCATCTCTTACCCAGAGACATGAGAGTTGAGTGTCCTTACACTGAAGTCTTTGCAAAGCTCCTCTGGACTTGACTTTCTGAAACAAAAATGATTCCTGACATGAAAGGTGCCAGAAGGTGTGAAATACCCTATAGCAAGAAAATTTATTTCTTACTACTTAAATCTAATGTATGTAAATGACTCACTTCAGCTGAGTGGCTTTCGAAATCTGGTTGATCCTCATGAGTTCTCCTGGCTGCCAGCATAGATGTTGCAAGCAATTAATCTTACTGTGATGTGTTAGCTTTTAACTTCCGGACTTACTCTCTGCCATTTAGCACATCAAGCTGCAAATTGTGCATCTAAGACACTGTTAGTATTTTTCAGTGAATCCAGTATGTCCACTGGGGTGTTTGGAAAGACCTTTTCTTTTTAGCCTTTTTCATAATAATCCATCAGTAGAATTGACATTTTGAGAAGGCAACATTTAGCAAAAACAAAAGAAACAAAAACAAATATGCATATTTAATATAGTGATATTTGTTTGTAACCTCTCTATACTCTGAGGGAAGCAAGGTTCCACTGTTATGATTGTACTTCAATTTTATTTCAGAAGTGAAACCTACCTATTTTTTCAGAAGGAGGTCTTAATGCTGTATGATAATGGAATTCCTTGCCAAAGCAACAAATCAATTCCTTAAACGAAAATAATGAGAATGCCCCTCCCTCTCTGTCTGAGAGTTATTCAGCTCCCAGACATTGAAGAATACAGCTCCGCCCCATCTCTCTCAGAGAGCCTTATAGCATTTCATCTTTATTTATTTATCTGACAGATGCTACTCCGACCCATCTCCTAAATAACAAAAACATGCCTGACAGACCGTTTTAATGCATACATAATACAACATTATTGGAATACTGTTTGTTGTCAATTATGAACTCCTGCCTAGACTCCTATTCAGGATATATTGCTTTTCTTATGATTCAGTGTTTTTGTTACCTCTCCCCAATTTAAGAAAGTCAGTGGATTAGAATGGAGGAAAGATTTTTCGTATTCCGTATTACTTTTCACTGAGTCGCTTCAGAAAACAGCACCTTATGAGGGTGTCACTGGGGGTGGGTGGGTAGACTGAACCATGCATGTGTGCTAGCTGAAGCGAATCATCATGGATTTCCAACCTTAAATTAAAAAAAATATATATATGTGGGGGAAAACTTGTGAAATATATTCACAAAAAACTGAATATGAAATCAGGAAAATGCTTTTCTTTTTTTGAAGAAGAGTGTGTACCAGTTTAAGGAAAATTATGTCTGTGTATATAGTACTGTATGTGCGTGGGTGCTGTGGTTGTCACTTAATGGATGCCAGTGTAATTGGTAAACATGTTGCATTTATTATACTGGGTTAATTTCACTGAATAATGTTACAAAGGCAAAATGTAATGTGTCTATTGTTTAGGCATAAAATGTCCCTGCAAGCCATCAGCTTGCATTTATTCCCTCTGTTCCTTCTTTTTTCACTCTGCGGATCTAAAGCATCATAGACCCTTTCTTTCAGTTTGCTTCTGCAGTACACCTTGTCTTTTATCCCTTAATGGATCCATCAACTGAGACAGACCGGGGGTTTTTTTCTCTCCTGTGAAATGAATAAAACAATAATGAAAGGACCAACCCTTAAAGGTGTAAATCACACCATCTGAGCAGAGGGGGTTTGGTGATAATGCGTTTGTATTTGAATATATCCAGTGTCCTGTCATTCTAGCCCAACAGTGAAGATTATACTTTAACAAAGACATTCTTAGTACAGTCCTCAGTATGCATGTCCTGTATATAAAGTGCGTTGCTTATAGCTGTTCTTGGGTGTTATCTATTTTTTCATACCATCCTGACATAAAAAAAAGCCTGCTTAGTCTTGGCCATAGAATAATGAATAGATTGATTCTTGCTGGATGACCTGATGGCACCTCAGTGGGCTGAATGGAGTTCATGTGCATCCATGTTGCCTGGCGAACCTTTATCACCGGGACTAAACTCAATATACCTCCAAAGGGTGGCTGAGACTTTTGTTTTGTTTTTTTCTGCTAGCCCGGTATCGTTATCCCCACCACTCGCAGATGCCATTGAGTAGCTCTTTTTTGTGAGCAGGTTTAAGGAACTTCCGCAGTGGCTTCACCTTTCAGACCCGGAGGTTCATGTTTCTTTTAGAACGTAACCGCTCAGAAAAGAAGGTTCCCCTTCGAGGGAACTCGAACTGCGTCGGTTACGACACTATGGGAACGCCTCTAGGCGAAGCAGGTCTGAACGTGAATGAAATCACTCCAATCCTATTGGCTTGTTGCTAGAACGGTAAGGTGTGACGGAATAACCGGAGGAGTATAAAGCACACCTGTACACACTCATCATTAGCTTTTTTCTATTCAGCAGGCGCTCTGTATGTTGTTTGAAGAAAGCTCCAGTCCTACGAGCAGTATGTCTTACCTGAAGAAGAAGTCTACCAGCATGTCCGGCAACCAGATGTACAGAAGGTGTGTTTTTTTCTTGCCCTCGGTACATCACGGATGGAGATTCTCATGAGATGTGTGTCTCATGTTTGG
>NC_060159.1:16095577-16108418 GCF_021292245.1 Micropterus dolomieu
TGGGTATCTCGTTCCCATAGTGTCGTAACCGACGCAGTTCGAGTTCCCTCGAAGGGGAACGTCTCGGGTTACGTATGTAACCCTGGTTCCCCGAGAAGGGGAACGAGACACTGCGTCGGCCCTCCGCCCCTCTCTCCCCGCCTGAAGCGCCTGCTTCATAGTTTAAGCTAATGATGAGTGTGTACAGGTGTGCTTTATACTCCTCCGGTTATTCCGTCACACCTTACCGTTCTAGCAACAAGCCAATAGGATTGGAGTGATTTCATTCACGTTCAGACCTGCTTCGCCTAGAGGCGTTCCCATAGTGTCGTAACCGACGCAGTGTCTCGTTCCCCTTCTCGGGGAACCAGGGTTACATACGTAACCCGAGACGTTTTATTTCCTCTGATCAGTGCTCCCTCTCTTGACCACCACTGCTCGCTCTCCATCTCTCTCTTGCAATTTTCCGGCATACACTACAAACCAGACACAGACATGAAGCTGGGTAGAAGAAAGAAACCAAGCGAGGACACCACTAACATCATTGTTAGGTCCATGAACTCCGTCCGGATGGTGCCTGTTTTCGGGGTGACTGTGGAGCAGTTAGACCAGTATGAGCGCTGGCATACGTGATTGGCCACCGCAGCAAATATCCCCCCACAGTAAATATGGTTGATTCAGAATCGGCCCTTTGGACAGTGGCCGTGACAAACAGGTTCAGAATGTTAACTGAGCTATACAGGCAACTGTGAGGATGTACTACGCTGTACGCTGATCCACTGATTGTCACATTAACCTGCTGGAAAATAAAATCAAAAGGAAAAAGAGTGGGTCCATATCATCATAAAAACATCTACTCTCCATTAGCTTCCTTTAGAAGTGATTATTGTATATGATAACTATACTTTGGGTTTACTTCCCTAACTATTCACGTCGTAGCCTGCTCTATGGTGCTGCTGGTGATGCTTGCAAATCATTGAGAAACATTACTTGTAGGGTGCAGACTCATTTTATTCTGGTCAACTGAGTTTATCGCTCTATATTCAAAGATACATGTCTAAATTATATAGCTATATTTATTCTCAACCGTTCATTCATCCAACAGTTTGGTAACACTGCTGCTTTCAGTAACAAGCCTGACACTCTGTCCACATCTTGCAAAGGCTCTTTAAATGTCCATTTGCTTTATTTTGCATATCTGTGAGATGGATGAGCAGCACTGTGTGAAGCCAGAAAGGCACACTCACAAGGATACATTATTTGTTTACTTTCTGTATTAGATATTATTATCTCAACATAGCCATAGTCTATTTCCGCTGTGGAGAATGAGTTGTGTTTGGTCCTCTATGATGCATGATATTTAGAACATGAACTCTGCCCTTTGAAACGTTTACCATTCATCTTCCACGCCATTCCATTGGCTTGGCCAGTCTGCACTGGGCATTCATTCTTTTTCACCCGCACAGATAATCCCACAAGTCACACGTAACAAAGAGCCACAAATGATTTATATTCATCACATCAGTCTGTGCTCCCCTGGTCAATTTACTTAATAGATTCCATGTCCAGCCATACCATGTGCCCATGTTCTGGGCTCACTGTGTGCTTAAGAAAAATCCAGCAATGAAGACATTGCTCTTGACTTTCCTCCCGGGCAGAACTCAAGCCACCCTGGCAGGTGTTGACTGCAGAAGGCAAAGTGAAGAGATGCGTTTTGACCAAATACCTCCAGATATACAGGCTTATTCTACCATGTAAGTTTTAGTAGCTTGCACCAGCAGCCAGAGGACAGGATGGAGGTTTATCTATGCATTTCCAAAAACATCTAATATTGAGGCATTCTGTGTAATAAAAACAGGAATGAGTAATGTCAGACAGTTCGAAATACACTAAGAAATGTCAATAAATCCAGGAGGTGCAGTGTAATATTGTTAAATAATAAATAAATCTGAGAGTGCAAGATATAGACTGACTGTGTGAGGCTGGATATGCCATGCCAAAATATGGCATGTGTTCCTCTCAGAGAAAAGACTTGATAGACGTGAATTCTGGTAGACACTTGAAAGCAGCATTTTGCTTGTTGGAAAAAGGTGACCCTTCTCCACACTTTACCTCTACTGTAGTAGTTCAGAAGAATTCTCTTTCAGAGGCCATTTTTTATGGGAAAAACGGATATACTGAGGTTTGTTGGATTGTCTAGCAACTTAATTAATTAGAAGACTAGCAGTTTCCATCATAGGCATGCAAGCATTTCGTTAGCTGGGTAGTTTCACTTGTGTTAATATGTAAAGATTTGAAAGCAGTAACTCAAAGTACAGTGGAGCATTCAAAACATCCACCAGAGCCAGTTATCCAAGCAGCCAACATCTGCTAAGCTATATTAGCCAATTGAACTTTAATGCATTATTTGCAGTCATTCCACAAGCAGCTAGTCACAGTGACCTACTGATATTCAATAAAATCCAGCCTTTGTCCCTAGGGGACCATAACAATGACTGAGCTGATATATGCAGACTTGATATTTCTCATGCAGACTGTGTGAATAAAATCTGGAAATTGTTTATTGCACATGTACTATGCACCCAATTAATTTTTATCAGTTGGTGGGCTTTTGCCTTTACTCAGGCTGCACTGTATGTCCTTATTTTAATGAAGAACCTTTTGATTTTTGTGAAGGACAAAACCTTTCCATTATGCATTTCTTTTTTACAGATATACCACAAATCTCTTGTTTGAATAACTGCAATTAGGTGCAATTTTCTTGTCACACTTGACCTCTTCTTACTCATCTAAACTCAACTCAAAGATCTAGTGAGTATAAATGTGTAACAGGTGAGTTTCATGCTACAAAAATGAACAGAAACATGAAAGAAAAAGTCTGTTATGTATGTTTTTATTTTTGTCATTGATATAAAATGTTATTACTTCTACTGTGTATGCAAATGCTGTGTTGTGAGATTGTGAATTACCCACATATTAATATGATAATAATCAACTTGACAATTTATAGTCTAGTTTTCAAACAGTTGGGGTAGGCAGTCTCTTCCAGATTTCTTTTAATGCTAGTAATTTATGTGAAAAATATTCTCTAAGGATGGAGGTTTGCTATGCTGTATTTCAAAAAGCTTTGGATGATTAATGACTCAACATCTGTGCATCTTGTGTGTGAGTTTTTTGACAAGACTAATCTTGATTCTCATTACGTGTATGTCTGAGGTTTTTTAAAGTAATGGCACCAGACTGTTGTTCACTGTTGCTATAGACCACAAATAGATCTTCAATTTCAAGACACAACTTCGTGCAATATAGATCACTGCTGGTGGTTTAAATGATTGCCTTCATTTATGATAGTCAAGCACTGCACTCAATTTAAGCACATTACTGTTCATCACAGAGAAAGGAAGAGCGTTGGGTGGGGGGGTGGATTGAGTGAGTCATTTGCTTTGACAATCCCCCACCACAGTCAGTCACTGCGCGACTGTACTGACTGACTTCCTGTAACATCCATTCTTGCTGTCAATACCTCAGTTCTTCTATCCATCTTCCACGTTGCCACTGCAATTGATCAGCGTCAGCAGGACAGATTCTGAAATGAACAAGGGAGGGGCATACAAAGCTGTGGTGTCATAGTGAATAATAAGAGTGTTGGTGTGTCACAGGGAAAACATGAGCGTGTAAGGGTGGTGTGTTGTGCACAAGCCCTAAACAAATACTGATGTCTTTGTGTATATTTTGTCATGACACAGTCTATCAAATTCTGTATATATGAATAGGATGTCCTTTATCTTCCTCAACACAGACTGACAGCGTTTCACAGGTAGATGCTAGGTTCAATGACCTTGGACTTGGGTAATAGAGATATATCCCAAATCAATAAATTCCATCTGTTACCTGGGGCTCTGCTCTGGGTGTGTGCACACAGTCCTGTCTGGACTCTGTATTTCATTCTCTTTCTATATCTCATTTCTCACAAAAGAAATTAAGCAAAGATCTTGAGCCACATAGAGGATGAAGAAAATATTTGAGTAGCCGTTGTAGGACTTATTTTTAGTTAGTTAAGATCTGATTTTTAGCTGGAAACTACAGTCACTAATTAACTGACTATACTTTATATTGTATAAAAAATAAGTCTACTGAATTCTGTTTAAGATGACCAGAGGTCTATTGGCCCAGTTTTTATTTTTACAAGGACAAATTGAGCATTATTAAAGGACCATAATAGTGGTTTTGTATGTTTTGGTCCATTAACTACAAACTTCTACTTGAAAACATTACAAATATTTTGACAGCTGTATAATGTTAATAAAAGTTGTGTTACTGTTCAATAATCATTTTCTAAACTGTCCTCAGTAGGGCATTAAAGCCTACTCCAACACACTCCATGTCATACAGCAGCTCCTCAAATTGAGTGTGTTCAAGTTTTGATTTGTTTAACTAATATCATACCTGCCTTGCCTTTTTGGTGTTCTAATCAAACTAAAAGGCTTTTGATTAGAATATTAATCAAAATTGGAACCCTGAAAATATTTTTGCCTAAATGATTTATGATGCAAGCTTTTTTTCTCTGCTGCACTGCAGATTTACAGGGTAATAAATCTGAGCCTCATATTGCTTAAAATAGTATCATTAAACCATTGGTGGTGGCCACATTCAAAACAGTTTTTCACTTGGTCTGATCCTTTGAGAGTTTGACAGGTTAAACAAAACAATCACTATATTGTCTATGCTCTCCAAATCCTGTTGAATGATTCTTTCTTTCAGTTCTTCTTAGTAAGTCCTCTCCTAATCCACTAATCCTCATAATGTATGGTTTTGCAGTAAACAACAGCCATGACATGTGAAGAAAGAAATGAGATCTCTCTATCTGAAATGTATGTGTGCTGTTTGCTGTTTGTTTGAGGATCTGTGCAAACTATTCATATTTGTCATCCTGCTTGAACTAAACAAGACTGGACAGGTATACATTACTTTGTTAAAGGAGCTCTTTAAAACACGTTTTTAGCACGCCGGCTAGCCTTCAGAGAAAGATGATGGAGATTGTGTGGTCATGCATGATAAGTGAGCCTGCCTCCTTACTTTCTTTCCCTGCGCCTGAATCAGTGATGCCAGATGCCAAAGCTGACAGCTCAGTTAACATGGTAATCATGAGATCAATGAGCGCTAAATGATCCAATGAAAGACATGTCCGTCATTTTAGCATGACTGTGCAGGGAAATGGCTGCCATGTGATCTATCATTGGGTTTACTCAACATGTTTCAACATTACCATTTCCTTTGTTTATAATTACCGTCCTCTAGCTGACAATGAAATCGCTTCTGCATATGAATGACTAAATTGTATCTGCACACAAAGTGATCATGGTTTTTCTACTTTGTGTACCTCATTCACATCTTCCCTAACTTCTGTATCAGCAACTTGGTCAGTACAATATAACAGCAAATACCAAAAGTTGGTACAACAAGGACAAAAAGATCATTACATTTGAGTTCAGCCACAACTTTTTTAATTTCATTTTTAGAATACAGTCATCTTAATCTCTAAATTCTTTTTATATCTTATGTGTGAGGAAACTGTAGACTTTAAAAGACTTTAAAGAGCTTTACTTGATCACAGCTCTCCTGAATGTCTTTGTCCAATTATTAATCCCAGAAGGGGCTTCTTTTCCACTTAGGAAAACAGATCCATCATGGCTGCCCTGATGCCATCTGATGTACCAGTATGCCTGAGCTGTCCATGATCATAGAGACCCTACAGGCCACTAGGGGAAGGAGGGAGACCTGAAGTGGGTTGACAGGGGGCAGCGCGTGACTCTAACCCACTTTGTCACGCTCCTCACCCTCACACTATTTGACATGCACTCCCTGCCAGAACAGATAATATTATCTACAGAGCAGGGAACAACACAGCACAGATGGACCAGAGTCTAACACACACACACACACACACACACACACACACACACACACACGCACACACACTGCCTTGACCCACTGTTGATATTCATATGTATTAACATGGAGAAGAAAAAGGTCTGTGCTTAATTAGTCCTCTCTAATTATTTAAGGAAGGGCTCTCAACTGACCAGACCAGCTGATGATGTGCATCTTATCATTTACATGGTATTAGGGCGCTAACCAGATAATGAGTCACGCAACACAATGGAAAGCAAATTTAGATTATCCAACAGCTAATGGACATCTTTGAACCTAATGTGATTTTCCCTCTTTCAACCTAATGCCACTCCGGCCGATAGACAACTGGAATTGGGTAATTTTTTTGTCCGTATTTGGCAACAACATCCTCCATTAGAAACCAAAAATTGCTTTCCGGAGCTTTTGTTTCCCAAATCAAAGTCTTTCTTTTGTGTTTGTTTAGTGAAGCTGGGAGTTAAAAAGAGGAAAAGGCTCTAGTGCTGTGGATACCATTAAAAGTACATTCAGTGTGTTTATTGTGTCTTTGGATGGTGAATCCGAACATCATTAATATGACGGTCCTGTGTGTGTACGGATGAGCAGACATATGGCTGCCAGTACCCCAGACTGCCAGACTCATAAATCACTAGTGACAACAGATAATGAATGCAGGCCTATCAGATATTGGTTGGGCCATCTTTATATCAGTTCTGTGAAGTGAAGGTAGAATTTATATTTACAAGAAAATGTGTGTTCAACATGAACTACATGGGCTAGTGTCTAAGTATGAATAAGTTCAGACCAGGACAAAAAAAATACCACAATAAACGACATGTGGCCACAATTCAAATATGAATTAATACTCACTTGTTTAAAGTCTTCTCAGAAAGTTCTTTTTGAAATTTGGTATAAATGTAGCACTGAGAGTTTTAGCTTGTATATATATTATATTCAGTGCATTTTGCTTATTAAATGTCCTGAATTTCTTGTCTCTCTACCTTGCCTTCATTACTGTTCCTCGTCAGCACATCTGGGCCCCACAGCTGGACAGATGGAAAGTAGATGAGGCCTGTCTTTAGGCTAGGGACTAAGCCAGGTGTTCAAAACTTACTTCAGAAATATACTGGTAAGATCAAGTCCCAAAAGACATTAGTAAGGGCGTCTGGCAGAGCCTTAGAGGCTTCAATGTTTGGTTGGTGAGCCAAAATATGATTGCAACGCCTTGAGGCAATGTTCAAAGGCAAATTAGTCTTGCAAAGCAGGCTAATATTAAACCACAAGTTGTCATATACTGTTAAGAAAGCTGACATATTTAGGGAGGAATGTTGGTGAAGTTCATATAGTAGTTAATGAGGCACCTGAAGAGTTTACCTTCACTGTCAAATCACTTGCACTAAGACTGGACTATAATGACTTTGCAAATGAAGCAGTAACAGGAAGAAGTTTGTGCTTTTGGGCTTCACCTATCTGTCTTTATCTTCAGAAAGAAAGTTCCATTCCATTCAATGTCAATCTTTCAACCTGAGTACACGAGCTATCTCTTTCTCATTCCTTTTAACCCACACACGCGCATGCAGATGCACACACAATTTCGCTTGAAATCCCTACCTAAATTATCCTGTAACTCTGGGGGGCTGTGAAACTGCCAAGTTGATGGGAGGGCAGAAGGGGATTGTGGGTAATTTCATGTCACATTTTCGGCAGACTGATGCCTCTTTGGACAGATAATAGCCTACAGCTCACAGTGACAGAAAGGCAAAGTCATAGTGCACCCTTTCTTCAAATACTCTACTTTTCTCCACATTCCCCAGAAATGGTTCTATGTATTATTTCTGAGGGTTATTTGCAATTTTTTCACATTTATGCATTTGCATAGGCATATGGAAATTGCTTGTTTCTCTGAATATTTGCATTGTTGACTCCCTAGTTTCATTGCCTCCGCTAATAATACGCTGCAATTACGAAGTGAGTAGCATGGTAGTAGCACTTAGACAACGTACTCATCCTTGCACTTGCTTCCTCCATAGGACGGAATGCATTTTACCTCTGTCAACCTTTAACTCTTTGTGTCACCTTGAAGAGACAGTGATGGAGTGAAATTTTTGCTGTCAACATTGTTTCTTTTATCTGTTTTTTTGGATGTATTGATGTCACTCAAATATGCATAGAGTTGCGAAGTGGGTGACATTTTTTCATGTATGGACAATGTTAGCTGACTGACAGCTGGAGCACTACCAAGGCTTGAATGGACATTCACGGTTGAATAACCAGTAAAAGATAAACAACCAATCGGAAAACTGGTTCTTTGATTGCAAAAACTCAAAAGATATAAGCCTATGTGTATAAAAACGTGAGACAAGTTAACTCAGAACCCCAATGTGCATTTTAGTAAGATCCATCCAATCCATAAGCTATAAACTCTATCACATCCACTGCTAACAAAAGGCAGAAGCTATAAATTAGTCTTTTAAGAAAAATGCTACTACAATCTCTAATTTAAATCACTTTACTTTCAAATGCTGGGTCAATTTTGTATGAATTTCACAACTATTGTCTGTGTTTTGTTCCCATCTGCAAAAACAAAGTTTTTTTTAATTCTGTAACCTTTGATTTGCACCTCTGGCTGGCTTCTCCTACTTCTCAAGCAACGGTTTTCAAAACAGAAAGGGACCAATGCCACTATTGTTTTTTTAGTCAAACCTGGACATACAGCCTACAACACCAAAGGCAGCTCAAACAACTCACAGGGCCAACAGAGCATGGAGTAGTTACAAAGGTGTTTTCGTGCAAAGGTGTAAAAGACTGAAATGGTGGGGCTGATTAAAAATAACAATCACCGTGGATTGTCCCTCGCCAGCCATCTCGGCAAACCTCATCACAATTTAACATCACTTTATCTGCGATGTATACAATTTCAGTTTACCACTGAGATCAATCAGCCTCCAGACAAATAAATCATATTTACCTGCAGATCTAAGGGGGAACACTCAGAACACCATTTTTAACACAAGGAAATGTGTTAACTTGGACGTCTAAATTTCTGTATTTAACCAATTGCATCTCCTTGTGCAAAAAAGTAACATGCCTAAATGAGAAATGTATTATTGATTATGCCTAATGTCTTCTTTTTCATGAAGGCAGCAGCAGGTGTGTTACATTATTCATTGCTGGATGAAGGAAGAAAGCTGTATGCAGGTGGGAAAACCTATCAACATGCACTGATGAATCTTACTACCAGTATGTGTAAGACAGAACATGAACTCTTAAGAACAGCTGCATATAAATGTAATTCGCAGGAAACAGGGTTGCATCATCTTTACTCACTTTCTCAACTACTGTTTTGTCCTTTGCATAAAACTTATACCCCTGAGCACCCCTCTTCCTCTTGTTATTCTCAGTCTCTGGTCTTTTTGCAAATTGCTCAGGTAAAACAGTAGAGTTTGTGATCTAATCTGGGCCCTCTACTGCCTGACAATGAACCTCATCCTCTATTCTACCATCCTAACGTTCCCTCTCATCCCACGCCTTTACCCATCCCTTACTCTTCCACTACTCTCCTCACTTAGTCTCAATATTCTTTTCCCTCATCTGGTTGACTTTACACTTTTTGCTCACACGTCTCACACTTTCCCGGTTCTATCCTTGTTTTCCTCTATCTTTAGAAGACGTACCACTAAAAGTACATTGTACTTTAAAAGCTGTGTTTCTTAAACAAAACAGATTATTTATAATGTCTATTACTGAGAAGACAGCAAGACTCAAGGAAGAACACAAGACCAGTGGGTGCTTCATTGACTGCCCGGACTGACGACACGACGGCCCATTGTTTTGTGTTTGCTGTTAATTTAGTTTGGCATCTTAACGGGTAGAAAATTGGAAAATGTTTGGGTCTATGCTTCAGTGGACACAATAAATGGTGCATCCACACACACACACACGCAGATGTAGCCAAACATGAACTTCACCACCCCTTCCTTCAAACCCCCACCACCACAACAAGAATATAATTAGAGAGCCAAAATTAACTACTAGGAGTCAGTTAAATGTCTTCTAAACAATGGCTTCAACCTACATGGCTATCCCCATGCAAAAAAACAAAGAGTGACAAAGGCAAATGCAGAGGTCTGCAGTTTGCATTCTTGGGCTCCTTTCAGTGTGTGTTGAAAATGTGGTTTCAATACGCAGTGGAGTCAGAAAAAACATTATTACACAGCAAATAATACTGAGTGAACACCAGATTTATGGTTACATTTTACTTCTCTCAACAAAAGACTGGCCTGTGTTTCTGAAAAACCAACAATCATTTTGATGCTCCCTGACAAGTAAAACAAATAGACAGTATTCATTTTAGGCATGGTTGTCTTTTCTCAGAGGATTTGTCACGCACCAAGGTTTTTACTGTTTACTGTATTTCAGACTTTCAAGGCATAAAGCAAACTTCCCCCCAAAGCGTTGTCTTTCAACTCAGCTTTCATTTGCACACAACAGAATAAAACATCCTCAGCCTTATATTTTACTAACATTGCTGAATAAAGAGCAGGTGTGAATTCTAGGCTACTACCGGTGCTGACACAATCCAACTGGCAACTGAGCATCTATCACCGTGAGGACCCCAGAGCATCATGTTCAGTAGGTCGACTTTAAAATCCCACAATAAACTGCAGCCCACGAGCTGAGCTGTCAGGACTCTTGGCCCTAGCACTCACTCTCAGTAACAGCCGTCTCCTCGACCCACTGTGAATGCTGTCATGTCCGCAGCTCCATTTGCTTGTCACCCACAACCATGGCAAATATTATACCCCACTTCAACAGCTGCCCTTCTAACTTCAGAAAGGAAGATGTTTTTCTGAAAAGAACGAGAGAGATACGGAAGCAGAGAGAGCTGAAGTGTTTATATATGGTCCTTACACTCATGTCATGAAGCTGTAACTTGTCCTGAGCTACATCTGTGTGTGTGTGTGTGTGTGTGTGTGTGTGTCCGCCTTTAGGCAATTGTATTTGTGTGCAAGGCCATGCAAGAGCAGTCCTGTCCAATTCCCTGCTGTCAGACTTAAGAACCAGGAGGCAGCACAAGTGAGATGCATTCACAGGACAATGTCACAATCATGCCACTATGAGATGCTGAGGTTTTTATTACCACGGGCATGTAAACAACAGCTCCAGAGCCACACGCGCTTATATAACAATTTTCAATACCCCTGTGCTTCGTTTAACAAATAGTTTTGTGTGGCAATGCTGAAAATACCTTGCAGGCAACATAGTATGTTGAATGAATTTCCTTAAGTAGTGGTAGTTCTTGTATTCTCGAAGAGCAGAGAGCTACTCTGAGGTAGTGAGGGTGGTCATTAATCAGAACCCAACATCCTTTTGCGCTTCAAGTGAAATAAAAACATGATGCATTTTGCAATGGATGTGGATGTTGCATGAATTCTAAATGTACTAGCAGTCTCTAGCCCTTTCTGTAGTTGCGGGAGGAGGAGGGTTTTCATACAGTATATATGTATATATTCCCACCAGCTAGCTGTTCACAACAACCTAAAACTGTTATTCTTGAGCCTGTATAAATAGTAATGTTTTGGTATGATTACCTTAAACAAGATCATGGTATCTGATTGGTATCCCCACTTGTGTGTTGTTGGCATAGCTAGTGTTAAAAACCAACTAGAACATACATTTAAATAACCTCTTTTGCTCCCTGTTGCATAGATGATGTTGTTGATCTACCCATATTCATGTGAAATGTCTCGCTTTACTGAAGAACACAAACATGATTTTTTGAAAGTGAAGTTTTTCTTGCTTCAACATAAATAACTGTGGGTTTCTGTGTGGAAGCTGTGGGTTTCAGTTGTGTGTAAGAACAATGGCTCTTTGAGGAATGGGCTATTTTGAGAGCCTACTGGAGTTTAATTTGAAAGAGGTGATTAATGTTTAATGCTTATTATTTGAAGGTGTGGAGAAAGTAATTGCCGCAGGAAAACTGCATGCATATTCTTTACTGGCTAACAAAGTTATCCATGGGAACTCAAACTCTGAAAGTACTGTAATGTGATTCAAGAAAAATGCATAACGTAACGTCTCTGCACAGGAAAGTTGGCAAACACTGATGTAAACCTTGATTCATAAAATCAATAATCATCACTCAAGATATATCTGCATTTCTTCACCACCAAGATAAGAGATGCAGATAGATCTAATCTTAGAAGAGAGAGACAAATATCAGACAGTTTTCTTCGACACAATACACTTCAAAGAGTGATTAGGAAATGATATTCACTATGAAATGGAAAATACACAGCGTTGTACCATGGCGATGAGAGTGAGATTGGTTTTATCCATTTGCGTGGTGCTTGAAAAGTGAGATCCACCCAGGAGTTCACCAGAAAAGTGCCCCTGATTGAGTTCTGTAATTTGGGGGCAGAGACAGTGTTAGGCTCTGATTGCCGGGAGGCATGGAGACAAAAGACCAAGTTGAGGAAATGAAGAGATGGAAGAATGAGAAGAGAGGGCTGATTTTTGTACATTTGATTGGGCTTGGACCCGGGGCTTTCGGTCCATTTCATCTAAGTGAAGCTACTGATGACTGAATGATGAGCAGAGGTTTCAAAACAAAAAAAAGGGAAATATACATGGGTAGCAAAGACTGTGGACATTATGACAGAAACGTCTCGGGTTACGTATGTAACCCTGGTTCCCCGAGAAGGGGAACGAGAGACTGCGTCGGTTACGACACTATGGGAACGCCTCTAGGCGAAGCAGGTCTGAACGTGAATGAAATCACTCCAATCCTATTGGCCTGTTGCTAGAACGGTAAGGTGTGACGGAATAACCGGAGGAGTATAAAGCACACCTGTACACACTCATCATTAGCTTAAACTATGAAGCAGGCGCTTCAGGCGGGGAGAGAGGTGCGGCGGACCGACGCAGTCTCTCGTTCCCCTTCTCGGGGAAC
>NC_060159.1:16108518-16173705 GCF_021292245.1 Micropterus dolomieu
GCCCCCTCGAGAGCTGCCCGTGCGTGCTCCATCCCCAAACATGAGACACACATCTCATGAGAATCTCCATCCGTGATGTACCGAGGGCAAGAAAAAAACACACCTTCTGTACATCTGGTTGCCGGACGTGCTGGTAGACTTTTTCTTCAGGTAAGACATACTGCTTGTAGGACTGGAGCTTTCTTCAAACAACATACAGAGCGCCTGCTGAATAAAAAAAAGCTAATGATGAGTGTGTACAGGTGTGCTTTATACTCCTCCGGTTATTCCGTCACACCTTACCGTTCTAGCAACAGGCCAATAGGATTGGAGTGATTTCATTCACGTTCAGACCTGCTTCGCCTAGAGGCGTTCCCATAGTGTCGTAACCGACGCAGTTCGAGTTCCCTCGAAGGGGAACCATTGATTGCAATGGCTGGGATTCAAGTGATCTGGTAAAGGAGCTATTTAATATAAGCCATAAAAAAGACCAGAAAGCCTTTTCTGACAATGGTCACTTTTGAAGACAATGGTCATTTTTGGCATGATTGAAGAAGTTTTTTGTGCCACCAAGTGAATTTTATTTAAATTTATATATTTTTCACAGGGCCTTAAAATCTGGACAACATTAGACACCAGTGCTGTGTGCCTGACTTTGTTTTATATAGGTACACTTCTTGTTCAAGCTCCATATGTCACCATACTTCGGCACAAAAACATCATCTTGAACAGGAAGTCACAATTTGCACTTTGGATGACGCATAACAATAAATGCATTCAGTGCGGTAAGCAGTGTTTTAATAATATCTGGTCACTATAGGCAAATTACTCAGAACACTGGCAAGTAAAACTTTTTCACCATGAAAATTACACAGTGATTAATCACAAATTTAGCCTTGAGGCTTGTTTTTCTTTCGAAAATATATCTGGCAATCAGGTGTGAAAAATGAATTTGTTCCCAGTGTAGTTTTTTTTAATAACTTTCGAAAAATTTGTTTTAATATCTTCAACTGAACTGACCTGATGTGTCAGACAAAAGATATAATTCTAGAAAAATTACATGGTGATTTATCTGGTCCCACACCTCCCACATGCAAGCACAGATTTGCACCAACTCAAGGGGCCTATTTTAATGAGGCTCTTTCATTAACAAACAAACAAACAATCCCAGTAAGTGATGATCAGTAACAACTGCACAGCTTTCATGTTGCTCTTTTTTTGTCAGTATTTTATTATCCATCTGTGCCATTCTGTTTTCAGCTCACTGATGATGTGACGGCTGAGGCTCTCTGTGATTGCATCAGGTTTTAATATCTGTCTGGTGGTTGTTTTCATGGGCAGAGCGCAATGGGTGAGAGAAGGAGGATATTGAATGTGCCGAGAAGGGAAGCATCTGTCCCATTTGCCACCCACATATCTGCACCCAGTTCCCGTAACTAACGCAGCACATTGGACGCACACACTCCATAAAATCCTCTATTTCCCCTATTCAGTGTAAGTGAGACTGTATCTGTCTGCATGTGTGTGCCTGTCTGTCTGTCTGTGAGCAGAAGGGACATTTTTTTTAGGGTTTATGAGAGAAATGAGCCGACAAGCACCAGAGCTGATGCAATGTGTATCAGAAAATACAATGGCACAGTAATACCTGTGATATATCACAATCAGTATGTGTAACTGCAGAGGATACACAGAGTGTTGTAATGTCAGTGACTTCTCACAGAAAACCCCACGCCAATTAGGGTTGCAACGGTATGACATTTTCACTGATTCAGAAAATATCACTGTTTTATGTTTAAGGAGTTAAAAAAAAATATGTAGATTAAACTTTGAAACAAAAAGAAGTGTCTTACTCAGACTATGAAGTGACTAATCAGCTGTAATTTCATGATATCTGCTTGAGGATCATGTATTTTTTGGAGTGGACACATAGTAGCAGCAATAGAAAAATATTCTGCTTGATGTGTTTATTAGGAATTTGGTTGTTATGGTGTGTTCCCACAAAAAGCAAAGCGCATTTTCTCTTCCTCTTGGCTCCAGCAGCTTGTGACAGGCAAAACCAAATCAAGCATTTTAGTATGAACAAAGGGAAATTGTGCTTAATGAAATATGTGAAGTGATAAATGACTTCAGAAGCTTTATTTTCTCTTTTCAGATCACAACTGATGCTATATATATTGGTTCTTTTTTTAAAAGTCTCACTTTGGAGAGAAAGGCCAAAATTATAAACAGTAAAATACCATATAAGAAACAGCTGGAGCAAACACTTCAGAATAAAGTAAAATGTACTGCCTGCAGGTCCACGCTGATATACTGTATAAGGAAATAGCTACAGTACCCTACTGAGGTTGTTCATTCCCTCAGTGCAGCCTGAAGCCAATTTTCAATTCTCCCTCCATGGTCTACCAATTCTATCGTAGCTTGTTCCTGCAGCAGCAGTGGTATTTTGGGTATCTGGGTATTCTCCAGATGCTGTGGCAGTATGTTTGTGTGTGTGTGTGTGTGTGTGTGTGTGTGTGTGTGTGTGTGTGTGTGTGTGTGTGTGTGTGTGTGTGTGTGTGTGTGTGTGCAACAAATGTAAATGTTCTACTAGAGAGAGCCATATTTGTTCTTGCAGTTGTATGTAAACTAAGATCTCTATTTTGGAGCAATGGAGTCAACTAGACTTGGTTGCACCAGAAATTATGCTAATCCAGGCACAATAGCTTGCTATATACAGTGAGCGAGTACTATTACTGTGAAATAATGTAAATGAATAATTAGTGCTGCTTAAACTCCACAGATTTTACATACACAAAATGGCTAAATTTATTGCTCATTGTCTGCCACAAAATTACACTTACAGACAAGATTGGTAAACAGGCATGTCCCACTTAATTTCACCATCCGGGGCAGATGCCTTTAAAAAGTAAGTTGAGAAAAAGAGGGGGTACTCTAAACTAAATTCAGTGAGCTGAGCTGATTTGCATAATTAAGCTAAGAAAGCGGCAATTAAATAAAAATATACATTGGAACACAATTCAAAGACTTAATTTCACACTAAATTACAGACAGGAGAGAACATGGAATTGTTGTTTTTGTTGTTGGGTACTGCATATATACATGCTGTGTAACAAATATATAAAGCTTGAAGCTCATTATTCTGAATGAGATTTAAAAATGGATGTTGATTTGGGCAATGCTTGTTATAATAATTTCCCTGAGTGCCGGGAAACCAGGAGAAAAGGCAAAGGAAAATCCCTCACCTTATCTGTTGCTTTAGGAAGGTCACCATAAAACTGCACACCTTTGGCACAGGTTTAGACAGAGATGGATATAGCACGTGAATGTGTGTATAGTGTTTTTGTTTAAGATATATATAATACAGTATAATTACTCAACTTCTCTTCCCCTCTCTCTCTCTGTTTCTTTCTCACACAAGAACAGACATTTTCACATACAGTATATGGGTGGAAAGTCACTCCACTTAGCTGCACAGAGCTGGCTGCTTCTTAAGTATGGCAACTAAACAGGCTGTGGAGAAAGACCCAAAAAAACAACTCATCAGCAGGAAGGGGGACAATCTGTTTATTACTAGAGTGACCAGAAACACACACACATAGGCAAGCTGAAACACATGCACACAAACAAGCAGTCATCAGAGTTGGTGATTTCAACTAACAAACACGGAACAGGACCATGAATAGTGTATAGTATAATAGCATTGACTATTTATATAAAAGGATATTTGATTAAATATTGTAGAAATTATTGTAAGAACAAAGCCATCTCGGCATCACAGAGAAGAAAAAAAATGAAATGTCACTAATGTTCCTCCATTTTACATTTAACTGTTTTTTTAATTATCCAAGCTGGTGCCAACACTTGAATACACCTTTGACAAAGTTACAGCCACAATGTGGATGTAATAAACGACAGGGAGGATGAGGTCAGGCCACGGTGGGTGAACAATAATTGAGCATAAAACAGCCAGGCCTTGGTGAGGAAGAAACTTATTCTGAGAAAGTCTTTAGGGAAACATTTTTCAAAAGAAAGAGCTTTTAATCTCTGTCAAGTAATATTTGGTAAAAGAAATTACTAAAAATTCCTGTGCAGAAAAGAATTCCACCTCAAAATTAACAATTTCACATTTAATGCAGAGCCAGATGGAGGACTTGTATTGGTCTTCAAATAACAAAAGATAAAAAAAAGTAGCTGTATAATTTGTTAAAATATGCAGCCAACTTTATTGTTTCAATATTTTTACATTCACATTCCACTAAAAGATATGACAAAGAAATGTGCTTTGGCACACAGTCCTAATCTTGGGATCCACAACAAATCATCCCCTAGTGCATCCTAGCAGCAATGCATATTCCTGATGTCTTTGTGAAGCCTGTTGTTTATCCGCAGGCTCCTTAAATACTCAATCATGTTCTGCAGTGACCAGGGTGGGAGAGAAAAAATAGATATGGGAAATCATATTTTATGGTTTCCAGGGAGGAAATCAGTCCCATTTCTGAATATGTTCCAGGAATTGATGTTGGATGCTGCTGAATAATAGATGGCCCTATTGGCAGTACGGCACAACACATCTCTCCTTTTAATAAGAGGACACCAGCTCGTGCACTATAGTGAATGTAAACAACACCAGGAATTTGATGCCAGCACACCACTGATCCAGCAATTGTGAAGCTAAAGTAATGGTCAATCATCATTACTGTGCGGGGGTTATTTATGAGAGCCATATTTATCACATAATATCACAGAGATAAAGAGTATAATTTTCAGAGATGTGATCTGTGCGGTACAGCTCTCGACTGTAAACTTTAATGAAAACCTAAATCAGCAAGCCTGTGAAACTCTGTCCACTTACCAGTTCACTGACATGGAGAGATTTTGTCTAAAAAATATGATCCAGTATTTTGAAACTATTAAGCAAAAATCCAAAACTAGTTGAACCTATTTGCAGGTTCAGCACTGGAACCATGCCTACAAATTCTGGTGTTGTCAGTATATTTTTGGGATGAAGTCAAGGACACAGGGTTTGAGAGTTGATGTTTTGTTTTTCTCTCTCTCTTTGGATATATGGCAGAGGGCAAATATGTGATACTGTATATACAACCTGAAGATCTTTATGGCTCAAAGTAATAAATAAAACTATAACCAAAGGCTGGCTTCACTGTTTAATAGATTTTGCCATCCATGTTTATGTCTCTGTTTTATGTCCATACTGAGAGTAAAGTCCCTGGGTGATGAATGGCAGCTGCGTATTTGTCTGTGTTTAATTGACAATCTCATCCTAGCCCAAAGCTTAGTGAAGTCAAGTTAAGTTTAAAAGTTCTTCATAAGAGTGATGGTTTTGATTAGGTTAGCAATAATGGCTGCAAAACCAGGCAGTGTTAGACAGCAAAGTCTGACTTGGTTTAAATTATTTCTACCATGTCATACAAACAAAAATGAAATTGATTTACCTCTTCTTACTTAGACTGAGACTGTGAAACTCTGCCATGTTGTCGCATTTAAACGATCTATTGTACACAGTCTAATGTGCATAACACAAGTGAATTTAGGGCGTGTCAAACTCCACTTTTGCTGGTTAAACGGTGCATCATCTGGGTGCAAAGTAATGCACAAAGGATTTGAATTTAGTCTTTCAAAGGGGCTATATGTCCATCAGGGGCGGACTGGCCAGGGGTCAGGAGTTTTTATTTTTCAGTCTGCTGCAGCGAAAGCTGTCTGTGGCTGCAAACGAAAAGTCAAAAAAATCTCCTTTCCTAACCTCCTTTCCTTGATCTCGATGGAAAACGTCATAAGGTCATGGAAAGATGTAAAGGAGAATTCATAAGGACTTGGGAAAAGAGAACCGCAGGGCTCCGATAATCCGACTGCTCTTTTAGGCGACGTAATTATGCGACGGTGGATGTTACTGACGTGGCCTGCCATGATAACACTACAATGTCCCGAAGATGGACTACAAAAAGCGCATCTCTGACACTGCGCCCCGTGTTGTTTTAATGCAGGCCATGTAAAGGTGGTCAACACGGTGGATTATATTAGTAGGCCTACTTCATAATTAACATAGTAGAAAGGCCTTTAGAGTACCAGTCACAAAATAATGGAAAGGGTTGTCACATCGAGAATGCTTGCTCACACTCACCTTCTTGCCCACCCATATTCATCAACATTAATTATTGTTTGTAAACACGTTTAAAACGTGGACAGAGAGAGGAGAGAGAGAGAGAGACACACAACTTACTTTTATTTTTATTTTTAATATATTTTTATTTTTTTAACACACACACACACTTACTGTTTTATTTAATTATTGTATTTAAATTTTTAATATATTAAATTTTTTAACACAAACACACATACGCTTTAATTACTTAATGTTCATGCCAATAAACCTAATTTGAATTGAATTGAATTAAGAGAGAGGGGGAGAAACCGATCGAGAGAGAGGAGGTGCTGAGCAAATGCATGCACTGCCACTTTTAGATAGTAAGAAAACGCGGTCAGCGTTGATAATGTGGCAGGCCGCCATAAATAAATCAGTGTGTGGGAAACACTGAAATAATACATTACATTTACTGTAGACGTCATCCAGCTTGATTATTGCCATGGGTCTCAGTTATTGTTGACAGTTAAAGACATATGCATAGGGAGTTATGCATAAGAGAGAAAAGGCTTATCCGTCATGGTTGTTCCTCGTCATTCCTCTTTTTGATTATTGTAGAAAACACTTAATAGCATATTTCAACGATCCGAAAGATAAAACGGTGTTGAAACAGTACATTTTACAGATTACAGCAAAGTCATAAAAAACAAACCAAAAGAAAGAAGGAAATTGTGAGTCTTGTTCCTATCATAATGTGCGTCTGTGTTGCAAGGATTTTGCTAAATGTGGTCAATGGATTTTATCGTGAGTTTGAGAACATGCGTCGCTTTAAATGTTCCCGCCACAAGGAATTGTGGGACGGCATTCTCTCCTTTCATTTCGTAAAGGATGGTCTGGTGTACTCTATGCTAAAGGAGATATGAAAGGAAGCATTGAGGCACCTTTCCTTAGCATTTAGAGAATTCTAACAGCTCTAATCATGGCTGCCACTGAAATACTTCCAAGCCATTTCACTCAGTTAGGAACCTTCCTAAGCAAAAAAGAATTTTCGGACACAGCCTGTGGGTGTTTCTCAAAACCAAAAATGCAAAGAATGGACTTGGGTTCTTGGGGACAACGTTCTTGCTACTCGTTCTTAGAAGAATGAACTTGCAATGCACACAAAACGCTGCTGACGGTTTGAGACGATGCATACTTGGTGGTATTGCCCAATACCCCCAGCACAGAGGCCGCCTGCATTGCTATAACAGCCAGGCTTTATCCCCCAAAACAAAAAGCTCAGAATCGGGTTTATTGTAGGTTTTTACTTACCAAGATATATTTAGACATAAAAATAAATAAATAAATAAAAGCAAATACTGTGACCACAACTCTAGTGTACACTAACAATGTAATGTCTAATATTAATAATAATAAAGAAAAGACAGTCCCCTTTCATACTATTTAGATCATATTTCATATATCATAGATAATTTTTTCTGAAGTTTCACAAGACCAGATTTCTTTGTACATCACCATTTTTCTGTACATCATCAAGACGTCTCTTGATTTATGTTAAAATCTTACAAAATTACTCAGAATGTGATGACAGAATAACAGCGGTACAAAGGTTAAAACTCAAAAATCATACAGCTGTGGGTCTTTACTCTGCCTTTGTTGCTGGACTCTGCTGTATTGGCTGCAGTGATCTTCCTGTCTGCTGATCTGGCCGGCCGGCTTGTTAGCTTCCCCCTGCGTGCTGGTTCGCTAGCTCCCTCCGCTCACGGTTGCGGAGCGTCACAACCATAGACTGTAGCTACATAAAAAGGTCACATCTCAGAAAATGTTTGAGCACATTTTAGATTCGCCATCATTTTTAGTAAAACTGCCAATATTTGACATTTACACAGCTAATTTCTCACCTTAAACCTTCTCAGAAGTGGATTTAGTGATGAAATAACGTACGAAAATAGTAAATAACGTTCTGTTGTTGGCCTCTCAGCTTCTTTCAGACCCTCGCTTGAATGCCGAAATGAATGCAATGAATATCTCTGCCGTCAAGTGCCAGATCGAGAAGGGTCCAGCTGCAGCCTGCAGACAAACGTGACAGAAGGACTTCCGGCAAGATGGCGCTCTAAGCAGCAACTCTTTCCCGAGCGCTTCCAATGGTCCCTCAAAAGTGCGTATTTATACGGGAGTTAGTCTCATTTGATGTTTAAAACAATGAATAAGCACTCTTAAAAGAGTAAGAAAGTGCATTTCTCTCCGGTGTATGGATAAACGGGATCATAATTATTCGCTAGTAAGTGACGGTGCTTTCAACATGAACAAACGCAATGCGCCACCAGCTTCTCCGGACAAGCTAAAACTCTTGACGAAAAACAAACCAGGGGAAATCAAAGACCTGGCTGAAGACGTCGGTATGAGTAAGAAAATACTGGAAGACGTAAATAAATTGGCAGATAGATTTGATATCCAAGAAAAAAGAATGGAAGAACTTTCCAGAATGGTGGAGGAGAACTGTAGCTTGGTTGCCGGGTTACGAGAGGAGGTGACCGAGTATAAGGTAAAAATGGCGGAGCTACAACAGCAAGTGGGCACACTCCGGGAGGAGATAAAGGGGCTGACGGAGAGGTGCAAAGAACAAGAGAAATACAAGAGGAGGTGGAATTTACGTGTTAAAGGCTTGAGAGAAAAGGAAAATGAAAACGTCAGGGCAGCGGTGATCTCTCTGCTGTCCAAAATTGCTCCCGGAGTGCCGTGGAACATGGAAGACATGGTGGACAGCGTTCATCGCGTCGGTAAGAAAGAATTGAACCGCTCAAGGCAAGTCATCATCCAGTTTGTTAAGAGAGAGTGCAGAAATGACATCTGGAAGCTTTCTAAAGATTGTGATGTTTGCAAACAAGCTGGCATTCGGTTTGCAGAAGATTTAACAAGAGATGACAGGGCTGCAAGAGAGCTGTTGTGGCCAAAGATTAAAGAAGCAAGAGATCAGAAGAAGAGGGCTTACTTTCGTGGGCCCTTCGGCTTTATAGAAAATGTTCAAATATTCCCATAAAAGGTAAAAATGGACAAGGAGAGTATGTGCTGTAAATTCTTGAAGTGACTGAATGAGACAAAATGTTTGGTCTGGAGGGACCAATCTAATATTTCCGTTTCTTTAGGCTACAGCGATTTGAGCACCCTCAGGGAGGGGGTGACTGTTAACTTGTATTAATTATCTGTTCTAGTTATGATAGGTTGTAAGGTTTCTTTTATTTCGTTAAATACCAGGGGACTCAAAAACAATACCAAGAGAAAAGCCATATTTTTATTTTGCAAAGGACAACAAGCGCAGTGTGTCTTTTTACAAGAGACTCATTCCAGTAGAGAGGATACTACATTTTGGGTTAACCAATGGGGAGACACAATTTTGTTTAGCCATGGAACTAACAGATCAGTGGGTGTGGCTATTTGCTTGAACAATTTCCCAGGAGAAGTCATTGAGTTTGAAGGAGATACAGAGGGACACCTGATTGCTGCCGTTTTGAATATGGAAGGAACTCCACTCATTGTTTTGAATGTCTATGGATATAATGGAGGTTCTAGGAACAAAACTTTATTGGAACAAATCTCAGATACTATTGGAAAATTTAAAGTTAAGTACTCAACTGATAATATGTTAGTGGGGGGTGATTTTAATTGTGGACCCGACGAATGGTTGGATAGACTCCCTACAAGATATACAAACCACGAATACAATCAAAATATAGCCAATTTTTGTATCAACAATTCCCTAATTGATGCTTGGAGACATATTAACCCAAATTTAAGAGAGTACCCATGGGTAAGACCTAATGGAAGTTGTAAGTCAAGAATAGACTTTTGGTTGGTTACTCAGGACATTTTAAAATATATTTCACAGGCTACCATCTCTGCAGCTCCTACTACCGATCATTGTATTGTTACTGTTACAGTGATGCCTGACACGGAGGTAACATTTAGACAGAAATATTTGTAATAAGATTTTTTTGGATTGATATAAGAGAATTACTCTTTGAAGCACTGAAAGAATGTTTAAACCGTAATATGTTACTAACAACAATGAAACAAGGTATAATAACATTAATCCCAAAGCCAAACAAAGACAAAACAATTATAGATAATTTAAGGCCGATTACTTTACTTAATGTTGATTATAAAATATTTACTCATGCTTTGGCTTCTAGGCTTAAAAGTGGTATGGATAAAATTGACAGTGAAACACAGTCAGGTTTTCTTCAGAATCGCTTAATACATAACAACACCCGGCTTATTTTAGATCTATTGGACTATGCATACTTAGTGAAAGATAACGGTATTATCTTATTTTTGGATTTTATTAAAGCTTTTGACAGACTGGAACACCCCTTTATTTTACAGACACTACAATATTTTGGGTTTGGGAAAAACTTTATTGAGGTTATTTGTATGTTGTACAAGGGTATAACAAGTGCAGTCTTACTTCCTACAGGAACTACAAGAAGGTTCAATGTTGTAAGGGGAATACGACAAGGAGACCCAGTTAGTCCTCTTCTTTTTATTTTAGCAGCTGAACTGTTAGCAGTGTATATTAAAAATGATAAAAGTATTAAACCATTGGATGTTATGGGTAATCCCTTGATAATAACACAGTTAGCGGATGATACAGCACTCTTTTTGAAAGATTCTGATTAATACCTAATGCCTTAAAAGCTGTATCTATTTTTTCTGAAGCTTCAGGGTTGTGCTTAAATTTAAGTGTGAGATTTTGACTATTCACGACTGTGCACAACCTTTTATTCATAACATCCCAGTCAAAAAGGAGGTTAAGTACTTGGGAGTAACTATCAGTAAAGGCCATAATGACAAGGGAAACACTCACATTCAAGAGGTTTTGCAAAAGAATCAAAGAATTTTAAATAGCTGGTTACAAAGAAATATCTCGATTTCTGGAAGAATTCTGTTAACAAAAATGGAAGCGACTTCTAGACTAGTTTACCCTGCATACTCCTTAGCAGTTCCAGACAGATGTATCAAGAAAATAAACCAAATGCATTATAATTTTATTTGGAATAATAAGCAGCATTTGATTAGAAAAAGTGACATGGTTAAACCAGTAGAAGAAGGCGGCATAGATGTGATTGATTTTGAAGTAATGAATGGCGTTATTAAATTAAAATGGTTGCAAATGTTTATAAAACAGGAACACTGTTTATGGTTTAGTTTTCCAGCTTATCTTTTTCAAAGGGTAGGAGGAATTGGTTTTCTGTTAAAATGTGATTTTGATCCATCAAAGTTGCCACTTAACTTATCAGATTATCATATGCAGGTATTACTGTATTGGAAAATGATGTATAAGCATAATTTTTCCCCTCATAAGGCTACGATATGGAACAACAGGTATATCTTACACAAGAGGAAAACACTATTTTATATAGATTGGATGGAAAAAGGAGTGTGGGCTATAATACATCTAATGGACAGATATGGGAATATGTTAAGTCATGATGAATTTAAAACAAAATTTAATTTGGATTGCTCAATTAGACAATATTCCTTAGTATTCAATGCCATTCCTAAGCCTTTGATAAACCAGATAAAAGGAATACTCTGCTGTGATACCTACATCTGCTAATCTCTTTGTGGATAAGTATAACTTCTTAGATAGTAAATGTGATAACAAATTTTTGAGGTCATTGATGACAAAATAATGTTTTCCTCTTCCTGTGAAAAGAGAGGTTTTGTCTGAAAGACTTTCAAGAGTTGAAACTGTCAGGGTTCGAACTAGATTTTTATCATTTCCGTTGTTTCCTAAAATGAAAGAGGTTCATTTCAAAACAATTAATGACATTTATCCATGTAAAGAGTTCTTAAGAGTAAGATTTAATTTAGATTGTAATGTTTGTAGGTTTTGTCAGACTGATATTGAATCTCAAGAACATCTTTTCTATGGCTGTAATGTTGTTAAATTGTTGTGGAACAGAATATTTGATTGGTTAGGTACAAAGAATGTAATACCTGTTTTTGATTACCATCAGGTGAAGTTTGGTTGTTTTATGGAAAACAAAGACATTGAGTTCGTGTGTAATAATATTTTCATCATAGCAAAATTTTATATTCATATATATATATATATATATATATATATTCAAGTGTAGATTTTTAAAAGCTACACCAAGTTTTTATGCATTCATTAATGATTTGGAGAGTCTTTTTCGGTCATTGAAAAAGCTGGAAAAGGATAGTGCCTTAAAATTTAGTATTTTGACTAAATCCCCTTAATTTATGTTAGTTTATTTATATTTTTCTTTATTGATTTATACATTTGTAGCTATTTATTTTACGTATTTAATTATTTTTTTGCTTATTTACTTTCGGTTGTATGCTGCTTAGTTGTACAATGGAGGTCTATGCAATGTTACAATGATGCCTGTTTGTTTATTGAAAATGGAAATAAAGTGATTTTTAAAAAAACTAAAAAACAAACGTGACGGAAGTTGAACTTCCATATATGGTTTGTCCCACAAAACGTGATGACGTTTATCTCGACCACTCGGCCCACACAGGGCCGTTAAATAAAAAAAAGAGCCGTTTAAAAAGAGGTGTCAAGTGTCATGTGTGTCAATGTGTTAACATTTACTATACTATAAATATATATTATTAATATAGTATATTTATATTATAATTCCTGTAAATATTTATTTATAATAGCCTAATGATAATAATAAAGCAATGTTTCAATTAATACCACTGTATATTTTATTTCTTCCAAAGTGATTTTAAGTTTCACAAACCAAGAATATTCTGTAATGTTACATCAGGAGCCAGATGTATCTCGATTTAGGTTTAAACTTTACAACATTACTGAGAAATTAATGATAAAATAACAGCGGTACAAACATTAACACTATCGTTCAGCTGTTGCTGGACACGTCTGCTGTGTTGGCTGCAGTGGTCTGTGTGACTGGGCCTGGGGGAGCTAACCGGAACTAGCTAGCTAACTATTCCTGACAGCCCCCCGAAGTATATTCCTCCTACCCTAACCATCACAGGTGTGTGCCTAAAGTTATTGATTATATGCATGTCGACCAGTTAACCCTACAGCTAGCATGATCCAACTAAATCTTTCATATCGAGATAACAATGTTTTTTAATCGCTGGAGATTTGACTGTTCACTATGATGTAATATGACTATACTTTAGATATTAAAAACGTTAAAAAAATATGACTATACTTTAGATATTAAAAACGTTAAAAAATGTGAGCAACACAAAGGAGGCTAACCCTAGCTGCTAGCACATCGCCCGTTATCGCTTCCGGTCTAGACAGGGCGTCTCATTCAGATGAATCTCAGAGGCGTCTCATACGGATGCCGAAGGGTACCTTTTGCATCAAATAACGCTAATAAAGCGTAAGTATTTGATGCCCTGAGATGAGAACAGACAACACACGAATAATTATGAACAGGCACATTTGCGGTAGCCTTCTTTGACAGACATGACCCCTTTTGTGCATGTGAAGAACGGCTCTTGCTGGCGGTACGGATATGGCACTGACAGTTACCAACTGATGCATCCTCGGTAAAATGGGCGTGTCAAGAACACTTCCGGGATTTTTAACCGTTCTTGCCAAAATGCCAAAATGCAAAAGATGACGCTGTGATGTAGGCTGTGTTTGAAACGGAAGGCAGTTGCCTCGCTGCCTCGATACCGTAGTAAACAGCTGCCTCCTTGCTAAGTTAGTAGTGGTGCTGCCTCTATTTGAGTAGTTATGTTACCATGTTGTTGCTATCTGTTGTTGATATTATTGCTGAAAAAAATCTAAATAAGTTACTTTTGCAGTGTTTTTATTTTCAGCTAGGTTTAGGACGTTCCTTCATTTTATGTGTAACCAATGCTTGTTCACAATGCTTTCTGACAACATAATTTAGAAATGATGATAAAGAAATGTCATACTACACGCTATTAATTGCCAGCTTGAATTTAAGGCTAAATAACTAAATTTTCCAGCTCCTGAGAAGATTGTTTTTGGATTAATCTAAGCTTTCCTCATGTAACCTGAGCTCCCCCAAGTGGACGAAATAAGTATTAGATGCCATCGTTCGGAAATGCCGTTAATGCATAAATGTCACTCATTATTTATCATGACCAATAATTTGACAGTTGTTTTCCTGTTACCAAATGCTTAAACTTAGAACGGTACAACCGTTTGACCATTGAGGTTTGATTGTGGGAAAATATTTGATTATAATACGCGCAAATAGATTTTCTGTTCCTTTTTATAGACATATTAAAAGTTTAGAAAGACAGTCCCTCGGGAAACCGGAAAAGGCCCGCCCTGCGGGAAAAGAAGGACTGCCCTCTGGTGAACCACGCCCCAACCGACAAAACAGCAACACACGCGTGTGTTCGCTCTCTTCCCCGCTGCTCTCTGGAAGCTTCCCTCTTGTCTGCCGGCTTGTTCCGGGCTCTTCAACGGCGCTTCGGCACGCGCCCGGCGTGCCCTCTACCGGCAACGCCCTAAGAATTCAACCAGCGCAGCAAAGTCTTGAAGTCGCTTGAAGCTACACACGTGAAGTGCCGCGACATCGATTTGTCCCTCAGTTCCAGCAACTTTACTTGTTTTATTGTCTTTCTTTTGTTTTGTTAAAAGTTATCAGTCCGTTAAGTTACACTGGTCTAATTCAAGAACGACCAAGTTCCCTTTTAAGCTTTTTCGTCGAGCAAACTTCACCGAGGTCAGACCAAGCCACGTGGTTTCGCCAGTGACAACAAAGGACATCTGACTGATCACTGGTGAATAATTGTATAATTATTAAAAGCTACCTAGAGGTCTGGAGACTCTAGGTTAATAACAACTCCGGTGGTGCCCCTGCGAAACGAGAGTTTTTTTATGGATTAATATTTTCTGAATATTAAAATTCATAATTGGGTATTAATTCTCATAAATTTATTAAAATTCATACGTAGTTTAGACATGCTACAGTTGTCACGTCCCAGTAGGGGATTAGGGAGTAACCATTGATGTTAAGTGCTGAAAGTAAGGATGGGATACACCTGATGAAAAATTAACCACGTGTTTTATTAGTAGAACAAAAAGAAACAAAGATCACAGGAGACATACTCCGCAAAACCTAATAGAAAACAAACGGGTACACATGCTCCCCCTGAGCACAGTCTGCACCACGAAGGAGTGAGAGAGCAACCCATGGAGGAACCACCTCCTTTATCCTGTAGCTGAGTGAGCACGGGTGGATTCTGTCAGCAATCACCACTCAACCGAAACCTACCAACGAGGGGAGACAAAACACCACAACAGTACATACTCCTCCGTAACAATCGTCAACCGCTTATCCTGCGTACAGGGTCGCGGGGGGCTGGAGCCAATCTAAGCTTACATCGGGCGAAAGGCAGGGTACACCCTGGACAGGTCACTAGTCCATCGCAGGGCCACACATGAATGACTGACGTTCCTGGGAGTTTGTACTCCGGAGCCGAACTTGCCAAGTCCGAGCTTTAAAGTACAGAAGCCCCTGTGTGTCTGACTGAGCCAAACCAATACTTTCAAGATGGAGGGGTGTACGAGCGGCCCCTCCCAACTTGGACCGATCTTTGTTTTTGCTGAAATCTGATTGGCTCAATAGGGCCAATCCAAGAAGTTTACTTTCCATTTGAAGCGAATTGGGGCGGCTCAGGAGGTAGAGCAGGTTGTGCTGTGTGTAGAGCGTGGGCAAGATACTGAACCCCGAATTGCCCCTGGTGGCTGTTTCGCCAGTGTGTGAATGTTAGTTTCTGTTTGAGCACTTAGGCTAGTAGTGTAAAAGTGCTTTGAGTGGTCGAAAAGACTAGAAAGGCGGTATACAAATACGGAGCATTTACATTGCATTTAATCTCCAAACGTTTCGTCGGGGCTGAAGCATTGTGTGATAGGCTCAATAGAGACGGCAAATGTGAAAAAAAAAGGGGAAACCGGAAAAATAAGAATTAAGAAGAAAAAATGTTGGCATAAGAGGCAGGTAAATGTGCCAAATTAACTGAGGAATCGCTTTATATATATTAGCTGTGGACGTGATGCACAGGGACAGGGTGATGATGACCCCAGTCATGTTGATGATGAGGAGGGAGAGAAGGGACAGGAGGAGAAGGTAAATGGAACCAGACAAAACAGTGAAAGGTACAGAGGCAGTGTTTTTAGAATTAGAAAATTGATTATTTTAAGCCATATTTATTACTGATTTTCTTTTTGTGCATATGTAACTGTACAATCAGTAAAAGCAGAGGGTCCAGCACAGGGGAAGCTGAGCCAGGGATAGGCCTACTCAGAGATGAAGATGAGGGATTGGATTTTTGTGCACACACATACACACTGCACTATTTTATGGGAATGTATTGTAGTTTTAGTAGTATGTTTAAGTATTTTAGCCCTCTGACTGACTCGGGCTTGCCCGACCTAGTCTTGTTCAGTCCAGAGCTGCCTTGCTTATACAAAGTAAAGAGGCAGGTGTCATCCTGAAGTTTCATGAAGGTCTTCGGCATAATCTGATTCACTGTATACAACAAAAACACTAAGGGCCCGTGTCCACCAAAGCGTTTTTTGCCAACTGAAAACACCACCTGCTGTTCTGAAAACGCCAAGCTGGGAGCGCTAGGGTGCGTTTTGGAGGTTTGGAGGTTGTTTTTTTTTCGAGACGTTGTGGTTGCTATGATACATAATTTCCGTGGAGGCATGTTGCAAGTATGGTGGCCTACTTAATTTTACTGAATGTAAAAATGTCACCACAAAGTATGTAGGCCTCCTTGCTCTGGCCTTTGCTCTGCATGAAGAGAAGGCTGAAACATGAGAGCACAGACTGTCCGTACGTGGGTTCATGAGATTTTGCGGGCGAGGAAACACCTCGGCAAGTAGGTGCATCGCTTCGTTCAAGATCGGATGTGCTCGGTGCGGTGTTTGTCCCGCCCCTCCTGCACTGTGATTGGACAGCTGGGTAAAAAGTGACAGTGACGAGCGCAGCGTTTTTCCCAAAGTTAAACATTTTCAACTCTCGGCGACCGGAAAAAAACCCTCAGCGCCCAGCGCCCAGCGCAGAAAATACGCTCAGCGCCTTGTCACGCTCCTGCCATTTTTACCAGCTAGTAAAAACGCGGCGCTCCCATTGGAATGAATTGAAAAAAGACGCTGGCATCAGCTTTGGTGGACACAGGCCCTAATATGTATTAAAATAACTGCAAAAAGTATTTATGCCCGCCCCCAAAAGGGCATTCGCATAAAAGGCCTCTCTGTCTCAAAGTCCTGATTTACTGATTCTGCACTTAACAGCAACAACACCACAGTCCGCCATTGGATTGGTTCAATGTCAAGCTGATAAAAATATTACTGTAATGTTGCAGTGGGCGTTCAACTGTGTTTCCAGCATGTTGTGTGATGCAGTCTCTTGTTATGTCAGTCTCTGTTTTGGCCAACTCCAAGTGCTTGCTCATTAGTTTGAGCATGTGCACGAGGACACGCTTGGAAAGGTAGTGGTTGCAATCTGAAACCTCACCTAGAGGCCATGGAAAACTACACAGGGCCCCTTTAATTAATCATAATTGTGTTTTGGGAGTAACATGATTTAATCCAATCAGAGTGTCATCTCCAATTCCCTTTAAAAGCCAGGTGCCAGCGTTGCTATTCAAATTGAGGACCAATTAATAAAAAAGTGGGATGCAGACTTGCAGCAGAGACAGAGAGAGAGAGAGCTTGTGTGGATGAGCAAGAGAGATGGAGTTTGTGAGGGTAGACATGATATAAAAACTTTCTTTGATCATGCAATGTAATGTTACTCTACAGTTCTGTGGTTTATCAGTGAAGTGTATGAAGTACACTGCAGACTGGAGTCTCTGTTAACAGTGACAGACAGATCTGTGTTATGTAAGCTCCTCTGTTCTATGAAACATCTGAATCCATACTGCGATGTGTTAGAATAAACTATGAATAAGTGGCCGTGGGTCACATCTCTATCTCCTAGGTGATTTATTTATTGTGTTTTTTTGACATATGAGTGTTTTATTTAAAGGTATAGCCTGTGTTTCATGATAAGAGAGGCTACTGTCAGTAACTTTAAATGTTTCCATGTGCACAGTAATGTCACAGCAAACACTGAGGGACATTTAAGCAGCAAAACTAAAAACTGTACTTTAACTTGACATAACAGAGGGAACTCTCCAGAGGACATTTAGCTTCTGAAATTCATTTTTAGACAGCTCTGATTGAGCTCAGGATTGATCAGGAGGACAGCTGCCAAACAATTTCACTGTATGAACCTGGACTATGTGTGAGACCTTTAGGCGTGTAGAAGAACACAGAATATTTATTAAAATTATATCGTGATCCTGTCGGCGCGTGGGGAGATTTCAATAATCACTGAAGCAACGCTGCTGTGCCTCGTGCGTAAATGCGCACAGGGTCTCTCTTAATGGGAAGCTATTAATCACAATGTTCATTTTTATGATGCGGGCCACCCAGTCCTTGCTTCACTGGAACCTGTGCCCTTTAAATAGCAGGAAAATACTGCGCCATTGACTTTAGACCAGGTCTTTGTCGGTCAATGGCACAATCTCTTTCTACCGTCTCTAGAAAATGACAGCTGCCTTGGTCGGAAACTAGCAATGACAGTTGCGCTGTACTATGCAGTGTTTTGCACCAAGTGTAAGATAGAGCCCTAAAACTCCTTTGATAAACATATCAGATTACTTGAATAAATTACTCTCCCTGGAAAACTCATGCTTATTTTAAGGTAGGAGTGAAACAATGCATGGTCAACAAACTCATTTTAATTACTTTAATGTTTAATGACATTTAATGACTCACAGTAAATAAAAGAATAGTAAAGGAGCAGGGTTGCACTCAGTGGCAGTGGGAAGCTCAGAATAAGTAAGCAATTTTCTCCAAAAGGTTGAAAACACACAACCAATGCTCAATATTTTTGGCATTAAACATCAGTTTGAAAGAAATGTATGACTCATAAAGTGAGTAGAGAGACTGCTGCCTAATTGGTGCCTACTCTTTACTTAGGAGTGTGGAAGTACAGCAGATTTTCTGCAGTTTGGGCAGGGAGAAGGAGAACGGATTGGGTTAGAGTGAGTGCAGGCCAATGGATACGGTAATATTAAAAGAAGAGTAAAGGATGCTGTTGGTTGTCCCATTGGTGTCTGCGTGTCCATGTGCACTGGCCCCTCTTTCCACCCATTGACTAATGAAAGCAGAAGTCAGTGTGCCAGTGTCCTGATAGCAACCCTCTGTTCCAGGATAGTGGCTCTGCTCTCGCCCTCAGGCCCTGAGCAAGGATCTCTTTATTCCGCTTGGATCCTCTTCTCTTTGCAGCCAGCTGCTGCCCTACTTCGGTTTCTCATTCTGAGCCTATGATTGCCCCCTCTGCTTAAAGCCTGTGCCTCTTTCCTCAGAGGACTATTTGAATCCATTCCACCTTGAATAATTTTGCAGGTCAAAGCTCTGTGTGGAGGCGTATAGTTTGAAAATGGTTTGACATGCAGGTTTGACTTCAGTTTCAAGCATTTGAGTAAATTGGTTCATTTGGAAATGCTGCATATGGCAGAACGGGTCTAGGTCTGGATATAAATGACATTCATTGATTTTTCCTTCTTGCAAAGTATTTCTCACTCAACTTGTGAATAAGCTGTCTTTTTAGCATTCAGTTTGTGCACCTCGTGCAGTAATTGAAACTGTAACATCAGCATGGCCAATTTAACAGTACTCAAGTAGGCATGCATTATAGTAGGCAGAGGAGAGAATGTTGAAAAGGATGTAGCATAAGAAGTGCATTGTTTTTATCATACAAGCAGTCAGCAGGAACAGAGAAAGTGAACAGGTGAAACATGAGGCTTGTTTTGAATTCTGCATCAGGCAGTAGGTTCAGCAGAACATTCTGTAAGACGTCAAGACGACCCTCATTAAAGCTCTCTTCTAATTATCATTAGCTAGGTGAATTTGTGTAGTGGGTAATAGATGTGACTCTGTGCTCATTAGGTGACCTAGTGTCCATTTCTTGGCTAGCTGTGTTCATTAAGAGCAGATAAGCCCGGAAAAGAAGGTTAACCAACAGTGCAGAGGTTATTCCTTTCACACATCCATATGAGGTGTTGACTGAGTGGCAAATCTGTGTGTGTGTGTGTGTGTGTGTGTGTGTGTGTGTGTGCTGTTTCTTTTGTGTTTCACTCATAGTTAAAGTTTGGAACATGTTTATGAGCATTTGCTGAGACATATGAGTCACACTAACAATGGAGTACAGAGAGCAGGGACAGACAGGAAGTGCAGTCATGAAGAAAGACAATCATTCTTTGCAGTCCCATTAGTCCTTTACTGTCCATCCCTGATGCAGTGAAAGAGACATAAAGCTCCTCTCTCCTGTGTAATCAGCAGCTCCAGCCACTTTCTGTCTGAAATGTTTTCTACAATTTCTCATTTTGCACTCGCTGGAGTTCACACCTTCAATTTTACCTGTCTTCTTCCCATCTCAAGCAGTCCGCTTCTATATTCATCAGCAGAAGGGCCGGGTTTATGTTCCTCCAGTACCTCCTAAAACTGACATTTTCCTCGCAGACATCAATGTGCACATAAGTTCAAGGCATGAAGGCAGTGGACAAGATGTGTCTATGTTTTTCTGTTTGAAGAATGTGTGTGTATTTTGTTGTGTTGTGGGAGTGGAAAAACGAAAAGGGCAAGGTTCAGCGAAATCCAATAGCTATGCTCGTAGTAAATGACCTTTACTATAAATGCATTCCTTTTTTTGCAGGCAAGAGAGGGATAAACAATTCATCCAGTCAGTCGCAATGAAGCAAACTTACACTTTAAGTTAAACTTCAAGTTTACTTTCACCCTGCAGGTAAACTTGAACTCGGGGCACCGGAAACAATTTCTGTGCATCCAGGCCTGAACACAGCATGCATGTATGCACACACACATACACACATAATGCTGCTCTGTGGACCAAACTAACGTAAACCTTCCATTTCTTAGGTTGATGAGTTGTAGGCCTGCTTTCTAATATGGGCTAGGACTCAAAATTGGCACCTTCCCTGTTCTGGTAAGGCCCCAATGACAGGAGAAGTGCGCTTCTACAATTGTTGGACCAAGCATGATACATTTGATTTCAAGATTCTTGTTTGGATTTCTCTGATATTGAAGTAGTAAGTTGCCCGAGTTAATTAGACAGCAATTATCCCATCTGGAACTGAATTCTATCTGGTAGAATAATCATAACCTTTCAACCTGGTATCTACGGACTCCATATTCTTCCTTACTCTTCTCAGTCACAATTAGTATTGGTTTTAGCAAATAAGTTATTTTCAAAATGTAATAAAAATGAAAACTAGCAAGAGTCATACATACTATACTGAAGATTTGTACAGACCTGAACATAAATTGGGGTGAGAGAATTAACCACCGACATTATTTATTTTGACATGGGTATTATAGTAAGTCGAAGAAATCAAATAGTAAAATTGTACCCACCACCCTTTACACTAAACTAGTATTAAACTGCCTTGGTACAGTCAGTGAAAATTCAGAACCAGAAGTTCAGAGCGATGTTGTTCCAACCCCTGCATGAGAGAAATTGTGGTGTGCCAAATAACTGTCAATCACATAACTTCTATCACTTGCCTAAATCTCTAAGTTCATGTTAGATGTACTTTTTCAAAAGTTACCACTTAATAACAACAAAAAAGCATAGTTTCACAGTTGTTTCACTCCACATGTAGTAGTGTAGTTCATCATTGACTCAGCCACTTTGGTGAAGTGCACCGACCGCTTGCTGACATTTGTGTTCCTCTCGCATCATTTCTCAGAAGACTATTTCAGCTTGATATGGATCAGTGAGTGTGAAAGCACCCCTAAAATGTTTCACACAGTGGGTGGAACTGACTTTATTTAGAGATGAAGGGAAAAGAGGACATCTGTGAGGATTAGAGTACTTTATTAGAGCAGTTTGGCATTGTAATTTAGTCATGGTCTTGCCAATGGCTCCAGTTTGCCATGAAAATGTTTCATTCTATTTGCAAAACCTTTACCAGCCATTATTTCCCCGCCTCGCTTCATCTCAGAACAGACACCAAGTGGAGTGGGGTGGAATGGTCGTGGTTGGCCATGTTTGGGCCAGATTGAGAAAATCTCATTAATTTGTCTAAAAGTGGCTTTAGAAACCTGTTTCTGTCTGTTAAGGGGATGGATGCTGGCCGGCATTTGTATCCAGCCCTCAGAACGGCTGTTAGGGGTTTGAGGAATGCCTTTATTGGTCACAATAATGTCTGAAGTGAGTACACCTAGTGAGTCTTTATTACCTCCCTCCTGTCTGCACAGGGGGGTGTTGGACAGAGACAAGAGACCTATCACATTATATTAGTAGCTGGCCTGTCATGGCCTAGGAGGAGTTGGACGAATCAGACACATAATAGACACAACTAAAAATGTGTGTGTGTGTGTGTGTGTGTGTGTGCGTGTAAGCTTTCATGTGTGCCACTGTCTGTGTATGCTCGTGTAAATTCAATTTCCTCATAATTTCCCAGTCACGACAGCAGCAATTCCAATTACTTATTCATGACATTAAATGGAAGCAATCTATCTAACTCTTAAGTGGGTAAAAATGGGTGTTGAGGTTTCTCACAGGAAAGCATAAAACAGATGTGTCCAAGCTTTTTATAAAGCCACTACTGTATTAGACCCATCTTTTAAGTAAGTTACAAAGCTTCGAGCAATTTTTTTTAGTATACACAATTCATGGTGCATTTTTGTTCAATTACTTGTTCAATTACCTACAACCTGTCTCTCTGTGCCTTTTCTATAACAGGCATTGGCATTTTCAGCGGAAAGGACAGGAAAACAACAACTACAGCTATTTTGGTTGCTTAACAGCCTTTACGCTGAATGATCACAACAAATACATGTTTCTTGTTTTCGAGGATGAAAATGTCACAAGAAGAATGAATGTGCACAGTACAAAGAATGGTGCATTATTGACCTGCAATAAAATGTAGTGTTTTATCCCATTAATAGTAAAAAGTTTATGCTGTATGGCCAACACCCAGTATACTCTGTGAGAGAGCGATATAAACCAGCATTAATAGAATGGTTTGCAGTAACATATATAGGGAGTCTTTGAGGGTGGGGGCTGGCAGCAATATAAACTTTTTGCTTTTACAGCATTGTACTCACACATTGTGATCAACATCACAATACTTTCACATCAAAAGTGGCAAGCAACAGAGCAAAAGCTGCAGATAAAGAAATGAAATGGTTATTAAGCGATCTGTGACTTTCATCGACCAGTGTCTCCAACAACATTAAGGTGCCTAGCACAGTTTATATGACATTAAGGTGCCAAGCACAGCTTATAACTGATTTAAACAATGCATGCACATTTTAAATATAAAGAGAGATGATTAGAATACAAATCAAATAGTAGTAATGAGGTTATATTATAATGCAAACTGAGTAAAAAGAATACTCCTAACAGAGTATGTAGGTCAAACTTGCACAGGCGTGACAAGTAACCTTCATTGTAGCTAGGAAGGAGACGACCTGCATGCTTCCGCTGTTGGTAGAGAAAGGCCAAACAGTTATGAGCAGCCACTGATGGGCTCTATAGGTCTGCACAGGAAATGCATGGAGACCAGCAGCGCTTTGACAGTCAATAAGGGCACATCTACAGCCTGTGGTCACCATAGAATGTATAAAACATGGACATAGTGTCCGTGACTTCACTTATAGTTTGAGCGCCATTGTGAAGCTCAGTGTGGGCTGCTCTCGGCAGCTCCGGCCATCACAATCTTGGAAGTGTCCGACAAATCCAAAAACAGGCAAAGAGGTGGAGCTGAGACAAGCCAAATGAAGCCTGGTTGCTGAAACCACCTAGCAGCTGTAACTTAATAGAATAATTATAATATAAAGTTATATAAAAAATAACCTCCCACACAGTTATCGTGAATTAGCAAGCTATAGAGACCAAAAAAATCGATTTTTGCACTGGGCTGTACACATGTTTATTTCTGCTATAAAGTTGGACATTTTAACATGAGGGTCTATGGAGACTGACTTGCTGCACGCCAACAAAGAGTCAAATATCTAATAAGTAAATAAAGGATCATTGCAATGATGCCTGCAAAGAAAAATGTAATTTGGATTGATTTTTTTTAATATGAAATAGGAGTCCAGCATCAACAAAGCCTGAAACTGCTACCTTGCAGATAAATTGTTCATTAAGCAAAATAGCTGGGGGAATCTAAAAAAAAGATACATACAGAAAAGGAAATAAGTGGCAATGATGTATTTTGGCCCTATTCCATGGAAGCAAATTGGATTGTGAAGGCTAGTCAGTGCCTTAGGCTCTCTCTACAATCTACAAAGCATGCCACCGCCATCCACACTTGTATAACGGCTCTCAGAAATGTATGATTTGTTATATTGTGGCTATCCAGACAATACTTGAAACATTTTGAACTAAACATGTTGATCTCTTGTTTCCCTATGAAATTGGTGTGAAACAGAAATCCTCCTCAGACAGAAAAGGTTCTCTCCAGATAAATGTACCATTACGGTTGCTTCTTATCCTGTCCTTTGTTTTATCATCACATTTATTCAATAGCAAATGCTAAACAGAGGGGGCGATGTCAAGTGCTTCTGTCTTGCTCCCTTGACTAGTGTGATTTGGCTCAAGTAATAAAGTGCCTCAAGGAACTGAAACTGGTATGCTAGTAAAGCCATCACATCTTCTCTTCATTCAGAATATTTAACCCTCCTCCTTTTAAGTGGGGTTGCTTGTTTCCTGTGCATTCAAGCATGAGATAGATAGAGTCTGGTTTCAGGGGGAAGACAGCAGCAGAATACCATCATTTATACAGCCCACCATTTGCAGTGTTACCAGGCTAGGACTTAGTGTGGTAGGATCTATTCACAGTCTGTAACCAAGGGAGCTCCAAGGTACTTGTCTGAAGATGTAGATAAAGAATGTCACCTAGCCATGATTGCTGAAGCGACTGCATACACACACACACACACACACACACACACACACACACACCACATTCAAACAAAGAATTGAAACAATGTTCACATCAGCCAACCATGACAAGGCTGACAGGTAATCTTGGGAGAGCAAAGAAAAGGGCATTCAATATGTCTCTGCCTTGAGTCTGTGTGTGTGTAAATATGAAGATGAGAAATGGATTTGGTCATGTTGGCGTGTGGAAGACCCAAAGGACTCACTCAGTGTGGAGACCCTAAAAACCTCACATCAACCCGCAATGAAAAACCAAGGCAGGGAATTGTGTTTTTAAGGAATCCTATGATAAAACATTGTAAATTTTAACTCATAACCTCAGTAATAATACTCCTAATACTTTTCAAATATAGAGTCAGTTCTCCTCGAGGTTTCTGCCTGTTAAACAGGACATTTGTCCTTGCCAATGCCGCCAAGTGCTTTCTCATGGTATGAATTGTGGGTACGGTCTAGACCTGCTCTATATGAAAAGTGCAATGATATAACTTCTGTCAAGAATTGGCGCTATATAAAGAAATTGAATTGAAAGCATTAAAAATGAAACATTTGTACTCTACGTTTCATTCAAAATGTTTATTTAAGTCATCTCTGACCCAGATTGAAAGGTAGTGTACCTACGTAATTATTGGTTAATAAAAATTATGAACCACCGGAAATTCCGTTCGCCCAGGGTCTCCGGACTCCCTGGGTAACGTTATGGTTTTAATAATTACACAATTATTCCTAGTGATCAGTTAGTAGTAATTGCTTAATCATTTCTATAAATCAATCAGTCAATCTCATATCGAAGGGTAAATCCTCTGTTACAGTGACCTGGAGTTAAACAATACACACACAGTTCCTGTGATTTAGGTGAAATTTATTAGCTAACTAAAGGTGAATATAAATGCAGTTAAATATACATCAAAGAAAATAAACAATGACTAAACAAACAGAATGCAAACAATGAGAATGATGGGGTTCAAGGTAAATTGAGTTGTTCTATTGTGGGGAAGAATTTGATTCATAAGTATCAAGATAACTAACAAGAGCACGTTATGATAATAATTCAGTTAAATTTGGTTAGGAGTTTGGCTAAGAATTAGACTAACGGACATCACTGATCACAGAATGCAGGGTTGGTTCTGCCTTACTGGGTGTTGTCAGCAGTAGGCTGGGTTGAGCGGCCCCACGCTAGCTGTCCGATTCCTGGCTTTGTGCTTGGGATTTTTCTCGCAGAGGCGGGGTCGTCCTTGGCCTGGCAGTTACCCCTGGCTGTGTTCTGGTTTGATGTCCTTTTGTTAGTGCTGGCGTAACGGGCCCACGTGGCTGGGTCCGAACTTCGGTGGGAGTAGTATAAGTTAATTAGACTAAAATAAAGCTTAAAAGAACTTAGTCGTTTTTGAGAGAGTCGTTCAGAGTTGCGCGACTGAAACGGTCTGCTAACTTTACAAACAAACAAAAGAAAAAGATAACTTCCAGGAAAGGGAGCGAGAATTCGCGTGTGTGGTTTGAAAAGAACAAAGAAATCTTCAGAATCGCCAGACTCCTTAGGGCGTTGCTGGGAGACAGGTGCACGCTGAGCGTGTGCCAAGGGCTGCTGACAGGAAGAAGACAAGAGAAAGAGCGCGTGTCTTGCGTGGAGTTTTGTTTCCTAGGGCGTGTCCCCTGAGGCTTTATTTACGGTCTCCTGAGAGAGGCTGTCCATTAACTTTAATGTCTATTTTAAAGTCTATTTGCGTGTATTTCAATCAAATACCTTCCCACAATCACATCTTAAATGTCATAAACAGTTATACCTCTCTTAGTTTTAAGCATTTGATAAAAGGAGGGAAAACAATTAACCGTCGTAACGATTAGAATGGTTCAGTTAAACACATTTTTCAAGTTTACAGCAGATGAAGAAACTTAAGTAAACATTTCCTGGATAATATTGGCTGTTAAACATTCTTACTTAGAGAATATAAGCAAGTTACACGAACATGGCATCAGATTATACACAATAAAATACAGAGTGATACATTAAACTGCGGGAGACGCATTACATGTAATACCTATTTTGTCCTCTTGGGGGGACTCTGGTCCCATGAGACTGAGACTGAGATAACTGATTATTTCTTTAAAACAATCTTTTGCTCAGGAGCTGGGGAAAATTAATTATTTAACACATGAGAATATTTCTGTTACATGTTCTTTAACAAGAAAATATATAAAAAGGTGCCGAAGCATGGCATTAGTATAACATAAATTAAAAGAATATCAGAGAGTATTGCTGTAAATTAAAGAGCACTGCAAAAATTTAGATTAATAAAAGATTCTTCTTTTCAACAACAACATGGTAATATAACTACTCAAATGGAAGTGGAGAGACCTACTAAGTAACTTAAAGATTCTTTAATTAAAACAAGGTAATAGGCAAGTTTATAAGAAGACAATATTCATTTGTCCACATAAAAGGAATTCGGGGCAGCGTCCTCCTCTGGTGTTTTTCTTATCAGTTTCGCATATCTGTGTGAGAAGGAGGGGGCAGGTTAAGAGTCCATGTTAATGGGTCTTTGGTGGGGTGTAGAACCAGGTCTGAAAGAAAGGGGTTCTTCGATGTTTGGAGTAATTAGAAAGGGGGGCACAGTTGCCATGGTTACCCTGTGTGGGGGCAGTTTAGCGTCTCTTGACCTTTATTCAAAAGGGTTCTGATAGGCTGATTCCGGATGAAGTTAGTCTCTGGGAAGTGTCGGGGTGACACGTTTATGGTCACTGAGGTCCTCACAGCCTGGTTCAGGTTGAGGTTATTCTCTGGACAAGGTTAATATTGTCATTTTAAGAGACAAAGAGAATTTGGAATCTCCATTTTTTTTGCATAAAATAATTAAAACAACACACCACTACATGGGGCACCTTCGCAATTCAACCAATAGAAAAGTTCAGGAAAGCTTTTTATTCTTTCTTGGAAACAAAAATCTTGACAAAAAACTGTCAAACATTGAGCAGTGCAACACAGACACAGCAGTAAGAACTAAAGGAGACTGGAAAAAAACACCCCAACTACACAAGAACAATTTTACAGTACTCTTTCCTAACACCATGCACAGTTGTTAAGAAATAGGTTTGGTCGGAGACAATAAAAAGCAAACAAAAGACATACCTTTTTAACCAGGCTTTTAGTTGAATTGTATTTATTTTATTTTATTTATCTGTTTATTTATTTATTACTATATACTTACATTTTATTCTGTTTTACTGATGAATTATTTTATTTTATTTTATTATTCTGTTCCCTTACTTTTATTTTCTTAATTTTAGTATTTTAAAAAATATATATTTTATAGTTATTATTTATCTTTATCTACTAATACCTTACTCTGCCTCTAGTGTTTCCTCATTGCAAATTTGAGTTTTATGCTGGTAGTGACCATTCATGATAGCATTTCCTCACCTCATGTTTTTATTGTCATTGTCTTTGTGTTTATAGTGCAAAACACTTTGTGTTACATGACTTTTAAATAATGACTGTTTTATTGATCGATTGAATCAAAATATCAGCAGCTGGTTATTACATAGTAGATGCAATGACACTTAAATTTATAGACTCACATCCCAACCTTAATGCCAGCATTTGAGACATTTGATAAATTTTCTCTTCCATATCAAAAACAAACACTACTATTTATTTTCTTGTGCAGGCAGAGGATGCCCATCTTCCACATGATTAAACAGTCACAACGTGACATTATTATGAAGAATAGACCTCAGTGTGCAGTATATTTGCTCCCACACAAACAAGAACACTAATTTACATGTTATAAAATGAAGCGAGAGGAAAAACATCACTCTATTATTTTCTGTGCCCTCAGCGCTACATGCACACATGATCAGACATATGCACGTGTACGCTTACAGCCTAGCATGCATCCACCCACTTATGTGGTATATACCCACACCCACGGGCACCCTCACAAACAAAGCAACACTCAACAACGGCTAATTCGTTTACAGACATCGCTCTGCTGGAGAGGATTGAGGCGTGCGGGGGAAGTGTGTAACATCAATTCATCTTTTCCCACTGAAATGGGCAGCGAGGAGGTCTGAGCACATTAGCATGAAACAGTTGTCAACAAAAACAGCAAAACAAAGCAGGGGGTTCCCAGCCACCCCGCACACAAGACACACTGGGGTTAGTCCCATGATATTCCTCAACTAGGCTGAAAAACAAAAACATCACACTGACACTGGGGTGTGTAGGTTTTCACCCTGCAGTGTACACCAACGCTCCACACAATGCACCATGCAAACACACATCAAAGACAGCACCTGAAGTACCTCACTCAAGAGTGGATCAGAGAAAAAATGTGTCATTTAGCGGTGGCTAGCAGGAGGGAAACTGGGGAAGTACTGTTTTTTGTTTTTTTTCTGTATGTGAACACATATGCACATCCACAGGAAATCATATATGTGTATAAATACATTTTATTCTCCAGTTTATATATCTGAGCCCTTTCTACTCTTAGTTCTTTATTGTTTTGCAGAAAATGTTGCTTTTTCTGTACAGCCACAAGAGTGGTGTCACCATGACAACCTGCTTTTACAGACCTGCCTTGGCTGGATTAGCACAGATCAGTATTAGCTGCCGGTCTGTTGTATTCATCTGGGCTTTCTGATACATTCGGTTGTCTTTGGTAAACAGTGATTTGTACAGTTTCAGACAGAGGTAATCCTGTACATGAGGGTGGAATTAGCCTAAATCAATTATGACCCCACACCGTGAGCATATTATGGCAGCTGGCATCTACCTCAGAGAGCTGTTCCGGTGAGTTTACCCAGGTTTTGTTTCCAAATCATGGGGAAGAGCATTCAGGATGCAGAGGTGAATCTGTGAATTACTGTGGAAGAAATGAGGAGTTCACACATTGAGTCAAAGTGTAGTTTCACTTCATTCATGAGTATCTCAAAGAGCTATCATTAAGCTTCCAATGTTCTGTTAAATCTACTTCTGTTAAATGTACTCAACACTCCTCACCTTTTGACACTTTAAAGATGAAGAAAAATAACATAACTAGTACTGGGCAACGATTACATTTTTTAAATCGCGATTAATTGCAGAAAATCATGCGATTAATCGCATAGTTATGTGCAAAATTTAATAATGTAGTGTATTGCACACTTTTAATTTAAATGTACTGCTATATACACAAAAGTGGAATAACATGTGATTTGCAAACACTTTAAACAAATTACCAACAGTATTACCTTTACACAGTAGCAATAAAACATTTCTTGTTAACAGATTAACATATATAAATCTGTTTTCTTGTTGTTTTTCTTTCTGAACAGGTATCAGCAGAAACATTTTTCTTTTATCAGCGAGCAGCAGAAACACTCTATGTTCAGTAGCAAGTGTCCCTGTTAGAGTGAGGTGAAGTGGTCGCCTCATGCGCACACCCGCCGCCGAAGTTGAATTGTCTTGAACTTTTTGTAGGCTGCACGACGCGCTGCACAAATCATTGGAAGAGAGACTGATCCTCGCTGTTTGTGAGTTTCCAGAATCAATTACTGTTTAATAAATAGGACATCAACAGGAGGGAATTTGCTGCATCCCCGCAAAAACTAGAGGAAGGCCTATCAGGCAAAGTTATCTAGCCTATAATTTTAGCGCTTGTCTCCCTGTCTGATCACCGGAGCAAAGAGCAACCCCGCGGGGCCAAGCGACTATGTTGTGATTTTAAGAACGTTCCTAAGACCGACATCTTCCCAAATACTAATCAGCATGCAGTGTGTAGCTATCCACTTTGCTAAGGCATTTAATTGTTCGCTTGTCTTGCTTTTGTTTATCTAGCTGCATCCAGCGTAGTCTCCCGAAGCCTCCCTCCGCTGCTTGTTTGGATGGCAGATTTCCCACCCCTCCTGTGACTAATGGTTTTGTATGTGTATTCAGAGGCAGTGTGCAACGAACTTTTAAAATAATAATAAAAATTGCGTTAACGTGCGATAAAATAATGTGTTAATGCAATAATAACACAATAATAACGCGATAATAACCCAATAATAATGCATTAACGTGGCCAGCCCTAAACATAATGGAAGAAGAATTTCTTGGAGTTGACAGCAAGGACGCCCACAAATAACACCTTGAGTAAATAACTGCAAATTCAAGAATTCCAGTCTCTCACTTGTTATGGCACTCAGTAGTGTCTATATTGCATTGTGTTTGTGTTATTATCTGAGGACAAAGCAAAATGTATAAACTTAGTCTTAGTAGATTGTTTTTTAGTGAGTGAATATGTGATGCACATTCAAAGCCTTTTCGTAGCTTTTGGCCGGAGAACTTGGACTCATGATTGGTTTGCTTTTGTGTTTATATCATATCAGGAAATGAGTACTGTAAGCAGTTTACGGGACACACATTTAATATGTACACACTATCATGAACACATTACAATCTCCTTGAATCACAGTGTGGAACTGTACTGGTTGTTTATTTTCTACTCCGAATCAAGGAAAGCAACAAAAACTTTATACGTACTTTAAGGATGGCTTTAAACAAATACACTGAGATTGAGCATTTTGTTCATGCATGGAAGAGCAAAATAAAGGCATGAAAAAAAGGGGAGGGGTGAGAGCAAGAGAGAGGGGCAGAATGAGAGAGAAAGTGGTGCAATGACAGAAAAGGGTGGAAAGCGAAGCAATCTGCAAGAGAGCGAGAGAAATGTGGGAGCGGGATTAACACAATTTCGGCTGAAGATATGTAAGTCTGGTGGAGGAAAGTGAAAAGGGAAGAGAAAAGGAGGGAGATTCATTAATGCAGTGGATGGATATGGACCATTAGGTGATTGCTGCAATGTTTCCCAATAAGACTCTCAGGGTCGGCTAATTCACCTGCAATCATTTACCCTACAGTACACAGGCACAAAGGCCGCATAGCAATCAGCATGCAAAGGAAATAAGACTGTCTCTGCTGAGTACATGCAGAAACACATGCGTGCACACACAGATTACATATTGGGGGCACATTTTCTTTCCAAGTCTCCCACACAAGCGCACTCTCACGCTGTCTCAAGGTCATTAACAGTTTTTGTTTCCTTCCTTCCTGCTGTGCTATTGGTGTTTCTTCCACGCATTGTGATAATTAACAATTAACCTTTAATCGACAATACTTGTCAGAGCTCACACTTAACGTGTCCATTAGTTTCATGTCAGCGCACAGCTGATATTAGCAGTCTGCACATACTTAATATCTCACATAATCCAAAGTACACAAAGTCTGACCTTCTAGCTATTGAACAGATGATTAACCTTTATGCTCATTTAGCCTCTGGTTCGCTTCATTACTTGATGAAATTTTAATTACAAAGCTGAAATCATGTTCAGAGAGCCCTCCCTTGAAATCCATATCGAAGCTCTCCCTTGAAGACTATCAGCTAATGTGCAAATTGAATCCAGCCACACGTTTTGTCTGAGTTTGCAACTAGGGACAAAAAAAAAAAACTTAACTGGAGCTAAAAAGGAGTTCAGGAATTTGTCAGTTCAAACTTTTGTCTGAAAAATCTCCTGGCACCCAAAAACATGTCAAGAAAACCTTTTGGTCGTCAGCATATGTCACTTTTTAGAATTCCCAAAGCCAATAGTTGTGCATTATGACTGATCAGTCGCATCAGGAGTCCATTTTAAATGGTTCTTCAAACTTTGTCGCTGCTTCAAGATTCAGAGCTTGACAAGGAATTCTCCAAAGCAGATGTTGTTTTCAATACTTAATGGAAAGACTGAACACATATCTCCCAGAGAAGAACACACAAAACCCCAAAGCTATAGACTTGCCCCTAACCACAACTGCACACAGCTAAATAAAGCTCTGCATCGCTTCAAAGCACACAACATATAAGTCAGTGCAACTGCATTCATGTTTGTATTAATTAAAGTAAAAATACAAACATGCACCCACTCACACTGTAAATGCATTCACGCAGGGGCACACTGCTGATCACGGGGGAGTTAACAGGTTTAGTGGTTTGCTCTACTTTTACATTTTGGCTTGTCTCTCATCAGCAGAGAACAGAGCGTGCAGAGAAGACAAGGCTGGCAGCTGAGTCTCTATTGTTCACCTGCGGATTTGGGAACAAAAACAAGGTGTTGTGTCGTGTCATCCCAGGCCGCTTCCTGTAAAAGGATAACCTGCTTTCAAACTGCAATCTGTATCACACACAGAAACCCGATTCCCAGCGTATTCTCCCTAAGACTACAGGATGGATTGGGGCTACAAGGAAACACAGAGAAGGCCTTAAGCCGGATTGGTTTCAGCTTTACCTCAACATATTTTGAGAGGGGGAAAAGTGGGGCAACATTTTCTCTGGGTATCTCTTGCCATCCATGAATAATGTCATACAGACATGTAGAGGGAATGAGGGAAATTAGGAAACTGAGATTCCAGCCACGAGATTTTTATTTTATTTTGAAATCATCGTGTTGCTGCTCTTCATCAGAATAAAAAAACAAAAAGCATAACAAGAAGTGCTAATTCATTTCTGTAACTTCTCCCCGCACAGAAGTAATGCTGTGCAATATTGATTTGCTGAGGTCATGGACTTATACTGTTGGTCCAAACAAAATCAATTATTTAAAGGCTACTTTGAACCAGAAAATGTACCCTGATCCTGGTCAGCCATCAGTAGTTCCATACCCCATACTGTGTGATAGTTTGCATTATAATCTTGCTAAAAGGGACACAATTGTGTTCCAGAAAACACTGCCACAAAAATTATAAATATCTGAATTCTGATGGTTCACTACAGGGGAACAACAGTATAGTGAATTGATAAGATGTGATGTAGGTCGTCAACCTCATCAAGAAGTGATACTAGGGGAGCGACAGCAGCAGAAAGGGACGTAGAATATGAGAGAAATGAACAAACATCTACATCAGGGGTCGGCAACCTATGATAGGCGGGCTGTCGTGAACACACAAAGACATCAGTGGAATGTGAGAAAGCAAATACTATATACTACAATATTGACATCCAGTATGTTATTAATTTGTTAAATATGACATTAGTGTGGTCCCATAATTACAGTAGTTAATAAACCAACAGAATTCAGCTGTCAAATAATTTTGTATCCATCAGGAGTGACACTGTACTCTGAAAATTGTCCCTTTTAGCAAGATTATAATACACAGTTTCACACAGTGGAGTAAATCAAGAGGGCAGTGTCAAAACATGCTAAGCAAAAGTAGCACTTTTGAAACATTGTGTGCCTACAGAAATATCCGAGGTCCTATAAAATGTCATAGTGTATTGCAAAGCGCTGGAAATCATTCACACATGCAGACTACATAAAGGAGGTTTTCCTCAACAAAGGTTTTGTTTGATGGCCTGCTAAATAAGGAGATTACTGAAATGGCGGGAAATGTACACATCCAGCAACGACTGTTGCACTGACAAATGCACCGGTGTTCAGTGCAGCTGTGGATGAAAGTGTGGACATTACTCTCATCCCACATCTCGCCATCAGCTGACGACAGGCCAGAGGGGGTGTAGCTGTAGGTGTGTAGCTTTAAGTATCAACATGCGGTCCAGAAATAGCACAAGCGAGCAGTGAAAGGCAGGGACCGGGATCTTACTAACTCTTGCCTGGTTTACATTTTACTTTTTAGTAGCCTATATAACAAACTGAGAGAGGGGCACCTATGCAAACATTAGGCCAACAACTCTTTTATACAACAAGGTCAAACTTCAAATAATAGTTTAATATCATCATAATGTGCGTTAACAAACACCTCTGGCACACAGCTCACCCTCATCTCATGGAAAATGTTGCCGACCCCTGATGTAGATGCTAAATGCAAGATTCAAGTTGCAAATTTAACTATGAGCAATACTGAAAGCTTGGAAACATCTGCAGATAGTTGGTTGTGAAGAGAAGAACAGTAAAAAGGAAGAGAAGAAGGACACAAAGAAATACAGAATAGCAGAGATTTAGCACCTCAGGTTGAACAAGGAGACGGGATCACTTCTAACTGGCAGCCACTGGAACTGCCAATTAGAGGAAATGAAAACAATGAACGCCGATGACAGACGGCTCATGTACTCACCAGCAGTTAATTGAAAGAATTTCCTTCTTCAGTTATTATCAAAAACTCAAGCAGAAGACGGTCTCTGTCTCAGCTCATATACTTTCCAAAGCCAAGAATATGAGTGAGGAATATGAATCACAAGTGATTCAGTATTCAGTTATTCACAAAGGACTGATTAAGATGGGCTGCATCTAAAGTGGCTGCCACCAGCTGTCAACTTGATTCTCTACTTACCTTTCCTTTCTCTTTGGCTTTTGACTTTATTATTTCTGCACATACGGTAGAATCGTTGCTTCTTCCATTCCTGTTTTCTTTGGTTTTGCAGTGTCTTTCTTTGCTGTAACTGTGAAGTGAAGTTGTATCCCAACAGCCTTGCTTTTAGAAGGACCACAACAGCCATTTTCAAGTTTAGTCAGAGGGGCTCATTGACAACACACTCTCTAGTGATGGCTCAAATAAGCCTATCAAACCACTCCTGCCTACATTATTCACTGGCATCTTCTCCCTTGTTTTTTCTGGTGGTATCATAGTCACCTGTTCCTTTTATACATGACAACTCCCTTTCCTCCCATCAACCTGCCTGCTGAATTTGACAAGCTCTTTAAAGGCATCTGTGAATTGTCTTTTGATCATTAGCACCCCATTTGTCAAAAAGAAAATGCATATTCCAAAAAAGGAACTTGGGGAAAAGCTGTATCCCATGCAGCCTCTTCTCTGTGGAGCAAGCTTTCTGCTCTTGTTGGGGAACCAGTTTCATCAAGAGTTTACATGAAGAGGTGTGAGACATATAGTCTTAGAAAGTTTGTTACAGTAATCTTGGCTTTGGAGAGTGCATGTAGACAGTATCTGTTTGTATATTAGGTATAGCCATATAAGTATAAAGAAGGGTGATACCGTCCTAATTATGTATATTACATTTATAACTAGAATAAAACATAATCACCTACAACAGAATAGAATACAGCCTAAGCTCTGCTCCCTCCAGTGAATTTTCTGTGTCCATACCTTCACACATTTGAGAGCTCCTCCAGCACCTGCTGTCTGCTCTTACAAACTGCTGTAAAGCAACGTTTTGGGAAGGGGACTGTCGACTAGGCAGGAATAAAATAATGAACGTGACATTAATCAGCACGACAAACTGCGCATCTTAGCTTAGTAAAGTTAACTTAATTGATAGCGACATGCAATCCGACATAAACAGACACTTTTTTACTGACAAAAGCTTCATACTGTGCACTGTGTGAAAAAAGTTAATGTTTCGGAAATGTTAAACTTTTGATAATTAAATATTAAAGGCATCTATTGTAGATTATCTCACGCTGAGCTGTTGTTGTGCTGTGGACTGACAGACTGAAACTATCCAGAGCTGCCATTAACACTGTTTTTGTCACACTTTGAGAAATTCAGAGTCTGAATTAGTTGATTCCAAATGAGAACTGTAGTGTCCAAACAATAATGCTGCGATGATGTGTTGAGAGGAAACCCGCTTGACACTGTTCTTGATTATAAAAGTTTATTAAATCAAAGAGTTCAGCATCAATTACAAGCTCTGCAGAAGCTTGGAGAGTGACCTAGCCCGATGGCCACTCTGTCTCTCTGTACATCAAACAAAGCTTATATAGGATATGTTTAGGTATCTGTTAGGTACCATAGAGGGGGCAAAATAAAAGGTCAAACCCATAGAAGGGTACAGTACTATTCTGAAGTAACAAAACAAGGGGTTAGAGGTCAAATTCTATAGAAGGGTTCAGTCCCTACATAAGCACCAATCACTGCTCTCCCTATAGAAGGTCACTGACCCTCTGTCCTGCTGCTACAGTGCTATTTTGAACTGTTATGAGTCAAATACATAAGTATTGGATACTACAGAACACACTGTCATGTGCTCGCTCTATCATGGTCAGTGTCCTTAAGCCTTTTTAATAGCAGACATTTTGCCTAATCACAGTCGGAAAAGCACAGGTGTTACTAATACCATAATGGCTCATTTATATCCCAGTAAGTCATGACAGTGTGACAGCGAGCCAGCATGCACATAACCAGGACCTTGAAACCAAAGCAGCTAAATGCAGCCATCATTAATTTCATTATTTGTACCTGTGCTAATCCTGCTATTATTTGTCAAGATGTCTTCTGTAAGGAATGCACAGCTGGCGCTGAGACCCCGGGTGAGCACCCACGGCCAGATCAATCCAACGTAAGGATGATAGGACGATCTGAAAATACAGATGATCGCCCCAGCCTAACCTCTATCTCTTGTCTCTTATTTTCTCTGAAGCACTTGTGATAAAGATATACTGTATGCAGAATGTATAGTCGGTTCATGAGTAAACACGGGTTTATTACAGAGAACCATTACAAAGACAGTCAAGATGTCATTTCATATACACATCCTCAGGCTAATTTGCATGTAACTGAACCTGTCTAGCATAGAGGTGTAATCATCACTGGATTTGCTACTGGCGGACACATTTCATTTTCATAAACATGAAAAACATTGTGTACAGCCAGGGATTAAGTCACTCTTGTTTGGGGCATTATATGCAAGTGACAATGAGTGAACACCTGCAAGCACATTTAGCACACCAAAGGTTCAGCCTCATTTCAACATCAGAACATCATCTGCATACCAAACAACTATCATATGTAAAAGTGATTAAAAATCCTAGTGCCAGCAGTATCATAAACTTTTTTTTGTGTGTTTTCGGTGTACCCTCTCTTTTGCAATTTTGAAAATATGGAAAACATAACTCCAGGTGCCAATTTTCTTTCAGTGACTCATGTCAAACTCAACCAATTCTACTATAAGTTTGTGGATACTTTATTCACTATATTGCACTCATCAACATGCTGATGTTATGGCAACTGGCCTCTGAGCACAGTGACTAAGAGCAATGTTTTAATAATTCAGAGTGTTTTTCATTCACAGTCTGCAGTAAGTGTTGTGGTGCATCAACCACAACCTCTAAGCCACCGAGGTGAGATGAGCATTGCCTCTGGCAAATGGTTTGTTATGAAAATAAAGGGTGCGAGGAAAAACATCTTATTTATGTATTTTTATATATTAGATATTTTGCCACAACTTTCCGACTCACAATACAGAGAAATAAGCAAATCAGACTAAAATGGTTGTGCCCACAATGGAGGTGGGCTTTGTGGTTACTATTTCTTTTTACTAGACACAACACAACAAAGGTCCATTGAATATTTTCCAGGGATATTTCAGCAACCAGCCAATACAAAATGCCCATCAAATTTCATTACAGCCCGTGTTCTGTGTTTACAAGTAGCCTGATTGGTTCATACTGGCAGCAGGGCTCTTAACATCATGAGCAGGAATGTCAATGACCTGCCTGCAGCTAATGGTGCATGGTGTAATGAAACTGGGAAGATACTGACTGATTCCCTGCACACCTCCCACTGCTCTAATTTCAGACACACCGATTTCTGTTAGTCTCCCTTCATTACTCCATGGCCCTGACTGGGCATCATGAATGAGCCTGTTACAAAGAGGTGAGGGACATATAGACTTACAGAAAAGCAGGTGAAGTAGGTGTAAGTGCATGTACAGTATGTTTGTTTGTGTATCTGGTATAACCATATAAGTATAATAGAGAATGATAAATGTTGGTGTTACTGAAACTGGCCTTAATTAAATATTAGTATAAAGGAGGCAGGTGACTGATAACATAAGGATCACATTACTCTCAAGAAAATGAGAAATAAGTAGCATTATTAAATTAAAGGAGTGCTGAGTAACAGTAGAGAGTCACAACTTACTACTCCTAAGGCTGGCTCTTTCTGAAGTACATAAAAGTGATGTAAGAAAGAATACTTGATATATTAGGTTACGCTCTCTATTTCTTTTTTTTAAAGCCGACAGAAGAAAATGCTGATAGTGCACAGAATATTCCCTAAAGCGTCCAAAATTAAAACCCTAGGTCGATGCCCTGCCAAGAGAACATCCAGTGCAGTTAGCTACTTAAAAGTAATTGTCAAAGAGAGAGCTAATATGGTGCTAATGCTAACACACCATGTTCACTCAGCATATTCCAGAGATCTGAAGTGCATGGAGGACAATAAACTTCAGCAGGCAAGTACTGCAAGGGAACTGTTAAAGCTAGGAGGTTCATTAGGATACAAGTTTAACTCGGGTTTGTGTGAGCTGGAACGTTTACAGAGCGGAGAACTGTGTAAGCATAACAGAGATTCAACTGCTGACATAATAACAATAATGAAAACAAAAACTGGCTATTCTCCTTATCTGTTTCAGCTCTCCCCTCCAGGTTGCTTGCTTTGTACTCATCCCTTCCTCTTTTTTCCTGACTCCATCTCTCTGGGTTCCAGTCTGTATTCCTCACAGGTCCTGCAATGTCCTGCCTCCCCGCTCCTCAACATCTGTTCCCTGTCCCTGCCTTGTGCCAGGGGCAGCTACCCGCCAAGACACCCATACCCCCAGCTCTGTAGCTGCCAAGCATCTGATCAAAGGGGACAGCTGTCGAACGGATCTGCATGCCAGCCAGCGTTGCTGCATGAATGAGAAATGGGGAGAGGAAGGGAAAAAATAAACACCATCAGCAGCAGAAAAATGGGTTGGTTGGTGGACAGCTGAGGCCATGGAGGAACCGCCATAGTCTGTTTTTACCCACAGCAAAGAGAATTATCAGATCACAGATGGTGATGCTCAGACGAGGACAAGGAAAGTAAATATTTTGGAAATTGTCTGTTCTGTGAGAGGCTCATATAAACCGGACAAGAATGAACCTGTAGAGCAGAGCACTGACTAAGCCAGGGCAAAGGTTTACTTGCCAGTGAGGTCACCTATGCTTAAGAGGAGGCATCAGGGGCAACTGCGGAACAGGGGAAACCCTGGATGAGTCAGGTTGTTAAAAGACTAAAAGATTATTTTTTCAACCTGGACTCTATTTTCCCCCGTTTTTGTGTCTATGTGACTAATGGGGAGAATATTTTAAAAATATTGGTCCAGTACTGAGCGAGCACGCTGCAGACTGCATCAGCGAAAAGAGCTGCAACATAATCCTTGTGGGCAATTGTGCCCCGTCAAAGTACGTCCACTGAAGTGCTTGTTTTTGTCGCTGACAGGATCAGATTGTTATTGTAAGTGTCTGACAACACTCCCTACAGAGACAGACCTTTTTTTTTTTTTTTAAAAGAGTAGGTTTTTGAGCCTAACTGGATGACAAGATGTCCTCAGTTGAATTGGCAAATCCTCACAATATGACAGCTCCACCACCTGAGGGTCGTGTGATACAATTAAAGCTCCAGTTATTAAATGGGCTAAAAGATTATTTTGTAAACTTTTTGATTTAGATTACAGCGTACTGCACCCTCAAGCCATACGGCACATTTTTCGGCCCAGTAAAGTGATCTCATTACTCTTCATCCATCCAACAATCTTGTTTGTTGGTGTGTAATGAGCGTTACAGCCACAGGAGGCTGCCATAGCAGTAGGCATTTTAGTCTTGCTGTCTGATTAAGATTGAGGACATGGCTTGCAGGATGCTGTTGATTAGAGTTCCCCAAGGTGGAATTTTCCATGTCAGCAAGCATCTATCAGTTCCTACCAGCTCCGGGGCTGCACTGTTTCTGTAGCTGAGCCTGACCTCTGGCCTTTTAGAGGGCCAGAGAATTTCATTACATTGTGTTTGTTAAAACATCCACTAAGTCGAGTTTTTGTTTGAACTGCAGAAAATTTGCTCAGTCTAGCAAGCAGACTGCACCTCGCTGGTGCTTGACAGTCTAATGTACTAAGTCACAGAGAGCTGCGTCTGAGCAGGATAAAAATACTCAGGAAAGATTGCTGATAACTCATGCAATATTGTTTTGACGACGTTTTATGAGCACATTAGATTGTTGCAGTAATTAAACCAAATCCGCCCTCATATACAGCCTAATTGTCACATTAAAAAGAATAACAAGACCAGTACACTCCAGTAAGGAATAACTTCCACCTCTCCCTTGTGTATGCTAGTTTGTTACTTACAAACTGCTTTGCCTTTACAAACAAGCTAATTCCTGCAGTGCATTATAGAAATGGGAGTGACTAATTAAAGGACCTCGGGGAGCCCAGAGGATGTGAGCACACAGTCTATAAGGAGTCAGAATATGTACAGCAGCCCCAGATCCAATTAGGGTGCACTACCACTTGACTACAGTTGCATTATTGAAGCGTATTGTGGATGGTAGATAGGGAGTGCTATTAAGACAAAACTTGGCCTGATGGAAAAGTTAATTCTTTTTTGTTTAAAACACAGGTGGCACAACAAAAAACAACAGGAATAATCCATTAATAGATATGTTAGTTATCACTTTTGTCTCCTGAGCTGTAGTGGAGAGGACACAGTTATACAACTATGACTTGCCTGCTAACATTTTGTGATATAGAAAGTAAGAAAGAAGAGAGTTTGGAGGGAGCAATTAAAGGAAGGAAACAACCCAATTGAATTTGGTGTGGTCTAATAACTGCAGCAGTAAGAGTACAGAAAATATCCTGTTGGGACAATGTAGTCTTTAAGCGAACATCACACAATCTTTAAGAACAATCACTGCATGTGGCCACAAGTGAGTTATGCTGCTTAAAAGAAAAAACTGGGTTTGAAGGGCTGGAGTAAAAGGCGAAGGGGCTAATTACCTTTCATCATTCATTTGGAATTCTCAGTTACAGCTCAAACATAATGATACAACCTCTCACTGCGTGATCAATTGGATGAATAATAATGCTAGGGTTCTGGCTGGATGGCAATGATGACTTGGCAGTAATGAGGCCTATATTCCCCAAACCAGGTGTGGGTCTATATAAGATTCTTTTAAATGCAGGGCTAGTGCTGCATATGAAAACATTTTAAGCAGTAGGATGAATTTCTGCTGAATGTTTATGAAATTATGTGAGGTTCATCTATATTACCTTTAAATATTTACAGCCTCTACCATTACAGTCCTAGCAATTAAATGAACAGAGCAGACACTAAGTTAAAAAACATAACAAACAGAGCAGATGCGTAGTTGTTATAAAAATTTTATTTAGAATAAAACAACGTAGCCATATTATACGTAGTGTGGTCAATCTATTTTACATACCTCAGGAGAAGCGACACAGTTCTGCCATGGTACGGTTCATCATAATTGGAGTCATTAAAATCATCACCAATATCATCATTAGTCTACAGTCAGAGGAGGTTATAGTAGTGTTGTTCAGTCTCACAAGTTTTACAGGATAGCATATAGCACAACAACACAACGCAGTGAAGGACCAGTGCTGAAAGGCCAGTGGAAAAACCAACAACAGATAAAATAATACTCATCATAACAGGCGGCTAGCTTCAGCAGGCCACAGACCCATTGTGGTACAGTAATATGAAGGTTTTACTATTTTACTTGGTATCTCCTTGTTGCAGTGTACACCAATACAGTAAGCTAAAGCTTAGAATGCTAAACCAGGTTGTTCTTATTCTGTAAATGATCACAACTGTTTTAAACAAGTTTACAAACCACAAAAACAAAACTGTGTCTATGAGTCTGAGGTAGCAAGGCAATCATGGCTTTCCTCTGATTTCAGAACATATATCTTTTAAAAAAGCTATTCTACATAATGACGACGGGCCTCTTACAAACCCAAATTCCAAACAATGTTAGATTTAAATCTTTATTTTTCAAAACCGCTATCTTTATACACAATCCCACTGAATTCATGAACTCTTATCTTAGTCTTCCACACGTGGAATGACAAACTGTATAGGCACAGAAGGGGTAAAGTTTATATTAACAAACCGCAGCCGACACAAAGTCCGCCGGCACATCAATGCTTTAAAGGGGAGCTTGACATCGAGCATGCTACGAGATAGATCTTCGAAACAAAACAGGCGCTTCGAGAAGTGACAGTCTATATCTTTAAAATTATCCTTTCTGCCACTAGATGTTATTACTCAGGAACTGTGCGTGCTCCCAAACATGGACCAAAATCCTGTGGCTCCTTCCATTGACAAATAATTGCAAATGGGGGGCTGGAGGGTACAAAGCAGTGGAATGACAAAACAATGTAACAGTTTGATTCCCAGTGAAAGCAGAAGTTAACAAGGACCCTCTCTCAAAAACAAAAAAAAGCAAATTTTACTATACAACGCCGTGTGTTTCATCTGCATATCTAAACAAATCACTGACAAACGTTGAACCAAGTTCAGATACAATCTACAGTTCAAAAAATTTACAGTTTGCATAGTACAAGACAAGGTGGTAAAAGTAGTTAAGTTGTCTGGTCCTGTGCGTCTTTGGGATTTAGGGTCAGGGGGATTGTTTGTTTGGGAATGGTCCTGTCTCTTCCAACGCTTCCCACACACTCACATGTGTGCACACACAGACACACACCATCCTCTGTGGTGACTGTCCTCACATCACCTGCAAAAAAAAAAAAATAAAGAGAGAACACAAACATGTTATCATCATGTTGGATCAGACAAGAAAAACTTCACGTTTTAAAAACACAATGATGCGTGACTGGGTTCAAGCAGGCCAACTGAAAGTTAGGACTTTTGTCTTTTTTGTTAGCCTGTGCAGCAGGTAAACCCGCCTCATTTCTCTTCATCAAGACATCACTGTGTGGAAATATCAGAGCTTAGAACAAAGTAATCAGGTTTGAAAGGTAAATGGACTGCAGTCCCTCAAGCCAGTTACAGTCCATTAGGAGCTCGGTGTGGAGGAAAGGGAGGAGGTGGGTGTGGATGACGCAGGAGAGATTTCACCAAACATAGCTATCCTCTCAGAAATGGAATTAGGCACTTAAAACCTATTCAGCCATGCCTTTGCGTTAACACCAATAGGAAGCGCATGGAACTGTGTTTGCCAAGGACAATGGGAAAAAAAAAAGAAAGAGTGAAAGGATGACTCAGTAAAAGTAGGCTGAAGAGATGTAAGTGTGGTTCACTTCATTTCCTGAAGTGTACCAAATACAAAGCCATTCTAGAGAGTCATGATAAACTTGATCCGGCTTTAATTAAATTTACAGGTGTCAAATACTGAAAGTGATACATTGAAATACAGTGGTCATCAAAGAGGAAGGTAGAAATCAAAGGGAATGTATGTGTCTGTTTTGCAACAGACACCAGAAAATGGATTCATAGCAAATGCCGGCGTGTAAAGGTGCGGGTGAAGAGACAAGTCAAGCTGTTTGAAAAGACAGTGAGAGAAAGAGGAGAATGGAGTGAATGGCGGGGCACCGGAGCTGGATAAGAAATTAGAGCGGGAAGAGGTCAGTGGCACCAGCTTTCACAACACCTCTGTCCCAAAATGCACCTCGGCGTCAGACCTGGGGGAATGAGATCAGCAGCTAATGGCACTCCCCAGAGATCCATTAGCCGTTGCCTTCTCACAGGCCACCAAATGTTAAGGGCTGAGGCGGGTGAAGGCTACACGGAGGGGACTACTTTTGTGGCAGCAGCTGTAATTACCTCTAAAATATTGCTCTGCTCAGTCTGTCACCTTTGCCAATTACTAAAACAGTGACCCACAAACACACACAATCGAGCAGAAAGGAATAAAAAAAAATAAAAAAGATTTACAGGACTGCTGTGTATCTGGAAGTGTGGAAGAACCTTGCCTTACCTGTGGTCTTGAAGAGAGGCTCAAGGCTGCTGGAGACAAAGCAAAGAGACAAAAGAGTAGTTTAACACTTGGACTCCCCAGTTCATGTGTGTTTTAATAAGTCTACACCAAATTATCAGCCTCTGGGTCCCTCCCACATACTCACGCACACACCCAGCTCTGTGCTGCTCAGTGCCTCGGAGCTGTGCAGAAAGCAAATGCTAATATCGCTGGAGCGTCTGCCAGATTAGAATGGATTTTTAACTAAAGCCCTCATAGGAGTTTTGACTCTAAAAATGCAATTTAGAGTCATTGAGCTCTAAATCACTATTCCAACATTTTTATTTATTTTTCTATTTTCTTAATATCCCCAGAGGTGGATATCCTTCCAATTTCTGCTATAAAGAGTAATGAGGGTCTAAGGCTTTTCCTGATCATATCAAATACCAAATTTAAATGATAATCAAAAAATCCTCTGGGCTGTATTTAAAATCTGTGAGAGAAATTATTTCGTCAGAATCAAAACCATAAAGTCAAAATACAGAGAAACCTGCATGCTCTACACAAATCACTCTCTGAAAAAGCAAACTCTATATACCACTCCTCATTGAAATACAGTACAAGGCCTTCTGAATTCATGACTACAGACAAGTGCACAGCTGCCCGAGCTGTTATCATTTATACATGACACCCCACAGAGAGCATGTACGCACAAACACACACACACACACACACACACTGTACACCACGCCCAAACAAAGCCGAATGACAGATGAGGTAAAAAAAGAAAGAGAAAAGACCAGTGCAGAACAGGAGTATATGAGGTGGTGAAAGAGAAAGGAGAAGACAGATCAACAAAAGCAACTACAGGAAGTAAAGGAGACAATTAGAAGGTGGACGGTAAGCTAAAATTATAGATGTTGATTGCATCAGGAAATCATCACAATTAATTTAATTAATTGTTGCTACTTCATACAGCCCTTCATACAGAGTCAACTTCGTAGAAGATGTCATAGATGCAAAAACAGCATGGATAAACAAAAATCCAAAACAAAAATAGTAATAGGTGCATGCCCTGTAAAATGATCAGAGGAACATGGATCTTGAAGAAAATGTGTTTTCTTTTAACGTGAAAAGTACTTTTGAACAGATTTGTGATATGTGTTGGGCATTTGCCGTGTTGCATCCCATATCATGTGCAACAAAGTCTATTGAATTACATTCTGGTGAAACTAAACTATTCTCCATATTGCTGTAAAAGATAGGCCCAAACTTGCCTAATTCACACATCTGATAGGCTTCAGTTAAACACAGTGACATGCACTATTTTTCTGCTGACCAGCGTCCTTGTGGCGAAACACAAATCTGCCTTCAGAGACTGGGGAGACACAGTGGGAGAGAGGAGGAGGAGGAGGAGGAGAAGGAAACTTACGACTGCATGCAGGGAAGGAGTTGTTAATCTGCTCCATTACATCTGCCAGGTCAGAGCTACTGTTGTGGGAGTCCAGCAGCTCATCTGAACACACACACACACACACACAGATTGAATTTCAATTACCATAGCCGCATTTCAATATGTTACCATACCAGCATGAGCAACAAGTTTTTATCTGCAGATAAACAGCGTGACATCCTTTTCTGTGTTGTGGACAATGATATAACTCGTGCTCCTGCTAAATGCTGCATAATGTTACTTTAAACTGTAGCATCTGCCATAGTGATTGAATTCAGATCTCCATATACCAGCATCAATGGCAGTTAGAGTATTTTTAAGCTTGAGCGTCTCACCTGAGTTTTCAGTGAGCAGTCCTCGATCTTGCACAGTGGGAGAGGACACTCCATTTACTCTCGAGTCCACCTCGGGCTAAAGACAGAGAGAGACACACAGAGGAGTAAGCAAAAAAAGAAAACAGCATTACTATAACATAATTATTCCGCTTGACAACTTCAAAATTAGCCGTGCTTCACAGCGGCAGGCAGAGACAAGGGAATACCAGAGGGCGGCACAATGTGGCTTTTGCCTTGTGCTCAATTTTCTCATAAAACATTTTTCATGAAACATGTCTCGAGTTTAATATGCTACAGTATCAATCACATGCAAAGACCTCAAAGGACATATGCGTAATTAAATGTTTCTAGCTAATTCTCGTGTACAGAGCTATATTATTGAGTGCACCAGTAGAAATTCCTGGACCTCCAACATGTACGCTTAAAATTTAAAATCATGACGACCACGCAGCACACATTTAAAGCAACAATGTGAAAGTTTCTTCACTGAGGCACAAGGCGTGTAGTTGTCTTGCCTTTCTATCCCCAGGTTTCTGCTCTAATACTCATTTTTACGCCCACCTCACTTGAGGCCGATGTGAAAGAACAGTCTGATGAAACAATCAATTTCTCAAACCAACAAAAAGAGAACATAATGAAAAATCCCAGTTGCTCCAAAAAAACATAACAAGACTGTATCTTAATTGATCAAATAGAGATTTGGATTGTGTAACTTAAATCCTGGACAGCTGATCAACTGGTGAAAGCATGCTCTGCTGCATAGAAGCAAACACTTGATGTCTGGAGACAATGCAGAATCCCAAATTCCCTTAAGCTTTTCAACTGCAAGAAACCAAATCAATGTTGCCTCCCTCCCCTGCCTCATCACCCCTTTTCTTCTTCTCCTTCTTCTTCAACTCCTCGCGCCCCCCGGGGTCGGCACGAGCAAAGGCTAACATGTTGGATACGTCTCTGGAGCACAGGCAGTGTCTTGAGGCTCGTCCTAGAATAGCTAAGGTGAGGGCTTTGGTCAGCCTTCAGGAGTGTGAATTTAATGCGTGCCATCAAGCTGGCTGGGTTTATTATTCTGCAGCTTGGCAGTAATGCTGCGGTTGATGGAAAGACATGTTGACATATTGTCAGGACTCCTGGGGGGCTTAAATGTCAGAAAACAGAAGTTCTTATTTAGCGTGGGGGGATGTTTATGCAGGTAGTTGTGAGTGCCATCACGTTTGCATTTTTTGTCTTTCAGAATCTGCATCAGAATCACTTCTCTTTGTGAATAAAATCACAGGGGGTGATGACAACGGTGCAGTACAGACAGTACAAGACCATTTTGAAACACTTGCACGTAACTTAAATATTTCTACTTTATGTTAATTTGCAGTTCTTTTTCTCTGTATCGAATGTATTTCGACAGCTACTGTACGGCTACTAGTTACTTTTAAGAATGTATAGAAAACGTGTATTTTTATAATTTAAACTATGTAACAGAATATGAAGTAGGTCAATTTGCAATTTGTTTAACATCCACCAGTTACAACACTTCAATGCTGCTTAAATGTTGAGATATCACTAATAATAGTCCAATAATATACTATTGTATGCTAATATAACATTGACACAGGCCATTCTGCTGCCTACTTAGTACTTTTCAAGACTCAAAATTCTAAACTTTTACTTATAAAGGAGTATTTTTAAATTTGGTATTAATACTTCCACTGTCCAAAATATTAAGCTGCAAATGTGTATATTCAAATCAGTATGCTAACAACGATAAAACTGCTGTTGTAAATTGAAGGAAATCTCCAATATAGTGAAGGATGGGTACACAAAAAACTTCTTTCTGTCAAAATGTTCATCTTTATCCATTAAAAATCTGCCGAGTCACGTCAGCCGCCTTCCCCAGGCCATATTTGTTGTGAGTTATTACTGTGCATCCAGCTCCACAGCTTCCAGAGAGCCAATACCTGCCCCCGTGTTTGCTCAGTCTGATTTGTCAGGATTGCGGTTTGTTTGGCTTGAGGGTTTGTGCATTTCTCACTTGGCACAAACAATCCAACCTCAGCGAGCAATTAGGCCAGGCATAAACAAATCTGGACGTTATTGATAGAGGGACTGGAGACGAGTGCTGGACTCCTGGATGGAATGGTAATGATGTGATTAGGATCTAATCTGACGGTTGATGAGCAGGTTTTATTATTCAAAGGCACAAGAAAGTAAGGATAAAAACGGAATGGGTTAGCATGTTTACATACAGACGGATTAAAATGTCAATATTTATATTTATGTTGGATGACTTTGAAAGAATCTTTTAATTCACTGAAAGCATTCTGTATCAGCGTTGCACTTTTTAAATGAGTTTTTATTTTATTTTATGAGTTGCACAGAAACAGCCCTGTCAGCTGGTGTGTGTGAATGAGTCTGTTAACTGTGATTACTACCCTGCTGCTCCCCAACAACAAGCCTAATGAACTAAAAGAAAAGACAACTTAGGGAAGAAACAAACTTCAATTCACAATTATGTATGTGCTGTGCCCAACAGGCACTTGTGAAGACTGAAAACATTGTTGGGGTTTTTTTCGGGAAAGGATTTATTTATTTCATTTATTTTTGAAGAACATCACAAAAATCCAAACTAAATCACCACTGCAGACTCTGCTACAAAGACAGGTCATATCAGTTGCCATTAAGCAGTAACAGTCAACCCATTATTTGTTGCATATATTTGCTGTATTACTAAAAAAGAAAGTTAGTTGTCTCATGTTACTTTCAAAGCTTGCATACCGGCTCTCATTTTAAAGCTCACAAATGCTTCGAACTTTATTTCTTGTAACTGTGATTAAGCTACTTCAGGTTTGAAGTTCTTTTCCATTTGGAGACAACTTGCAATATCTATGTTGTTTTCCGCCTGCTAAGCACCAAAACTACAGCCATTCTTTCTGCAAATGGCCTCTTCACAGTGGCAGTTTGAATCTATTTCTAACAGTCCACAACAACAAGGAACAACCCAGAGGAATGAATGACTTTTTGTAACATATGAGTCTAAGAATATATATCTCTGTCTCCTCTCAGCCATAACTTGTGGCTTCTTTGTATAACACAAGCCAGACGAAATTGTTGTGTTATATCACCTGGTGCAGAAGCTGTCGGAGGCGATGGAGTTGAGACTCCAGCTGTTTGTTGTGTTCCTCCAAGATGTGCATACGGGCCTCCAGCCGGCCCTTGTGTTGTCGTAGCAGCTTGGCCTCAGCTAGAAGATCGGCCTCATCAGGATGAGCAAAAGTACCCTCCGACTCCCAGGGGCTTCCGGCAGGGGCCCCTCGCTGGCCGTGCTGCTCCTTTAGCTGCTCATACTCCCTCTGAAGGGTCCTGGGTAAGAAGGGTTAGAAACATGTAACTGTTACACCCAGTGATTGAAGAAGTATTCAGATCAGTAATAAAAGTAGCAATACCACAATGCAAAAATACTCCATTACAAGTAAAAGTCCTGTATTTAAAATTTGTCCTTAAGTAAAAAATAGGGAAGTGTTATTAGCTAAATGTAATTAAAATGTAAAAAAGTTATATATAAAATTATAACAATGATTTACTATTTAAGAAAGTCAAGGTGAGGCTAACAAGCTAGTTGTTCTCCAGTGTCGCTTGGCTGTTTCTCCACCTTTCAAAGTCAGAGTTGAAGTCAAAACAATACCGAATAACACTGCATCATCCAGAACAGAGAAAAACTTGTGACGTGGCTTGTGACAGCTACGCAGTAAGTATTAAACATACAATAAATATATATATAGCATTTATTTTATAAAAAGTAAACAAATAGAGCAGCAAAAGCACAGAATGTACAGATGGGGAGTATGGTCAGTGTGAGTAGAAAAATTTGTCTTTGTGTTCGTATTTTAATCTACAGAGCCCAGAAAACTTGTCATAAGGTAGTGCTCTTCCGGGTTCACATTCCTCTCTCCTGACCCCAAACCTTCCACAATGATTCGTTCCTGCTGCCTAAATTCACTTCCCACTTCTCCTGAAGTCAAGCTATCACTGCCTCAAAATATTTTTTATCCAATATAGTATTTTTTATTTAATATCTCACAATGGTTTAGCTCATGTCAGATATAAAATTTCTAAATATTCTCTCTAGATAAAGGGATTTTTTTTTTTTTTAAGACAGAGTGGAAATAGGAGAAGGATAAACACAGCGTCTTCCCTTGCTTCAATCAAATATTTGATGTCATCTTATCAGTGTGCAATCAAAGAAGCAAGGAACTCCTATTTTTCACACAATGATCACTTAACAGGGTCATAATCCCAGAATCCTCTTTAAAACCATGAACTCTGTGATTAGTCCCTAGCTCAGCCAGCCTGTTAAATCCACCCCCAGAGAGATGTGAAGAATTTCTTCATTACTTTTGGAACAAAATAGTGGAGATTCAGTAGCACATTAACACAGAATTCAGGGAGCTTGATGCTATCTCCTGCCCACCTTCAATATTAAGTCATCTCAGTAAAATCTCTGTCAAACCTGGAACGCACTGTTACTTCTCACAATAATCCACCGACCGCTTGGTTTTCAAAAACAATATTTCAGACAGTTAGTCCAATTATAAACATGCCACTGTTTACCCCCTCTTAAAGAAGCCCTCTCTGGATCGCTCTGTTCTTTATCTCTATTTCTAAGCTGCAGCTCTAAGATTTTAGAAGAAATTGTCTCCACTCAATTCATTTCTTTTATGAACAACTGGTTTTCACTCTCTACACAGCAGATACTGCTCTGGTCGAGGTCACCAATGACTTATTGCTCCCTGCCAATCCAGGCCTGTACTCATTTTTAATTCTCCTTGACCTCACCCACACAGCGGACAATAAGAACTTAATCAACCCAATGAAAAACTACATTGGCATTACTGTTGTAGCTCCTTAGTCATTTTGTTTATTTTTTATGAACAATTGTACATGTATGTGCATATGTATATTCCTGTGTCTATATGTAGCGGCAGTTGACAAATTAAGGGAGTGCAGATGTTTCCATACAGGGCACTAGGAGTCACTGGATGGTTTGGTAAACATGAAAAATGTGAATTATATGGTATCGCCTTCACAGTCACCAACTCTCAATCTAACTGAACACCTTTGGGCCACAGTGTGCTCCACTACCATCATCACTACCAAAACACCAAATGAAGAGGTATCTTTTGGAAGAATGGTGTTCATCCTTCCAGTAGAGTTACAGAGACTTGGGGAATCTCTGCCAAGTAGCATTGAAGTAGATTGAATCTTACTACAATAATTCCTGGTGGGTTTTCCTGTAATTTTTCTATTTTTATTTAATTTTTTAATGTCATCCATCTCAAGGTCAATGTAAAAGTTATTCTCCACATTTAAAGAACTCAGTACAAAGATTGCTTTCCTTCAGTACCAACGTTGTATCTGTATAAATGTACATCTTTAGTATATACATGTTTTTATGTATGTATTTTTACTTGTATTTAAGGGTCAGTATGAACATGTATGTACTTTTCAAAAACAAGTTACAAAGTGCTTTAACCAGTGTAAAGACAATAAAACCCAAAAAACAATAATACAAAAACAATACAACATAAAGAAAAGAAAATACATGTTTAAGATAAATATAAAATTAGTAAAATAGAATAAAATAAAAGGGATAAAATAAAGTCAAATAAGATCGGGAAAGGCTCTCCTATAAAAATATGTTTTAAGAAGGGAATTAAAAGAGTTCACTGACTCAGCTGACCTGACCTTCCTCGGGCAGGCTGTTCCAGAACCTCGGGGCCCTGACAGCAAACGCTCTGTCCCCTTTCACTATGTACTGAATACAGTATTCATATGTATTTGTGAATAGTCACAGTATGCCTGTATATGATTCTTTATGATTTTTAATTATAGTATTTAAGGGTCCTCTTTTAATGTTTTTAATATTTTACATACTTTTATTTAAGTAGTATGACTTGTAGCTATGCATAGAGTGAGGGGGCTTCTCTTTCATGTGATACTTCCTACGGTTAAATATCTATTACAAACAAACAAATATGAATATTATTATCATCGGTGAAAGACTCTCAAACAGAGCATTCAAAAGCTCCTTCCTGAACCTTCACAGTGGGACGCCACACAAAAATTCCACAGTCATGTTTACCTCTGCTTTCTGCTTTCCCAGTGAAATCCTATTTGAAGTGGATAGACAAACATAAAGGACCCCCCACCAAATCTCTCGCCTCTCTCTCTCTCTCTCTGAGTACAGAACCATAAGCTGCCGTGCTTTACTTAAGTTGGCATTCATGAGTCTGGCAGTAAAGCTCTCTCTCTCTCTCCTCCTCGCTCTCCTGAAGCGCCTGTGTATGTGTGTAATCAGTGTTAAATAACTCGAATCGAGCTACTGGTTGCGCAAAAGCACCTCTACAACAATAGATCGTACAGTGACTCTGTGTCTAAGCCATCTCCATTTAATAATCAAACCAGGGAAGGACTTGGCATGTGAGACTGGGGGGTACGGGAAGTGTGTGTTTATGCATTGTGCACTCGAGTGTGAAAAAGAGCACATGTACTCAAATAAAACTTAGGCTACGTTCAGAGTGTAGGCCAAAGTGACCCAAATCCAATTTTTTTTACTCATATGTGACCCAGATCTGACCTATGTTTTGGGCTTTAACCAGCTTCATTCCACACTGAATTCTCTCATGTTTCTTTACGGACATCTCTAATGCCTTACCTCTGCTCCTCCTCCAGGCGAGCTATGATCCGCTCCAGCTCGCCTCGTTCCTCCCTTTCTACGGCCTGTAGGATCTGGGCAGGACTCTGGGGCTGACTGCAGGGGGAGCCCTCCCCTCCCAGTGTCTGACAGTACTGCAGGATCAGGGCATGCTCGTCGTCCCTGTGGAAGTGATTGCAAAGTCACGTGATGAGTGAGGATCCCAAACATCTTGTCCCTTTTAGTCAGTTCAGTTCACCTTAGGGAGGGAGGAGCACTTGAATGATGTGTAACTGAAAAAATGTTGTGCAGTCTAAAAGAATTATGGTAACTACTTGTTGCAAATCATAATGTTTGAAAATAACTTCCAATGGATGCTTGGAAATTACCATATAACACCGTGATGCTTTACAAAGGCATAAAGCAGTAACTATAGAAGCAGCAAAATTGAGAAGAATTGTTTAAAGTTGAATTAATGTTTGTAATGCCTTCATTTTATACCCGTTTAGGCAGATTAAGAACCTACATAATCACAGAAACATAATAACACATCACTACAAACTACTTGTTTTTTTTCCTGAAGAAAAGAAATGTATTACGGATTATTTATAGTTCATCATTACAGGGATGGAATGTCTGTGTTTTGCTAGTCTGTCTGTCTACAACTAATAACATTTAATCTTTAACTGAATACATTTAAACCTGTGATTTAAAGGTAGAGTTAGACACTGAGATGGCAGTTGCTGTTGCTCAGCTTAGCTAGTTACCTTTAGCAGGAGTTTAGCTATGTGTTAAGCTTCTGCCTTGTTTAGTTATGTAGGAAAAAAAGTAAATTACCACAATGTTGTCAACATATTTCTAGTCGTGGCAATCTTCCCTGCTAGCTTTCACTTGATATCTATCTTGATGTCTTTCCAGCTTTAGCGTTAGCAAAAATTCAAATTCTAGTCACATTCATTTTGACTTGCTTAACCAATGTCACTTCAGTGTTACATTACTTCTTTCAAGAATGATTGTCAGAGGACATCAAATAGCCTAAGGTGGTAACAAATGCCTTGTGTTAAATAAAGCCAGCTTACTGTAAATACAAATAAAAACTGCAGCTTCCAAGCACCTAATCTAAACAAAGATTGTGGTAGCTGCCATGATATATAAGATCCTTCAGCTATTGTCGGTCCACAATCCCTGTTGGAACACAGATGCGTCAGTCTCTACTATCTGATAACTGGGATAAGGGAGGGCTGTGAGGAGATGGAGGGAGCAGAGAAGAGAAGGAGCCTGGCAGACAGATAGGAAGATATGGAGGGAGGGAAGGAGAAATGGCTGCTGGTGTCTGCTGTTGTGTGTCTGTGTGTGTGTACATGTCTGTCTCTTCATGTGCTATCTCAGTGATCTGAAAGGTGGTGGCAGGTCTTTCCAAAGCCCAGCTGTCACCTTCCTTCTCAAACACAACCTGAGCCTTAAAGACTAAAACCTGACAACCACACGTGCACATAAAAAAAAATAAAGATGGCAGACTGTTCTATGAAAGTCCTTTCCATTGCCAAAGTGACTGTCATTTCCAGAAGCAGTTTGATAGCTTCAAATTGAGTTTGGCTGGGAATGTTTAGAGGCATGGTGGATCCACGTGTGGCTTTCCAACCACTACTGACATTATCTTGGCTTTTTTTAAGATGTATTCAGCCTGTCAAAATCATCAGTCATTCTGTGACGTTAATATCCGGCCGTTATATAAGAATTCCCTCTTAAATAAAAGAATATCTGGAACATATCAACAAAAATATTATAGACAAATGGTATTCCACTACTTATAATGACATATACTATAGACAGAAAGTTTAGTTTTATTACAATGTGGGTCTTATTTTTGTAGCTTTGGTCATTGCTTCTATCGGTTATGACAACATTTTTCTTGCTCTGGTAATTGCTGAGATCTGGATTTAACGGGCAAAGAAACACAGGTGTGCAGGCAATTGGCCAGACTGTAAACAAAACCGACAATTTGGCCAGATTATCAAAACAACTTCAATTGAAAGTAAAAGTGAAAAATGAGTGAACCAGAAATGTAATTTATAATCAATCCGTGCACAGGAAAACTGTGTGTGCGCACAACTATGGTAACAACGGACAAAGTCAATCTGTAAGCTATGGGGGACATTTACAACAAATAGTTAGGCTAATAATTTTTACTGTATACCTTAATTTTCTCACTGAGCACTGTGGTACAATTCCCAAAACAACAAAAACAAGATCCAAGTTGTAAGAAAATGGAAATATCCTTTAATTCATAGATACTATATTTCAATCTTACTAAAAAGCCATTAGACAAATGAAAAGGCAGGTAATATTGTTTCGGTAGGCACAACTTCCTTTACATTCCCAATAGCAACAACCAAAAATCACAATCAATAATAGGCACTCTGTGGTGTTTTTGGAGCTGTTCCTTATTTGTGTGTTGTGAAGTCATCTGCTTCAGGGGACAGAATACTGTACGGACATCTATGAACTGAAAACTGTGCAGTACTTTAAGCCACACTCTTGGCACCTTTTAAAATAAACAGAGACTTGGTTCACACACACTCTTATCAGGGCCAGACCACGACAGAGTGCATAATCCTTGGCGATAATGAGTAAGTTAATCAAATACGTTCTAGAGAGCAAACTGGCAAACTGACACATCTCAGGTTTTACAGAAGACACTCTTGCATTTCACCACAGGAGACAATCAATGACTAATTAGTAAAATATTCCATTTCCAGTGCCATTATTACCACAAGGATAAAAAGTAAGGTTACAAAAAGGAAGCTTTTTCTTTCTCAGGGATGACATGACTTATACTAATTCATGACCAAGTACTGGGTCGAGTAGACAGCTAATGAAAGCAACACAGAATGAGGCTTTCATCTCTTTTCATATATAAGGAGCAATCTGCCAAACTAGTAGCCTTCCATGTGTGCGGAAGAGAAAAGGGTTTTCATCATTAACCAGCCTAAGCTCCTTGTGTGATTTGAAGCACAAGTTTAGTGCTTTTGGTTTAGTTCAACCTTTTCATATATTTAGCTAAAAAGCAAGGCACCAATGATAAAAGAGGCATTAATTAAACTTGATAAACAGGGACCTTAATGTGTTTTGAACCTTTCTGCACTTTCAATTAAAGAAATGCTTTTTTATCTCCCATCCCCAGTAGGTCTTCCTTGCCTTTTTTTCTTTTATACAGCTCCTTCCAAGTGTTCTTTATGCAGTCTTTGCTTTTTGATTTGACAGAAACTTTTCTAGTCTTTCGTCATATGCATGCACACAGATGCGTAGTGATTCATCAGTTTGAGTTTGTTATGACCTGGCTCAAAAGGCCACAACAAAAGGGAGACACACCATGGTAAAAGTTTAACCAAATATGTTTATTTAAACCAAAATTAACCAAATTAAGAAGTATTTCAAACTAACATTAAAGTATGAGGTATGTAGTCTGTGGTTTCAGTAGTGTCTGTGCAGGATGATGGTTGCATGGGTGTATGTGTGAAGGTGTTGTAGCATGCAAACAAGACAAATATCACAACGCAACAGTCCAACCAAAGAAAACCAAACTAAATGGAAAACCAGGGAGCCGGCCGCAGGGAGGTCTGACCTGGTCTTGACAGCAGCTACCTTTGCCGAATGAGAAAACAGTCCCAAATACTCTACAGGGCAATTAGCCCAGGAGAGAGAGAGAAAGAGAGAGAGAGAGAGAGAGGCCACACTCACTCATGACCCCACAGGGCGTCACACTAATAAATTACACAGAGAAAGCTGGCAGAGACGTGATGTTGAATTTCACACTGTCGTGGGTTTGTTTGGGTCAATGACAACATGGCGGAAGACAGCGCTGCGGAGGTTTTTCAGTCGTATTTTAGTCGCTGAGGGAAACTTGATTGAAGAAAATGACCTTATAGTAAACGCAGGGTGAGTTAACTTTTAGCTTTAGTTTGTCTCTCTGATTTGCTAACAGCGTGTAAACTGAAGCTCTCAGTGTTGCTGCTCTTGTAGAAACGCTACACGTTGTTCTGTTGCTGTGTGCGTCGGCAGAGTCTATTCGTCCACTGCACATGATAACACGTTACGCTGTTTAGTCAACCAACCAGCATATCTAGAAACGCTACAGACTCCTCTGTATTTATGTCAGTTTTTGGGCTCATTGCAGTTACTATCATTGTCTTCTAAAGACTTATTTGTTTTCATTTAATTGTGCACAGGATCATTGTATTACCTATATAAGTATAAAATCTTGATAATGCACACTTAGATGATTTTCATATGTTTACAAAAGGTATTTGATGTTTGATTTTTTATGCAAACAAAATGGCAATTGTATTTGTAGTTTTCAATATAAAACTTGTTGAAATGGTTTCAGTGTGTGTATCAGTATTTTTACAATACTGTGATAATACTGATAACCGTGATAAATTTGGTCATTATAATCGTGATATGAAATGTTCATACCGTTTCATCCCTACAATATACCAAAACATACACATTTCTCTTTGAAATATGGGTATGCTGTGACAAGGGAGATATGGATGATAAAGGAAGGCTTAGTTCCTGTAGGCAAACTTGAAAATTGGTGGTAGTGTTGTCTGCTGGGGTTAGGAGGACAGGGGTCCAGCACAAACTGAGTGACCAATTAGCTAGGTCCCTGGCACCAGGAAGCTGCAGTGGGACATTATTTCTGGCAGGGGGAGCCTGGAGGAAAGCAGGAAGGGGATCATTACATGTGAAAATGGGGACTACAGGGGGTAGAGATGGCTCAAAAACCACCTACTCTGGAATATTGTGAGAAAGAGGAAGCGCAGTGAAAGGGACTGGATGCTCAGGCAGTGTGGTGCTGCTTGAAGAGGAAGGAACACGGAGAAGAAAGAGATGATAGAGGAAGAGAGCACCAGTGTGGGAGAGGAATTAAATGGGAATAATGGCAATGAATGCCAAGGCTATTAGCTGCAATGCATTGTGAGTGGCGTGCTTGGTGAGAGAGTGGGAGAGGACATGACTGAAGGGACTTTTACAGTCTCTACCCAACAACAGTAGTCTCTGGGCCTGATGCCTAGCTAACATATCACAAAGCTATCAGCTGCCTAGAATGAAAGAAACACTGAGTGATAAAGACGGAAGGAAACAGGAGAAAGAGAAACAAGGAAATCAGGAATACGAGAGACAGAGAATGGAGAGGATGAAAGAGGGACAGTGGCAACAAGTCTTTCATTCTTCCCATCAGGTGAGATGTAGAACCTCACTTTCTGTGGGACTTCCAAATTTGGGAAAAAAAATCTAATTGTGATTTTACTGCCAGATATTGCGATTACGATTTGATTTGTTGTTGTTTTTTAAGTTAAGTTACAGTTCAATATTCACTGCCAGTCTATTTTTGACAGAACCTGTGTCAGCACAGAACAGCTGAATCTGGTCAATTTTCAAAATAAAAACACCCTACGCACACTCCCGATAGTATATCAACAATAAACCATAGACTGTATCAATAAACACAGTTAAAACAGACAAAAAAAAAACAACAACTATTGAACTATGTAGCCTACTTAACCATAGTAGAAGCACAAAAAATTACAACTGAACAAATTAACAAAATCTGAACAAGTCAGCAAAATCAGGCAGTCAAAACGCTCTTATTCTGAAATGCTCCATGTGGGAAATGGGGCCTGCACAGAGCGGCACAAAACCGGCTCACAGAGAGCTGTAGTTGAAGTGGTAGTTTAAGCACAGAGAATGACAAATTAACAGCACGTCAACAACGTAGGGCAGCTAAACGCTCCACTGGTGAAACACTTCAGGGTGAGTTGACGGCAGACAAAATAGCTACATAGCCGCCACCTGTGTCTGTTCACCTGACTCCATTATCCCACGTTTTCCTCTAGTTTTGTTTGTTGTTGGAAAATGTACACACCCTGTGCCAACTGATTGGTGAGTAGGACCGTAACAGGAGAAGCATGGTGCATGTGATTGGTTAGCAAGTCTGTCACACAAGGACGACAACGGAATAATATGGAACTGCATGACTGTTGAGAACGGGTCAGATGCGCGGTATAATTAACCTACATTTTAATCGCAGTCTTCACAATTAGCTAATCGCATTCTTTCAAATCACAATTTCGATTTGAAAACTATTAATTGTTCAGCCCAATTTGGGAATTGATCAAAGTAAAGTCCAGCGACTTCATTTACTGGATGCATAGTTTATGGTGCAGGGCTTAAAAAAAAAAGTAGTCCAATGTTTACCTCTGTGCTTAGTGTTCAATCTGAAGGTTGCATGGGCCCAAAGGTAAAACATGATTAGACTACAACTACAAATGATGAAAGGAGGAGAAGAGAAACAGGGGAGGACGGGGCATGATGAAAGGAGATTTAAAAAGAAAAGGGCTTGAGAAATGAAAGAGAGAGGGACAGGAATAAAGGACAAAATATCAAAAGACAAGAAAAAGGGACAGCACTGGGGGAGAGACTGGAAAGCCAGAGATAACAAAACAAAAAAGCCCGGCGAAAAAAGGGAAGCGGGGAGTCTTGCTCCTCTGGGACGCACTGAGGCATCGATGACAACATAGTGCTTTGGGCTGGAGGTCGACAAAATATGCAATTCCGACTTCCTAAGTAAGGATTCCCTTTTAGATAAAAGCAATGCAGGACAATAATTACACAAGCAGTGACGCCACATGCACGCTACAGCTCTCTCACACGTACACATACACACACTAATTATTGATATCACTGCACAGCTGGCAGCGAGTCCAAATCAGTGTTTGCAGGCTTTGAACGATCAGAAAATACAAGCCAAAAGCCAAACATGCATGTAATTGGCAAACGCAGTCATCCATGTTACACTATGCATGTTTTAATAAACTCAAACACTGGCAAGAAGGCACCTTCTACTATCGTGTCAAGCGTGGGGATAATTTCTGTTTGTGTGTGTGTGTCCACACAAACAACCAGATGGAGTAGTGTGATAGACAAAGAGGCTTGTGGGAAATCCGTTGTTGGCGGAAAAAATAATAAATCTTACAAAAAAAGCAAGGAAAGACGATCAACCACTCCACACCAAAGGCATTTAAAAAGGAAGAGGAGGGAGAGTTAATTCGTAGCTGAGAAGTCTGACAACACAATGTACAGCTTCTTCCTTTGAGAAGAGATATGGCTGAGTGGGCTGTTTTACTTCATTGGTATCTATAAAGCACAATGCTGCTATTTTCATGCAGGGATTCAAAGTTACTTTCCGCTTTAAAAGTAGGGCTTTATGATTCTGGCCTTTTAAAACCACCCCATATTTCATTCACAACTAATGTGAATAGCACAGTAGCATTCAAGTGAAGGTTATCACATATGACATAGTAGACTTGCAAAAAATTTTTTAAATAGAACACCTTGCATGTACATTAACATTGTATTATTGTATTCTAAATGTATTTTTAGGGTTATGGTTAGGTTGGCTGTAATGAATTTTCCCAAGCACCAATTTTCATCAAAGAGATCTCAACATTGTTTAGCACTTAGTCAAAATGAGCCGATATGTGGGGGAATACATTCAAATAAGGTCATTATCCTCCAGAAATAAATAATAAAAAATAATAATCTACAACAGCAGACAAATTGGACATATTTTTTCTTCCTAATTAGTGAGACTGTTCAGACTGCACTAGCTTGCATGCTTGGTTATTCATTTTATTTAGAGTAATAACCACATTTAGCTTTGCATTACAAAAATTGTACATCAGATCAAAAAATGTTGATTTTTTTCTAGAAATTTTAAGTATGCACTGCGCACACAGGTGCTATATTGTGCTCAGTACAAAGACATTCTTGTCAAAGATATACTGGATAAATGCACTACTTCTAGCATTGTTTTTGACTGGCATTTAAATTTCCTTTTTCTAGGAGGATTGTGCACTTTTTATTATTACAGTTACATACAACAGCTTTGCTGTTGTTTTTCAGCAAAGCCGAATGCAAATCTTACAGAAATGACACTGATGTAAAAGTGAGTGAAAGCAGAAGAGCTATGATTATGCTCTAAATGTGCCCTGATGGATGTTTTTCCCCTCTGCTATTAAACCCATTAGCCTTCATCAAACCATCATCTTCCTCACATCATCAGCACTCTACACACTTCTGTGTAAGAGCGTCAGTTTTGTTTCAGAGCTAGCATAGATAATGGCTTCGTCTCTTAAATAAGCCCAAGTATAAAGCACAAAAGAGTGAGGAGGAGGCATAATGTATTTGTCCCGCATCACGAAAGCTCTGAGAGGAAAATAAATCCACCTCTGTTTCCATCTTCTCCCGCTCACCAACAGTTTTTGTCTTTCTATTCTTCTGGCTTTCTATTGATCAGTTGAAAAGCAGTGAGCTTTTGGGACTCTTCAATTGAACACCTTCTGTTCCTAAAACCGCTATTCTACGTGGCAAGGTCAGATGGAGGTGAAGTGTGGGAGCAGTTGTCCACACGATGCATACAGCATGCACATCAGCAGGGGATGCAACCTACAACCGAATAAAGCTTGATGCTTCACTTTATCTTCATCTTAAGATTCTCAAAGGTTTCAACCATCATCCATGTGCCTTTTCATTGTTGTTCTATAATACTCTGTACTGTAAACTTGTTTTTCCTTTCCTGTCTGCCATGCAGGGAATCCCTTTGCTCCCCAGGTGCACACTTTTCAACATTTCTGAAAAACACACTTGTGTAAGAAAGTAGATTTTTGGCTTTGTTCTACTTGAAATTGTTATTGAGAGAAAAAAAATCCTCTGCACCCTCTCTGTAGAGTATCTGTTACATTCTCATGCACAAATTAATTTCACACATTGCTCATTTCCAAATCTAGGATGATGATCTATGATCCATGAAAAAGTTTGAGATCTACAAGTGTCTTATCAGGCGAATGGAACGAAAAGTCATTTCCCTCCAAAGACAAGACCACAGTGACAAGGCGTCCACTACGTGTGTATTCGTGCTAGTGTGTCCATGAGCTCAGAGGGCGTTTGAACCTCAAGAGCTCATTCCCCTGATTAGGATCTCAGCTGGGAAAAGGGACAAATACGTCCTTCAACTCAAATGGCCACACACACATGCCATCACACACGGAGACACACACACACACACACACACACACACACACACACACACTCAGAAACGTCAGCGCTGGTGCTCCTCATTAGCCCCCCCTTTTGTGATTTCTTCTTTTTCAAGTTTGCCATGTTCTCATCTCCTCTGATCAAAGATAACTGGTCATTATCAGAGATCCCGCAACCAATCACCCTCACTTCTCATTGTTGGCAGTCTAATCTATTACATTTCTCCTGTCCTTTTCGCTTTTTTCAACCATATCCCATTCCCCCTCCTGCTCCCCCTCACTCCACACTTCTGCACTCTTGGAACCATTCTCAATTCTCCCACACTCTCTCTTGATCTCTTCTCAAGAATGTGGAAAGCCACCTTGTTATTTGTTATTTCTTTGGCTAGTTTTGATACAGTGAACACAGGAAAGGCAGAAATTTGAGCTACCTGACAGGTAAACATTGCACCGAAAAATGTCGGGAAGATATCAGCTAACACGGAACAACATTTTATTTGGCTTTTGGACCAAAGTTTGTTGTTGCTGGCTGGAATGCATTAGAGATGTTTGTATAAATATGTACAGTAACTTGATGTTGGAAACACGTAGTCATGCTAGAAGGAAAATGTAGAAACGTGTAAAATAAAATATTGGAAATGACTAATGGTGACTTACATGCTTCCTGTGGCTGAGCTGCTGTCTGTGGGCAGAGAGCCGTTGGAGCGCTCCATCTGGGCCAACCTGAGAAAGAAACCCTCATCAGTGACTGAAACTTATGAAGCATTTAAACACAATCATCATCTCATCAAAATGCAGAAAACTGATGTGGATCTCACAGTAGCACACCAATTAGATGTCAAAGAACGTAGTGAAGTCTCCAACCGGATTGCATGCACAGACTACAGTATGGTCTGGTGTATCTGTGCACAACCATATTTGCAGTCATGCTAATGAGGCTGTTTCCCCAGATCATATCCTGTATTTACTGAACTCTGTAACAGAGAGCAGGGTGGGAAATTAACTTGTTAAAATGTGAACATCTACCAGCCACTGACAGATAAATGCTCAAATTCACCAGCACATTAAAATGTCTACCAGACACTTTCATATTTTACCATCATTGGTTGGTTGCTGGTGCTAATTTCCCACCTGACAGTGAGGCAGGGGGGGTCATCCAGCAGATTATGAACATGAATGATGGAACTGAACTATGACAAAATACGCATGCAGGGAGATATTTAAAGTTATAATTCCACCGGTGAAACCTCATCATTGTGTGCATTTGTCCATGCAAATCTATAAGCTACACTATAATCTACAATGTCAGCCTCTGTATTTCATTTAAAATTGTAATTCACAAGGCTCATGCCTGTGCCACTGCTGATAAAACAATGCAGCCAGAAAGACTGAGCGAAGGTTAATGGTGTGTGACCGATGGACGGCAGAGCAGTGCTGCATCAGAAGACCCTTCATGATTTTACGCTTTATGAGGAAAGATACACTGGAGTCTATTTTGACACACGTAACCCATGTCCACTTTAGAGAAGATAAGCTTTGCACTGATTAGAGATTTATTCAAGGGGCAAGATGGGATTTGTGCAAGTGTCGGCTCTTAATATTCAGACTCATCTTAAAATCAGACATGACAGGTTTTCAATCTCAGTTCAGCAGAACAATACTTTGATGATGTTGGTAACGATCAACTGCAGCTCACACGCTGTGTGCATGGGTGTGTTGATGTACGCAGCAGGATCATTTGAAGTGGGTGGCTGAAAACAGCTACAGGGCTGGTCTGTACTCTGATCTCAGCAGCAGATCCATAATGTCGCCAGCCAAAGATGTGGGTGGCTGCATGCTCACTCACCGAGCACACTTTGACAGTCATTTGAGATTTAATGTATGCGAATCTCAAAGTAAAAAGCAGACAAACAATGTTCAAAAGTGTTTATGACTGTTGTTGTTTGTACCTTCACTGACACCAAAAAATAAACTTCTTATGCCACAATAGCATATTTTCACTGCACTCAAGGTTTATAAAATATCTAGAGACGTAGTGTTTTCCATTATGTATATATTATATTTAGTTCAGGCTGACATTAATGATTCAATATTTACACTGTTACACTGATTTTTTGTGGAGTATTAAGTTATACAGATTCCTGGCCATGACATCCAGGTCTTGTTGATTGTGGTTATCAGCTGCTCTGGTGCTGTCTGATGGGAAACTGGAGAATAACAGTTTTGCTTCTCTCATTTGTCTATAATTGTATTGTGAAACAACTTTCAAAATGACACTTTCAGAACATAAATGAAGGCAACATGCCATTTCCTTCTTCCTGTCTTTTTGATGTCCCAGCTCAATAGAGCACGTTCATATTCCCAAAATAAGTAACAGGAATATTTGAAAGATATTGGCAGAACGTGCTTTGTTCGACTCTGACCTAAAAATGTCAATTTGAGAATTTAATGAGAATGAATATCAAAACGCTGTTTTCCTCAAGAAACGTCTCCTCTTCCAGAAACACAGAGCAACTAATCAAAGGCAATCAATACTTTTTGGATTTATATGATTTCCCGGAAGCCTTACTGTACTGACTACGATTTTACAACAGTTCAACAATTATTTAAATACTTCCTTAAAATATTGCATTACATATGTACTATGTTTTCTGCACAACAACTGATTTCCATTTATCTCTTAAAATCATGGTATAAAGTAAGATTTTATTTGGCTGAGCGTCAACATCATGTCTGAATGTATTGTATCCAACCAAAGAAAGACTGTTATAGCATTTATTTCGATGTCTCACTATGGGATGTGCCTCCCCGCGTATTCCTCAGAAGCATTTATCTCATTACGCCAATCTTGATTGGCTGGTGATCGTGGTGCCTGC
>NC_060159.1:16173725-16191358 GCF_021292245.1 Micropterus dolomieu
TTAGCAATGTATAGAGTGTATTTCTTCAAAGTTAAGACTAGTTTAAAGTTATCTTCATTGAAAAGTACAGTGCTTTTCCTTCAAAAATAAGGACATTTCAATGTGACCCCAAACTTTTGAACGGTAGTGTATATGATTTCCCGGAAGCCTTACTGTACTGACTACGATTTTACAACAGTTCAACAATTATTTAAATACTTCCTTAAAATATTGCATTACATATGTACTATGTTTTCTGCACAACAACTGATTTCCATTTATCTCTTAAAATCATGGTATAAAGTAAGATTTTATTTGGCTGAGCGTCAACATCATGTCTGAATGTATTGTATCCAACCAAAGAAAGACTGTTATAGCATTTGTTTCGATGTCTCACTATGGGATGTGCCTCCCCGCGTATTCCTCAGAAGCATTTATCTCATTACGCCAATCTTGATTGGCTGGTGATCGTGGTGCCTGCGTCTAGTGGACCCACCTACCCTTAAATAGCTTAAGCTACAACGCAGACACCATTCAAACATCTCTTCTCGCTTCGGAGCATATCTCGATCTGTTGTACGGGCTAGCTAGCTTAACTGTCCACAGATAAGAGCTGACATCTCAGTTGCCTGACATCTCAGTCGCCGTGTCGAAGGCAGCTAGCCTTCGACCTCACCACAGACTAGAGCATTACCCGACTAGCCGTTCACAGTAAGGTCTTTTTCTCTAACGTGTTAGCACACCAGCTAATGCGTTGTTCTTCTTAATTAGCACTCCAGCTAATGGAGATGGACTCTAATCCCCCTCACACCAGAGGAGACGGTGATCCAGGGGCTCGGCTCTGCTGCTGCAGGAATAAAATTTCGAGCAGGGACACACACCAGGCCTGCTCTTCCTGCCTTGGGCTGGAACACGCCTGCTTGGCTGTTGAAGCCAAGCTAGCTTGTCGGGAAAGGACCCTTACCTGTCCACCAACGACTTGCCGGCTGGCAATGAGGGGACCGACGTGGACGTTGAACAGTGTGCTAGCGCTAGCTGGGGCTCACAGCTGGACCTAGCCACGGCGACCCTGCTTATGGAAGATGAGCTAGAGTTGGATTATGAGGATGATGACGAGGGCACCTCGGAGCTCCTCATATCTGAGGATGATGAGGATCAGGACGAAATGTTCATCCCTTCCGCTCAGGCTGCCAAGCCCGACGCTGTGTCTGCCTCTGCAGGCGAGGACGGGAGTATGCTGGCTTCCCCCGCTCCCAGCATGGATATGCAGGACATGTGCAAACACGCTGCAGCCAGACTGAATATTCCCTGGCCCGTGGTTGTGACGGAGACCACCAGATCCCGTTATGAGGGGAAGAAATTTCCCCAAGGCAAGAGGATGGCCTGTAGCTGTAGTTTTTCCTGAGCTGCTGATGGATGAGGTCTCATGCGGCGCTCATGACTTCGGCCTGGGTGCTGAGAACGATATCAAGGGGTTATAGGCTTCAATTCGCTGTCGCCCCCCCTCGCTTCTCTGGCATTGTATGCTCCCGGGCTCAGGGGGAGTCAGCTCGTATTCTACAAGAGGAAATTGTCTCGCTGTTAAAAAAGAGAGCGATATGTGTAGTGCCTCCCGAACACAGTCAGAGCGGCTTTTACTCCAGGTATTTTCTGGTCCCCAAACAGGGGAGGAGCGGTCTTCTCCCTATCCTGGATCTGCGAGCTCTGAACAAGTACCTCAGGAAATACAAATTCAGGAAGCATCCCTGCTTTGTCTGGTGCGCTAGGGCTAGCGGCTGTGGCTGTCACCAGACAGCCCTTCTTGCTGGGGCGAAGCGAGAAGAGGTGCTTATTTTGAATGGTGTCTGCGTTGTAGCGTAAGCTATTTAAGGGTGGGTGGGTCCACTAGACGCAGACACCACAATCCCCAGCCAATCAGGATTGGCGTAATGAGATAAATGCTTCTGCGGAATACGCGGGGAGGCGCATCCCATAGTGAGACATCTCACTCATGCTACTCTGAGAACCGGGGTTACGCAAGTAACCTAAAGTTTTTGCACAGTAATACATTGTAAGTGCAGACTGAAGGCAAATGCTCCTTGGAAATATTTAAAAGCGTATGTGAATTTAGAATTCTCATTCTATAATGAAGCTCTTTATATGTGCATCATTGCAACACAAATGCAGTTAAAAACTCTTTATATGTGTGCTTTGTGGCATCTGAGATGATGATTGGAGTATGCAATGCGTACCTGCTGGCATACTGCTCTATCCTGGAGTGGGTGTCATCATGAGAGAGCTGAGGTGACTGGGACAGCCTGGAAATGAATAGGGTAATGGAGATGAATGAGATTCAGCATGCTCACACAACCTCATTAACACACAGAGATTCACAGGCACATGCACCCGCTCGCACACACACAGAACCTAATGGGCCTTCACAAAATCACCTAGAAAACAAATCTGATGATCCTACAAAGAGAAAGAGGAGAGTGATCTACAGAGCGGTTGGATGGTTTTCGACAGCCGCTGCTGGGATGAGCAACTGAATGCTACTCGGGTGCTTTAGAGAGGAGAAGAAGGTGATGGTAAAGAGACTGAGTGGGTGAGTTTTTTTGGTTGCATGTTCAGCCAATGGGTCAGGCAGGCAGGCGGACAGGCAACATGCAGTGCAGTCATGGTTTAGTTGGAGTGAGGACTTAGTGGGAGGTGAGTGAGGAGAGAGGGCAGTAAAGGAGGTGTTGTTAAAAGCCATTCCAGTCTGGAGACGAAGTGCTGTTTCTGGTGCCGTGGATACTCACTCATACTGCTCCGGACACATGCTGATGAGGGTGACGGGACTGTAAAGAGAATCGAAGGGAGGGAGGAAAGGAGGGAGGGGGAGATAAGGTACGACAAAACATTTCAGGGTCAGATACAAAATCACAGCAGGTGGAGGAAGAAGTGGAAGGAAAAATCTGTCCGGCAGCTGATTGTCTGGACTCAACAGTCACCAATACATACAATACATACAACACACACACACACACACACACACACACGGTTGTGATTATCCCCGTGACATTATCTAAAACATGCTTCCAAATAAACTTGTGACACAGAAAATATGTAGGCTGTCAGTCAGGTTTGAAAGAGTCAAGAACGGCAAGTGGACATCTCAGCACACTGTAATATACCTAGGTTGTGTATTTAAAAGCTCGCACAGAACAAGGTTGATTCTATCAGTTGACTTTGCCGCACATGTATTTCATTTAATTGTTTTTTACAAATCCTCCCGCGTGCAGAATGATATGGCCCAAATCCTTTCCTATTTCTCATTTATTTCTAGCAGTATTTTCTGAAACAGCATTCTAACAAAAAAATACTGTATATAGAACCTATTTTCTAGTTAATCTGCTACTGAGTACATTATGTTATAAAGATAAGGTTGGTGTGTAAGAACCCAGCAACTAGTGCTCATTAGAGTTTTTGGAAATAAAATGTGGCAAACCAAGATTCTAGAGGCATGTGTCTTGATTTCATAAAGTCTTTTCAAGTTTCTGGTTCCTAGTCCTCGATAACAGCAGCTATTCTAAAAGAAACGTAGCATAAATTGTTATTTGTAGACAAATGGGACACCCTCTAATCTAAAAAAAACACGAAGAGAGGTGTTGTTTTCACGGAGGAGGCTGGCTAGAAATTGGTAAGATAACAGTTGAGGTTGACATTTGTTCGCCTCGCACGTTTGTTCCTATATTAAAGAAGGGAAATTCAAAGGGAGATGTGAGGCTTAGTGGTTATATTTCTCATAGCAGGGTAGTCAGTGTAGTCACACTTCTGTAGCTGCGAGACGAATTTGAAATGTAGCAGGGGATTCACACGAAGAAGAGTCAAAAAAGAACGACAGTCAGAGAAATAGAGCTCGGGGTCGGCAGGGCAGACTGAGCTAACTATTCTGAACCGCCATTTTACTCGCCCTCAACGACATCTTTGCCAGAAGGAAATAGTCAGTGTGCTCATTTTGTTTGTCTGGATGTCAGTTTTCATCTTTGCCAAGAAACTGATAGCTTTATAGACTGTAGACAGTTTTCCTTTCAACCATTTTTTTCTGATCCACATACAGTGACATAACTTTAACCTTCAGATGGATGCACTTGAAAAGAAGTAGTTTGTGGTGAAGGCAGAAACAAAAGTCACTGTAACAGAGGGGGAGGGAGAGAGAAGCACTTGAAAATGAAGCATGAGGAAAAAAATGGGTGAAGGAAATGTAACCAAAGGAAGGGGGGGGGGGATCACCATGGGAGAATTTCGGGTCTGACAAATGTGGCAACAAGTGATTGGTTGGAATGCTTGTTTTGCTTGCCGAAGTACAATAACATGGTGCTGAGCAGTGCCCTGTTCACATTTCACTTCCACTGGTATAGTGCTAGAAGTACAAAAAACTAATCTGAGAACATGTCCAAAATACTAGAGAGCAAGGTATTTCTTCTAAATGAGAAAAATGAGAGAGTTTGACTCTGATCTGAAAGAGAAAATTCCCCATCAGCATAAAAATGGTGACATTATAACAATGTCTTACCAGTAGGCTGAATATGAAGCCTGCGGTAAACAAATGGTAATGGCCCATGGTTAAACAATAAACACTGTCACAAGCTGTAAAGCCCATTTAGAAGGGCATGTTTTTAGACAAAGCTAGCTCAAATAAAGCTACCAAACTTAGGCCTTGAGAGTGCTGTGCTCCACACTGTGTTCCTAGTGGCGCCTTTAGAATCCCTGGTTGACTGTTGACTGAGGAACAACTGAAGAAACTGCCAAAAGGGCAGATGTCTTAATCATATCTTTGTAAAAATCATGCAGTATGTGTTTTCTTGGTGGAATTCTCTAAAAGGTTTCTAAAAATAAATTCTGTCATTTAATCATGCTGTGGTAGTCACTCTGTTGACTGCTTCTCCTTTTTCTCTGTCATGGAAAAAGACCATCTGCGCATGCTGACACCTCTACCAGTCTGTCAGAAAGACAGCTAGAGAGCTGGAAAAAGAAACATGTGTGACAGTGTGAGAGTGAGTGAGTGAGCGAGCGAGCGAGCGAGCGATTGAGTGAGCGAGCGAGCGAGCGAGCGATTGAGTGAGTGAGTGAGTGAGTGACAGCTAAGAGGAGTATTATTTATAGCAAACCAATTTTCTTGGGCTGCCTGGACCATACATCCACCTTTAGACAGTGCTCGCCACCACCATCAATGAGCAATTTGGAAACAAAAAATCATGTAACATACAATTTACTGGGCACTGAGGAGATATTTATTCACCTTAAACTAATTTACTTGGGCACAACAAAACCATTTTGTTGAGACTGGATTCTGGAGGAAAAAAAAGCCAAAATATTTAGCCACTAATTCTCAAATCCATGTTCATGCCTATTAACCTCTCTGCAAGGCCTAATGCAGCCAAGATTAATTTACTCTTTCTGGTTATGCAAGGTAAAAAGCAAAAGCCAAGACCGATTAGAGTGGTTTATTCACATTATCACATACAGCTGTGACGAATCAAAAATCCTATGTGCCGTGAAATGAAGGAGATATAAGTGGGAGGTGAGAGTAGGTGGTGTTTTGCTCTCTTAAGGTGGAAAGAAACAGTGGGTGAATAAAAAAAGAGAAATGATGATACAAGAAGTGGAAAGGAGAGAGACTGCGAGCGAGTACATTAGGGAGGGCAATTATACAGCAGACAATCTAATTTTCTTTTCGGCTCCTACAGTACTTTAAAAATGACAACTTTTTAGAAGTTTGCTTTGTTAAGATGACCAATGGATCCTGACAACGCATTTAAAAGTTTGGGGGGAGATTTTTTATAAAAAATGAAATCTCTTAATGTTGTTAATAATCATACACAGCACAGAAACTGGAATACTTTAAATATTTAAGCATGATATCCAGGATTAGTAGTAAGTTTTTTTTTTACGGATTCATCAGATTAGTATTAGACACAAATAAATGAAGGTGAAAAAATGTGAGCAATCATGATTTTATTACAACAAACACGGCAGCAAGTGTTCTGATGTTTACCTAATCTGTATAATTCCTCTGTTAAGACCTTTCTAGACCTTGTTCCAATTATAAAATCCACTTAAATTTAGGTCACAGTATTCATTTTAGTGACATGGAGATGGCAAACGCCACTTAACTGTGACAGGTCTAAAATGACTGTGGTATGCTGAGCATTTCTTAACACTGATCATATGTTTGAGCCAGATCTTATAGATAGTCCAGACAAAAAATCCAGGCTTATTTCTGCATAAAGCTGTTTGTAGTGTACTTCAGCCTATGGCAACAAGTGGAGAGCCCACAGCTCACAGGAGAGACTCTATGCAGTAAAATAGAAGGAGAAATGATAACCATGAAATAGTCCTACATTCTCCATTCCCTTCTACCATAATTTGAAAAGATCTCTGTGTTTCGCCACAATTCCTCTACCTTTTAGAGGCATTTATCAGGCAGACATCTCTGCAGAAGTCATTTTTCAGAGAGCAAGGGAGGTGAGAATGGAGTGAGGCGGGAAGTGAGGAGGAGGACAGGCAAGGATGGGAAGGATGAAAGAGGGAGTGCAATCCGTCTGAGAGTTGACTGTGTGCAACTGGATGTCGGGGAAAATCTGTGAACAGGTAAGTGCACGCATAAACATCTTTTAGAGTTTTTGGTGCTTACAAGATGCAAAACTACACTGCTTAAAAAGTAAGACGGCATTAGCAGAAAAAGTCAGAATAAGTGACTGAGTGATGGAATTTTCCACGAAATACAAAAATACTGACAGGCAGAGACAAATGATGAAATAGATACATAGATGGATAAAATTTAGAGAAAACGAGTTACAAAGAGTGATAGTCTCGGACCGCATGGGGCAAATGGGCTAGTATTCGAATGTGCCACAATTCAGACACACACTCCAGTGTAGAGGATGAGGAGACTGCCTGGGGCGTCTGCATAATGTGGGCCTAGTTAAACGGCTCTCGAGGGGGATTTACGGCTGGCAAGAACAGGGACATAAATCAGACGTAGTCACTGGGGCAGGTGCTGCAGACAGAAGATCTACAGTGCAGCGGTGGCACCTAGTAAAGACTGGACCGACAGGTAAATAAACACATAAACTGAGTGAGAAATTAACACTCCCCACATACTGTTGCACAAGTGTGTGCGTGTGTGTGTGTGTGTGTGTGTGTGTCAGGCATGAGACATTTAACAACCTGTGACCTGTGGATATTTATGACCGAGTGAGAGATTCGAAAGTTTCAAAAGGCATTCCATCAATTTTACATGTCAACGCCAGTGGAAGCTGTGGAATAATGTCTTGAGTGGCTCTTGAGAAGTAAATTTAATATTACAAGCGTTATCACCTGAGTTATCTTGGCCCGGAGACTTAAAAGTATTAAATGAAAGCCTGAGCTACGAACTGGTAGCACGGAGTTTGTGAGACCTGACCTGACAAGTTGCATTTTGGGAAGTGTAGGAGCCAATGTTATTAGTTTAAAAGACACATTTAAATTAAAAATAAATTATCCAAGTTCTAATTCTCTCTACATGTGTTAATTGTTCAGTTATCAACTGTTGAAAATGCTAAACTTGGTCCCAATTTGTCATTTTTAGTATTTTAGTAGTTCTTTCAATCAAAAGTGATTTTGGGCTATTAGCTAACCCCGCCCATTATAAAACCGCACTTGAACATTAGCTTGTGGCTTCTGGTAGAGCATTAGGATGTGTGTTGGCAAAAACCTTGTCCGAAAGAGGGTGATGATGCTCTGATTTATTAATTTCTTACTCATTATTCTTACTCTTGATCTAACACGATCAATCAAACTCACTAGAGCTCCGTATCTCGCTGCTTTTTGGCAAAGCAACGCCCACTTTCAAGCAATCCAATCAAATTTTAAAGCTAGAGTATGTAACGTGGGAGAAACTACCAAGGGACAGGTTTTAAGGTATCCAACTGATACTGGAAATGACAGTCTAGGCCTTTTCTTTGTTCTTTCTTCAGAGCATTTAATTTATCGATTGCTGTTGTGGATGTAACGAGAATTTCAACAAACAAAAACTAATCTGAAATACTTAAGGATTTGATTTAAATCCCTCTGGTAACAGTAAACTCTGCCACTAATATGTTAAATTACTTAAAGATGCTAGGACTTTGCTTTTACTGTGACTTTAAGATGGCTGAAAGGCATTGTGATGCATGACAGACATACAACTAAACCAAGTGGACTTTGTTTTTGGTTTGGACATCAACCTGTAAAGGAAGAGTTTTGAATGATGAATTACCTGAGCGAATCATCTTTAGGCACTGATCTGTTTCATAAAGACACTTAAGTGTTACTTACGTTTCCATGTTGTCGCCCTCCAGAACTGTCTGGACTGGCAGGTAACCTAGCCGAGGATGTTTGGCAAAGTACTTCTTCGATCGGAATTTGTTCTTCAACACTTTGGTGAAATCACGCATGTCCTCACCTGATGTCGTCTATAAGAGAGAGAAGACAAAAGATAGAGTCCCTGTGTTATTTATAGCAGTGTGTGTGTGTGTTGGTCTCTTGTACACACATAAGCAGCATATCCATTTGTGGAAGAGAATGTGTTTCGTTAATTAGATACTTAGCAAAGGTGTTCATACAGAAGTGGTTTCTGCGTTGTAAGCAAACCACAAATTACCACAACAGTCTGACCAGAGGGAGAGAAAATCCCTTTGCAGAGAATTCAGATAACCACTGCGGAACACACACAACCCCGGGTTATTTTACTTTTTAAGACATTTTTTCCTTTATTTGAGAGTGACAAAGTGGATATATACAGGCCACCAGGACACACTATTACATATTGTTACAACAAAATGGCACTAGAGGCACCAGTCACAGTCGAACAGCATCTCCACTTAGGAAAGGTAAAAACGTTGAAATTACAGTGATCAATACAGCACAGCTCCAAATTTGGCTTCCTCAGTCTCACTGACAAAACCCATTGGAACTATGAAAATGCTACTCCCATATAAATGAAAACCTAATAAAAAAAAGCAATATTGTGGCCATAAAATAAACAGTACGACAAAGATGAAAGAATGAATCTGATTAAATGACTGCATTGAGTCTCACAAAAAAACCAATATGGTTTTTGGAGCATCATTATTCAATATAGACTTGATATTTTCAAAGATATAAAACTGAAATAAAATTTGGTTTGAGCACGGGGAAAAGAGTAGAGGCCTAAATATAACTATGTATGGTATGGACATTTTTAGAGGAAACTAAGAGAAACAATAAAAAGAGAGTTGAAGTGCAGGATTTAAAATGGCACAAGTTGATTCAGATGAGTTTTCATTTGATTTCTGGCAGGAATTACAGATTGGGGTCTTGGCTAGATTTGGGCAATTTGCTACCAGTCTCTTGCTGTTCAATAAGGCTCTGTTAAGTTAGATATGCAGTGTTTATGAACAACGTTTCACGTGATATCACAGCTTTCCAAAGAATTTCTTACTTTTGTTCCACAGCCAGTCCAGTATTGATCTAACTGTACTCTATGCTTAAGGTCACTGTTCAGGCAGAACATAAGCCGCTGCACCAGTCTTAGGTATTTGGCACTGCAAAGCAAGCGTTCCTTGATAATTTGCTTGTATTTGGATCCTTTCACTGTTCCCTTTACCCTCAGACGTCTTCCAGTTGTTTGTGGTGAAAAGCCTGCGGACAGTATGCTGCTGTCACAACCATTCTTCAAAGTAGCAATGGTGATAAGTTGTGACCGCTTTCTGGCAGACGCAGAGCTTAAAATTATGGCTGATAAGTTCAAATATTCGTGTTATCACTGCATGCAATCTTTTGTCTTTTGCTCTCAGTCTTTCACAGGACATTTTACAGCTTCAGGCTGCTGTCACAAGCCTCTCTTCTGCCAAACACACCAGATTTCTGCTGAAGTGATTATTGTCCTTCTAACAAGACCTGCCATAATAGCTGTTTTATCAGCACGGTCCCTACATTCACAATCTCCTCTAACCAAAAGTTTGTCTTGCCTAGTTGCTCGGGTTGTTGGGGAACCAGGTCTAAGAGAGTCTAGGAGAGTCTAATAATGTTATTATTCTGCCCCTAATAATGTAGATACACTGTAGATGTACATTCATCATCCCAGTCATGCTAAAATGTCTAATCAACTGAGCTGGCCACAGAATAGGTCAAGTTGTACGGACACCTAAGGAAGATTAAAAATAATTTGGATTAACCTTCACTGTAATAATAAAATCCACTTTGATTTTAAGATGTGAAAAAAGTCACTGTAGAAGAAATTTCTATTCCGATATAGTTGACAAACAATAAACGCTTGAGTGATTAATAAACCCCTAAGCTGCGTAATAATCTTTAACCAACCCTTTACGTGTCTGTCTTTGCAGCAAAGCTGAAATAAGATCATGTTTTTTTAAAGTCAAAGTGGCAGGCAGCTGCTGGGCATCTTAACTCAGGGAAGAATGATCACTATTCCCTGCAGCTGCCCCTCCAAAGTCAATATCTATCCCATTTGCAAAATTGAAAAAGCAAATTAAAAGACAGAAATGAGAAACGTCTCCACTCGAGTCAAAGTCTGACATTAAGCAATACTGAAACGAGTTGGCCCACAAGTGTGCAATTCCTAACTGAGAAAGAGAGCAATGTTCAATTTCGCCATGCTCCCCCTATTCTAATATTCTTCTCTCTGCATAGTAGTAAAGTGAAATATTGCTTTCTGGCAGAAACAAGTCCTCAGAGAGTCATGAGTATTTTACCATTTGTTCTTGTAAATTCAAATTAAGCCAGAGGTCTGTCGAGACTGTTGATTGTGGAAGAAGTTGGAGAAATCGACTGCATGGGAAGTAGGATGTAGAGGACAGTGGCAGGAGTACGGTCAACTTGCATGAATCACAGTAAGATGTAAAAATCTTTTTTAACAGTCACATTATGGAGACTCACTTCCAGCTGTGGGAAAAAAGCAAGCCCCAACAAGGTAAACTATGATATTTTACCTAAGACCTATGATTATATTTTTCGTTACAATAAGAATTGGTGTAGGGGGGGTTTAAAGTTAGGGTGGGTAGGGCTGTCCCTAGTCAGGTTTGGGTTTGACATGCTTATCACTCATGCGGACTTGCAATACTGTATATGAAACACCTTAGTAACTATACTATAAGGCTTTAGGTCTGTTTTTCATGGTTAGGACTTGGAGCCAAATTAAGGGAACTATTAATGCCACAGCATTTGTAGCAACAGCTCAGGAAAGGCCCATTCTTGTTTCATTCATCTGTTGAAAAAAATGCAAGAGGGTTATGTTGTTGGGGGCGTGCTGGTTGAGGTACTGGTGAGATTATCTAATCCAGGAAGTCCAGTTTGAGTAATAGATTTCAAATTGAAAACCAGTATAAATGTGTTGCTGTAATAACCAAAGTCTGTAAGTGTGAATGTGTGAGCTTTCATTAAATGGATGAGCGGAGTGTGGGAGCAAGTGGAAAGGAGATATGAGATGAGCTGCTGCCGTGTGTCTCTATGTATGTTTGTGTGTGTTACTCACTCACCGGTGTGCAGTACTCCACCATGGGGTAGTTGAGCTTGTGGCCCTTGGCGGTGCGCCCAGAAAAGAAGCAGCTCTGACACACATCGTAGTTGAAATGCTTCAGACTGCGATACCTAGGGAGAGGGGAGGAGAGGAGAGAAAGGCAGGAATAGAGAGATAAGTTGAGTTGGAAGCAAGAGAGCTCATATGAGTCCTACAACATGACTCATCTCCAGGCTATAGTGGGGCCTCCTGCCGAGCTGTCGATATCCACTGTCACTCTGTCACACAATCCTCCACATGCACTTGTTCACGCATGCACACACACACACACAGTCTCAATAGGCTGCGAGTGTGACAGATAGTTGGATTTCCACCAAAACACAAGATGCGTGAAAGCAACTGTTGAGGATGTTTACCTCAACAGCAGCTGTAGCCAGAATGCAGTTTAAGAGCTAAATTGAGACAGGAGCCATTCAGACAAAATAGCTTATGTCTTTTATCTTTCTCTCCTCTCCAGCTCTCCCAAGGTTAGTGGACTGATGAGCTACGAGAGAGTGCCATATATCAAAGGATGCAACAGCGCACATGACACCACCAAGTCAAATGTGCCATTACATGCTGACGTGCAGCATATTACTACGAGGAGGGGGTGTTAATCCAAGTGCTTTTTATAAAGATTTATAAAGATTCCAGTACATATGCTTTATGAAGAAATGATCACTATAATGTGAGTTCAAGCAGTGATTAAAATATGAATGGCAATAGTAAAAATAACAATTACATGAAATTAATTAATAGGAAACTGTATTTATATATAACTGATTATCCATTACTTTTAAACATCTGTTTATTGTTTTTTGTAGCTAATTATTTCAACACTGCACTTCACAGTCAGCCTATCGTAGCTTGTACAGTAGCTTACTACAACTGCAGAAGTAAGTACCCACAAGGGTATATGTACCCCCGGTTTGGAATCACTGATGTCAACCATGACACAATGAGAGCAAATAAGATGACCAAAGAAGATCCTAAAACAAACGAGAGAAATACAACTGCATTAAAAAAATAAAAGGTCAGCATCCAGTTTTACATTATTACTCCTGCAAATGATCATATTAAAACACCATGAAGGTCTTTTGTTTTACTGGCATGTTGTAGCAGAAGCTATTAAGTTAAAATTATTCCTGGCAGGTCCAACATTGCAAGTAAATATGTAAATGTGATGAATGCTCAGGTGAAGTTTGCTTGAACGCGCAGGTAATGGTGCATGTTGAATGTGGCTCGATGGCTTGTTAACTATCCCACTAATTTGATGTTGTTGAGTTGACATTTATCAAATGTAAACATATTCGCTGACACATTATCATTCATATTCTGTTGGAGTTTTTGGATGATCCCATGTACCATGCTTGTTTAAAAAACGACGACAAAAAAAAAGTAATCTACAAAATGCCTGCCATGCATTTTCCATCTTCTTTCTGTCTTGCTCTCTGCTTTTCTCTCCCTCAACCGCTCCCTCTCATCGATCAGTGACAGAACTTGGGAGACGTGTGCTTCATCAAATGTCTGACTGTATTTCTCTCTCTGCTGGCAAAGCAAGGGATCCGAACGGGACAATCCTGCCACCCTACTTCACTTAGCATGGTGTTACGCATATCTCTTGCCACCGGAAAAGCTTTCCCCTGCTAAACTGTCAGTGAAAAAAAAAGTTTTATGATAAATCGACCACAGCTGTTGAACAGCAATGCAGATCTTTTTTTACCTGTTGTTAAGTGTAAGGTAAGATGCCCAGGAACCAGCTGAAACAAAGGCAGCTATGGGTGTGTGAGCATATGTGTGAGTGTTATTGTCAGTCCTGCAAGGTATCGGAGGGTGGTCTGTTATGGACTGTTTGCCAGCCAATCAGCTCTTTGTGAACTTTGTGAATGTGGCCGTGCAATGTATGTTTGTGTGTCTCTCCGGATGGTATTTAGTCAGTGGTGTATCAGCTGTTGACATTTAGATAAATGCCTGCCCTCCAGAGCAGATCTGCCCTTTATGCTCAACCAGGAGAGAACAACACAGGACACTGCTACATTTGGTGTTTGTGTCTGGTCTGTTACATATTGCAGACTTGTCTCTTTATTTTGTGCTTTACAAATCCTGAATGAAATGCTGAATATGAGCATGTGCGTGTGTGTCTTACCTGAAGCCAACAATGGGACACTCCTTGCAGATGTTACACTTGGCCTGATGTTTCGCTGTCTCTGCAGCAGCCACTCTGTGCAGGACAGGAAGCCAAACCATGGATTGGGGCTCCAGACGCATCCAATCAACAAACTGCCTGGGCTCCAGCTCCACCTTATTGGTCACCTGTGCATAAAAGAGGCAGCGCAAAGGGTTAGGAGTTTAGTAACCACGTGAAGTTTAAAGTTCAATAAAGAGATAGATAAATATGATAAATTGAACATGATAGAGAAACATGCACAACTTAATTTGCAGAAATGAATAGCAGGCTGTAACTCTATACTTGTTACCGAAAGCCTAATAAAGATGCAGACATATTTAAGATAGCCATACATATTATAGCGACAATTCGCTCAAGCGCATTATTGCCTTGAATTGAGGAGCAAGACTAAATAACTTTTACGAGCTCCTTATTCATGTTTATTGGTTGAAATATCTAACAATAAACATTGATTGATTTTAACACCCTCCCTGCCCTTGTCCTACACGCCCATAGCTTTGCTGTTAGCTAACAGCCATATTGCTCCATGCAAGTAGCTATGAAAAACACCCACAAGCTCCTACTTTTAACTGCTGCTCTAAACATTTGGAGGTTTAATTGTTATGTAACCTGTTTTATATACATATTTGTGATACAATTTCTAACATTTGCCTCTTTTAAAACCAACCTGTTGACAAGAAGAAAGGACACAAAATATATTTCTGGAGAATCTTTGTTGAACTGCAGATTATAATGAGCCCATTGGAAAAGCCAACACGGGGCGAGAAGCTTTGACATGGCTGTTGTTACAGCTAAACAAATCAAAGACGACCTTTCCATCATTCCTGACACACAAAAAGGGCAGCAAATGCAGCAAAGGGCTGAATAGATTTGAAATAAGAGGAGAGAATAATCAAAAGGAATAACGTTTGTGTGTGTGGATGTTCCCCTGATCCCTTCCCAAGGCTTATGGTGTGCAAGACTGTGTCTCAATTTTATAAGCATATCCTTCTGAAAATAAATCCATGCTACAAAACAAACTAAAAAGAAGCACATTCCAACCTGAATATTGGAATTAGGGAGTGGCAATTTTAATTAATATTCGCAGTCAGTTCGCAAAGACACCAGCGAGTGTTGGTATGTCATCAGGTCAAATATCTTCCAAGCACCAAATATGGAAAAAGTACCAATAATTGCCATCAAACATTTCCTCATTCACTCATGAAAAGGTCCTCATTTAAAATTTGCCAACTACAGACTGTATTTCACAAAGCGTTATTTACAGCTGCCTATGTTGAATGTTTTATGTTTAAAGAGGTGGTATTATGCTCATTTTCAACTCCCTTTGGGCTGGACTTTGGGCTTTTTCACTTTGCAATCATATTACATGCATAAAAAAAGATAAATAACTCAATAAAGTAGAGGGACAAAGCCAAAAAGCATAATACCACCTCTTTAAGTTTTGATAAATTATAGAATAACATGTTTATATTCTAATAAATGATATCCAGCCCTAAAGATCACCTGGGTAAATGCATTTCAGGCAGTCATTATGTTTAATGTTAAGTGAATTCTATGTCCATTTTGAAAACTTGAAAACCATAAAATGGTTAAGTGTGGTTCTATCAGATGGGTTGAAGTGCATGAGAAGGCTTCTGCTTGACAAGTGAGAACACTGCCAAAGAGACTTTCACCCTGATGACATCTCAAATCATCTTTAATTCCTTCACCCTTCCATTTGACCTTCCCCTGAACAATCAGAGTACATCTGTCTCACCATTCTCATACTCTACTCTCATCTTTGGCTTCCTTCCCTCCTCTGTGCTATCTACCGGCAGATTTATAGCACTTATAGATTAATTACCGCAGGAGAGAGATGGCTATAAGGATGACTAGATAGATGGATAGATGGATGGATAAATGAAGGAGAGTGACAAAGGAACAGTGAAAGAGGCCATATTTATGGTGGCACAACTCGTTCATCACAGGCCCATTAAACCAAATGGACTGGTTGACTGCACTGTCACTGGCAGGGCAAACGGACACACAGGTGTCACATGGCTTTACTTGTGTATGGGTGTAAAAGAGAGCGAGACAGTGTGTTGTATGTGTCAATCTGGTTTCTACCTGCCAACTTGGTTTGATGATTGAATGATTAATGAGCAACTGGACAACAGTTGGCACAGCAATTCATGATCTGTGTCTGAAGTCTGTGAGCAATTTGTGTATGTACTTGTGCATGCTCACCTCTCCGTGTGCATGTGTATATCAATATGTCAACAAGAGAGCGATTTGTAGCAGGCAAGGTGTTTGCCTTGTGCATTATTTTGAGAATAAAAGAGAGAGAGAGATAAGGTTTAAAACTGCCTCACTCTGCTATTTTGAGAGGCGCAGCACAGGAAATCAGGGAAATTTATAGCTTCCTAATTTTAATGTTTGGCTCCCATTTATGACTGCTGAAGCATGAGCCAGGGGAGAAAGAGCGAGAAAAATGAAACAGTGATCCCGGGGGGATGAAGACATCATTAAATGCCAGTAACGTCCAGAGATAAACCCGAGGAAAGTGGTTAGCTGGCCACAGTAAAACACTAGAGGACAGCCAGCAGAAGACTGGAGGCCATTTGGAGGTTTCATGGTTGGTCAGCAGAGCTTAAATATTGAAGCAATTTTACAGGATTGAGAGAGGCAATTAGTTTTGGGAGGATGCATCGAAACTTAATCCCCTACAGTACTGATTACTTGGCAAAACCATTATCAGTAATGTCACCAGCTCTAAATATACTGGGCATTTTGACCAACCTTTGGTAACTCTGACTAAAACTTTTGTGTACCTGTCATGTACAAAAAGCAAGACACTGCATTTAGATTCCAATTCAGAAATGTTGGCAGAGACAGTTCCAGCTCTGTTACAATGCAGTGGAATGAATCCCATCTTTTTGAAGCTCATCATGTTTAGATGTTGACAAGGAGTCAACACATGACATCTTCTATGGATAAAAGTGAAATAAAAGCCTGCAACAAATGGCAAGTCACCAGTTTTGTTTGTAACAGATACAAAATGTCTCCGACCCCTGACAGAAATAAACATGATAGGTTAAGTTAAGTTATATGGCTAGGTATGAGGAATGGATTTATTGATTATTTGCTGGGAACGTGATGGCTTATCATTTTTGTTACTGAATTAGCTAATATAAAAATATATTTAGTGCATGTAACAGATATTATGCATAACCTATTAAGAACCCTGTATCCCACCAGAGGAAAATCCTCTGCAGTTGTAGAGAACCAACCATCAGAGGTTCAGGAAGCTGAGGTTCCAGGAAAAACCCGCTAACTCTGTTCCTGGAGAGCTGGGTCCACCCAACTGCAGGATTACCAACAGACAACAAAAACCTGACTCTCCCCAGAATATGCAGATATGCTAGTCTTTCAAAACAAGAAAGACTAGATATTATGGAAAAGAGCAGTTGTAGGCCAATTTCAGTTGAGTTGTTTTAGTTTAATTAGCAAATAACCTGTCCGTTATTTTCTTGATTGAGCAGTTTACGCTATAAAATGTCATTAAAGAGTGGCTTTATTTAATTATGACTTTATAATGGTGGGAAAGCATGAATGCCTTATGCATGCATCCATTTTTATACAACACATGGTCATCCATCTGGTATATTCTCTACAAGTACACTGACACGTATGCGTTCATTGCAAATCTACATGCTTGTGTGTGAACATACGTTCTGGAAGCAGCTGCGGACACTGGGTTCGATGTTGGAGCCTCCGAAGGCGGCCACCTCCCCAAGCTGCCTCGGGATCTGGATGGCTTCATGAAGCAGCAGGCCAAGCTGCCTTTGGTCACACGTGTCACCCGCCGATGCTACCTGGCTGAACAGGTCTGTGCCGGAAGGTTAAGGGTGGAGGTGGATGAGGAAGGGGGGGGGGGGGGGGGGGG
>NC_060159.1:16191378-16192754 GCF_021292245.1 Micropterus dolomieu
GGGGGGGGGGACGACAAAGAGGGAGTGAGAGTCAAAGCATGTGGATGATATTTATAATAAAAGATACAGGTATAAATAGATCTAGGGGGAGAAAGTGTGACAGTATAGCACGGAGTGGGAGGGAAAGTGCGTATATGTATGGGTAGGAGGTGGTTGGGCAGACACAGGAAATCAGGGAAAAGAGGCATTTTTAATCTTTCTGTCTTACTTCTTACATGCCAGGCTCTCTCTCTAATCTCTCTCTCTCTTTCTCTCCCTGCCTCCCAACTCTCCACCACATTCTCCCAGAGATTGACAGAGCTGTAGTGGATATGGATGCCTGCCCAGTGACACACAGGCTCAACCAGTTAACACATTGACAGCGTTATATTTTAGATGAAGGTCTGAAACATCTCCAGAGCTCATGCACAAGCTGAGCAAAGAAAGCAGAGAGGGTAATCTGGAGAAAGAAGGGAGGGAGAAAGTAAGGGCATGACAGGTCTTTCTGCTCTGCTTGCAGTTGACTTTGATCTCTGTGTGAGCCCTGGCCCTGATGCCAGCTCCTGTTATGTATGTGAGTGTGCGCGTGGGGTGCATGCAAACACCAGCAATGATGTCGTTCGTGACCCCATTCCAACACACACCTCTTGTGTCATCTGACTGATCAACACCCAAATCTCCAACACACCACTTTCTGCTACAAGATTACATTTGACATACTCAACTGTCACCAAAAGAGAGTCAAATGGCAACATGCCTGGTTAGGCGTGTGTGTGTGTGTGTGTGTGTGTGTGTGTGTGTGTGTTGCAGTGTAGCTATATGCATGGGACTGACAGCCAATGAGACACTAAAAGAGTAAAGGAGGAAGAACGCAATCAAGCGCGCTTGATACCCTTCTCAGCCTAATAGAAACTGCAAGTGGAACAAATAGGCTCAGGGATGCAATGGCAAGAGAAAGGGAGGAGAAAGAGGAAGAGTGGAGGGCGGAGGGGGAAAAGAAGGGGAGCAAGAGTAAGTAAGATAGGACAGAAGACAAAGTGGCACTGTTGGATGGATTAACAATGGAGTGAGCAGTGACAGCGGAGGAAGATAGACAGAAAGAGATACAGCAACAGAAACAAAGAGCAGGAAGCCAGAATGACAGTCTTCTCCCAGTGCAGCAAGCCTACTACATTCACGCTCTCTAATCCTCCAAAATAAATCAGAATAGAAAATTAAATAAAGAACAGGGGGAAATGCGTAGGAGGTCTCATCCAATTAGACGACCCGTCTCCAGCTCCTCTTTCTCTCTTTCCATGCGTTTGATTAATATTGCTGGGATTACAGGCGTGCTGCAGCAGTAGGACTGCTGGCCTGTTTGTGTGTGTGTGTGTGTGTGTGTGTGTGTGTGTGTGTGG
>NC_060159.1:16192774-16199631 GCF_021292245.1 Micropterus dolomieu
GGGGGGGGGGGGGGTTTGAGCGCATATGTACAGCAGATATCTTACAGACTCGTTAGCACTTACATTTGTATTTCTCCTCCAGGTGTCCCTTGGACAAAGAGAGCAAACCGATCTTCATGGACAGCACGCGAATCTTCCCACTGCGACCACTGCAGGGACCACACACACACACACACACACACATCAGACACTGGCAATAAGTCAGTGATATTAATTGTGGGTGTTTAATTCAGATCTGAAATATACGCACGGCCAGAAAATCAGTATGTGCATGCAAAGAGAGGAAATAAAGTGTGTATGCATGCAATAATATTTTCACCGTGGGAGAGAGCTGATGAGAATATTCATACATTTTCTGCACACCTACAAGCAATGTTTAGACCAGTAAGAAGGGCTTTTTACAGCATGTGAACACACATGTCATTACACATGCTGTTTAGACCAGTGCAGAGTTTATTTGACGATGTGTGTATGTGTGTCTGGTCTCAAACAAACACAGTGTGTAACAGCATTGAAAGCATGCCAACTGAGGCACTTGCCTCTAGCATGTTGACAATGCTAGAATATGTAGATTAATAATTAAGCATCAGTTCTGCCACTTTCAACCAATCTGATCTGACACATGGCACATGTTTAAATCTGTAAACAAGCAACTGCATGAAGATACAAACTTCATAGGATGCAGGCGGCAACATGCACAATTCATAGGTTCTGTCAAAATCTGTGACAAATTTAGAAAAGAAAGGCGACTTTTTCATAACCCCCGCGTCCTGAAAGCCAAACAGATGGCATACATACGTGTCGTAAACGTTGAGCAGCCAGTTGAGACACATGTCAACGCAGAGCGGCACATTAACCAGGTCTTTGTGCTCCTGCTCCAGACCGTCGTAGATGGATGTCAGGCAGTTGATGACGTCGGGAACAGACAGCAGCTGGTTGTTGTTGGTGAGCTTGTGCTGCTCGAAGGTGTTCTGGGCCACACTGAGGTCCAACAAGTCCACTGCAGATGAGGAGGTAGTGGGGGGGCGGGGAGGGAAGAGAAGAGTTAGAAGGGTGGGCAGAATGAGAGGCATTAGACAGAAAGAAAAATAGAGGACAGAATGGGAAGGAAACAATGAGACAGAAAGAAGGAGGATTGGGAGAAATAAAGAAAGAAAGTGGTGAAAAAGTGAGGAGAGTGGAGGAAGGTTAACAAGAACAGAGAGTAGGAACAAAGTAAAAAGTTAAGAAAGAAATTACATAAGGGGCGACAGGGAATGCAATAAAAAAGAAGGCAAGTCAGAAACATTAGTAACCTTTTAGACTTGATCTTTGGACTTTCAGAAGTGACTCAGGTTTTTCTAAAAATGCCAACAAATCTTAACAGGATGAGGAGCTGAAAATGGCACAGACTATTAATAGAGGCACTTCAAAACTGCAGACTTGACTGATACTGTGTCCAAAATAGTTTTAAAAAAACTAACTGCGAGAGTCTGCCAGGAGTACAGACAGACCGTTGTGGTGAAATATTAATATGAGAGAGAAATCTGAACTGAAAAAGACAAATGAGAAAATAATGTACGAGAGTCAGACTCAGAGTCTAATTTCTTCTAATTTAATTTGTTGGCTACATCTTCAAAGATAAAGCAAAATAGGAATGTTGTATTTATATCAATGTCTCAATTATCTTTCCATTGTCTGCTGTACTGTAGCTATCACTTACATATCTTGAGAGTAGGGAGAACATTTAACAACACAGGCTAATTGAGTAGGCACAAAAATCTGCCAGCGGGGTGAGATCATTTCACTCATTAAAAACATCACCTGCATCAAGAAATTCCTAGAATTATCACTCGATTTCGATTATTACTCGATACAAGCAAGTTTTGACAACGTAGTGTGTTCACACTGGAAAAAAGTGTCAAAATAAAGTACCCTCAAAGCAGACAGCATGTATACTAAATAAGTCCCATTTTTGAGTTTGCTGTTGATGCACACCGTTCTCCCTCAAAAAATCTTGGAACCTAAAAAAAATATTTGGATGTCTATTTGTGGGAAGGGGATTACGGATTATATTTACTCATTGCCATTGACGGCAACGTTGCCCTGCACCATTGCTCTAAAAGTTGCTCTGTGTATCATCAGCTTAAAGCTCACTAATTAACATGTTGTCTCATTTGTTTGTGTGGGCAAGAAAGGCAATTAACAGTACTTCCCAAACTGTTGAACTATTCCTTGATGCCTTAACATGATTTTACAAAGCCAAGCTCAGATTCTGAGGGAACCTTAATTAGACAACAATGACAACCAGTTAACCCTATCTCTGTTCAAAACATGAAGACATGGCTATGGGTTAAAAACACATACACAGTGTGTCGTCTGCTACAGGTGGTTAATTAGCGTGACCAAAATGAAGGCTATTACAGTGTAGACATAGATCATTACCACTAAAATAGCGTCACAAGCATTTCTACTTACTTATTTAGACCTATCCCTTAGGTGTGTATGTATTTTCAGGGCACTGATTATAGCATATTGCTTCAGATGTATCCAACAAATACTATAATACAGGAGGTTCAAAAACATTTGTGAGTGTGACTACTGTGTCTGCACCCATCTACCTATACTCCATAATACAAACTTATGTTCCTTCTCGGCCACTACGCTCCTCCAACAAACGCCGCCTGGCTCTGCCATTCCTTCACACAAAGCAATCCCAGTCCCGGCTGTTCGCATCTGTGACATCACGACGGTGGAACGAGCTACCACACGCCATCAGAGCAGGGGCGTCCCTCTCTAACTTCAAGAAGCTCTTGAAAACTTATCTCTTCCGAGAACACTTCCACTTATAACACCTCTAACTCGTAACCTCTAAGATGCACTTCCTGTGCTCTTCTTCTTCTATCCCCTTACAATGTATTGATAGCACCTTTTTGTATTGATTGCACTTTTTGTTAACTCTTACTTCCTTCCCTAGGTATCTACCCCATTGATGTGATATGTACCATGAGCTCTAGTATTTATTGCTGCTCTTACTAGTATGTATTGTCAGTTGTAGATCTGTATTTGATGCTGTTATGAGTCTGCAGTTCTCCTCCCCAACCCCTTGTGTTTATGTTCTCTTCCCTCCCTGTGTCTCCTGTTAGTCTGTTTGTCTCTCTGTGTTGTCTGGGCGTGGCTTCTCACTCTGGGCCTGGCGCTCCACCTGCACACCTGATCCACATTCCACTAATCAAGACTCTGCAGTATATCAACCCGGTTCTTCACCCCACTTGTTGCCAGCTTACTTGGTATTTGCGCTCGTGTTATATATTCTATTGTTTGTTTCTTGTGAGATCACTTACCTTGTCTCCCTGTGCTCAGGATTGCTGGCTGCTTGGAAATTCTGCCACTGCCTCACTCAGCTCACAGCCTGCCTGGAAGTTCACTTGCTGGTTTCCATTCCCTGGTCTGCCCTCTGCTCTGCTCTCACCTTTTCAATAAACTTTAAATTCCTGGATCTGCTTTTGAGTCCATTCGCCTAGTCTGCCATAACAGATGCTCTGTTGATGCTTTATGTTGTTCCTCAAATGTAAGTCGCTTTGGATAAAAGCGTCTGCCAAATGAGTAAATGTGAGTGAACCACTGGACAAAAGTTTTCATAATTTATGAACCCTCTGCAGTTCTGTGTGCACCGCTCCCTCTGACCCACTAGCACTTTTCCACAAACCATTTAAACCCTCTCAACTCATCCTCTCACTAGAATCTCCTCATTTGCCCCGTCACTTGCTCCTCATCAACCCTTCTGCGGCTCCCTCGCCTTATGTTACCCCCCCTGTTCTCCAGACAGCACTAATTACTGGGGTGTATCCACATGGAGCTGGCACAGCAGGGCAGCCATGCTGTCACAAAGCAAAACTTTACTTCTCTCTAGCTTTCTGACTACACACACAGATATGAAGCTGGGAGACTGTCGCACGTTAGCGGGATGACATGCAACCTCATTTGTGCTTCTCCAGCCCCCTGGCACAGACTTAACCCAATTAGTCAGTTTATAGTGTCCCCTGCGTGTGTGTCATACACACACACTTACAAACATTGATACAGGCACACGCAAGTCTCCAAGCACAGATTCCAAATGATTCCAGGCTAATAACTAATAACTACTGATCCTTCTGCTGTGTGTTTGTATGTGCGTGCTTTGTGCTATGTCTGTTCTAATCTAATGGATGAAATTGAATTGCGGTGCCCCAAGTCGAAATCACTCAGGCTAATGCATTCCCATCAAAAGCACACACATGCGATCAGAGAGGCAATATGAGATAGCAAACGAAAATGTCTGACTCACTCAAACTCATTAACGACCAACAAACACAATAACACACTTTGATACCCACGATTGTTCAGGTGCACACACACCGACAAGAGGCATTTGATTCACACATGCACACAGAGCAAACTACCTACAAGCAGCAGGATGTAAATGAGCAGTGTGGGCTCGCAGTGCGTGTTGCTATCATAATGTCAACAGCTGGATAATAGTTAACAATTGTCACCATTACTACTACAAAAGGGGGATTCTGCATGCACCTGCAGTGCGTGTGAGATGGGGGTTGATGGCCACCTGAGACTGGTGATAATAGCCGCCAAAGCTTCCATCATAAACAAGAAAACAGCAGCTCGTGTTGAGACACTTTTTGAAAAAATCCCACCTGCGTACTCCAAATGAGGCTATGCTCAACAGCTAAACACAAGCACCAGCTGTGACTGTGCATGGACAAAACCATGCACATCCACACACACACACAGGCTGACACAGTGTGGGTAATTTTAAAGCCAAAATATCCTTTGGCTCCTGCGCGGTTTCAGGCACAGCGTCTGGCAAAGCTTCAAATCATAGCTGCATCCCCTCATTGCACCCAGACTTCAAAAGAAGCAGACCACTGTTGTAGGTATTAAGGTGTGTTTGAGTGTGTGTGTGTGTGCATCTTACTTACAACACAGTGCTTTCTGTAGTCTGCGGATCTTCATGGCTGTTCGGTACGCTGAGAATCTCACATTGTTTAAGTCCGCTACAGGCAGACATAGAGATGGAGAGATGAAAGGTAGATGGACAAAAAGAAAATGGAGGCTGAAAATCTGAAAATAAAGCGCAACAGAATTCTGCCTACAGGGCAACATAAGCAGGACCACAGTCTTAAATGAAAGCCAACTTTTTGTTAGTTATTGTCTATGGATATGACCGAGTGGAGGGGTGGCTAATGTGGACTGTGTAATTAGGTTAGTGAGTTCTGTCTCAGTGGGGGCTGGTGCTATTTGCTGAGCTGCCGGCCTACAGCAAATGCTCCCTAAGTTTCACAGCTTATTAGTTATCCGGCTGCTCATTAAAGAACAGTCATACTGACCAGCCCACAGGGACAGAGGCGTGCATATGGATATTAACAGGGAGCAGGGGAGAGAGCAAAAAAAGATCAGGGTGCAATTTCCATCAAGTTAAATGTAAGGAGTAAACTAACTAGACAAGAGAGTTAATCCCTCAGCAGAAAACGGCCTCTAAAAGATCAACATGCAAGCTGCAATTTGTAACATGACTTTATTTCCTCTCATGTTCATTTTGACATTTTTGACAAATCAAAACAAAAGCCATATTTGCCACCAATGCATGAGCATGCCAGAGCCCTGTAGAAGCTGCAGATGCACCTACACGTAATCATTTATGAAATGTGACACTACCGCCAATTATGAAAGTGTTTTTGTGAAATGGATCCGTAGACCTTTATCTATAATTTCTTTTAACTCTCTAATCTTTAATTGTATTTAAATGTCTTTTATATTGCCCTATATTGCTTTACGTTTTATGTAGAGCACTTTGAATTGCCTTGTGGTTGAAATGTGCTACACAAATAAACTGGCTTTGCCTTTAAAAGACTAATAGACTGCCATAAAACAGGCTTTATTTATCTAATTAGGGTAAGTTCAACAAAACAAAACATTTTTTATGACTTGCCTCCGGTGGTATGTAACCATGTAGAGAGTTTGGAGTTATTTGCCCAGGTTTTGAAATATCTGTCTCTAAAATGTTTGCCTCCATCCCAAACGGCAGCAACAGGACTTCTGTTTGTGGTGGTCACAGCGTTGACAGATGTTACAGTTTAAATATCAGAAGAAGTTTAAATATTCAACAGCACTTTTTTTTGGAATTCGCAGTCCCATTACTCACAAATAATGTGCAGAACACACCATGATAAAAGTTTTAATTGGTTCACTTATTTCTGAAGAATGCTTAAAAAACAGTTGACAGTGAATTCTGTAGATTATCCAGGGTGACAGGAACAGGGTTTCTGGACAGAAATGTTACTGCGGTTACATTTTTCCCCACTACAAATGAAACTCGCTTCTATTGTTTTGGTGTGTAATTGTGTGTGTGTGTGTCTTACCTAGTGACTGGTAGAGCTCTGTCATCTTTGGATGATCCCAGCAGGTTGTCTGTGTCTGGTGACTGAAAACCACAACAACAGAGGAGAACAATTAGACTGAGGAACACACAAAAAAACCCACATAAGCTGACACACATCCAGAACAGGAGCCACTGACGTCAAAACACACACGCACAGATACTGACACTTGTATGTGTCTGTATGTGCTTATCACAGAAGTAAAAAAAAAAATACAACCCGATAGACAGAACTACCTGGAAAGCTAAGATACACAAAAACACACACTCAAATTAGCACAAGCAGACACAAAAACCTGGCAAAGGAACACCTACTTGGAACAGCGCACACGCTAACATCACTATTATCATCATAATTTGGCGCGTGCAGACACTGTCAATTGCTTTATTGCCAGAGATCGAAAAAGCTCCTCTGAATGAAAGAACAGGCATACACACACACACA